>NC_090935.1:628207960-628510991 GCF_040938575.1 Ambystoma mexicanum
ACCAACAGTAAGAGAGGGGCTAGGAGAGAGACAGAGTCTGCAGACAAGGCATTTGAAAGAGGAGTAAGTCTTTGTGGGGATGATAGAGGCAGGAATCCACTCAGGAAAGATCAGGGCTACACCCTCTCTGGGTCGCTTGGAACTGGGGACGGAGAGGATCTTGTAGCCATATGGGAGGAGAGTGTCAAAGCTTGTGACAGAGCTGGCCGTGAACCATGTCTCAGTAAGACCGAAGACATCAAGGTCAAGTTCTTCCACGAGGTGGCAGATGTCAGAGGAGTGTTTGACAGCAGAGCGGGAGTTGAGAGTGGCAAGATGAAGAAGGTCACCAGCCTTAAAGACCTTCCGGGGGGGGGGTACAAATAAGAGGTGGAGGGGGGAGGGAGCCCGAGGTGGGAAGGTAGGGCAAGGTAGCCAAGGCAGGACAGGAGGGGACAGCCGGAGATTAAAGGAAATTGATGAGGCGGGGGAAGCGCCTATCGAAGAGGAGGAGATTGGCCTGAGGGCATTGGAGCATGACAGTGCCATTTAGGTAGACAATAATGATGACTCTGGAGGAGTCAAAGGAACCTATGAGGACTTCCCAGCAGGTGCCACCATTAATGGGAGAGGAGGAGACAGGACAGAGCACAGAGATCATATGCAGGGTCCATAGATCTGGCGAAGGAATGACAAAGAGGATGTCAGTGAGGGTCTGTCTGGAAGAGTTGCTGGAATAGGTATCAACGATACAGAGACCTCAGTTCAAGGCCAAGATATCCTTTTTAAACTTCTTCTTTCCAGTCTTAGTGAGAAGGGAAGGATAGTTGATAGAGAAGCAGTTGGAATAGATAGGAGAAACGGATAGAGCCATGGGTGAGTAGAGAGAGGAGGCAGTGGGAGAAGTATGCAAGTACAGGGGTATGGAGCAGTCACTGGGCTTGCAGGTTACAATTCATGGCCAAAGTTAAATGAAAAAAACACCAACATTTTACTTTCCAAAGTTAAATGAAAAACACACCCCAATTTGACTTTCCAAAAGTAAATGAAAAACACACCCAAATTTAACTTTCCAAAGGTAAATGAAAAAACACACCCACATTTTACTTTTAAAGTTGAATGCTAAGGCACTGTAAGTAGAGAAGTTGGCTATGAATCAGAAGTTAGAGCTGGGTGCCGAAATGAGTACATTAGAGAGCATAACAGGGAGCACTGTTAGAAAAAGCAGAGAGGAGAGTGAAGGTCCAAAGAAGGGAAAGAAAGGGAAAACAGAAGGAGGGAAGGGAACTAACCCATGGAGGATGAGCTGAGAGAGTCCTGGTAGTCCAGTCTTCAATCAGAGTGAGGTAGCAACCCCAGGGAGGGTCAGGTCATGGCAGTAGCTTCATGTAGCATCCTGGTAGCAGACATGGAGCAGACAGGGGCCTTAGAAGTGGGCCTTTGAACAGCAGGCCGGCTCCCGCCTCCTCATCCCACCGATTTGTGGTTGAGAGCTGAGGTAGCCAATGGTCAGGGGGCCAGGGCAGGCTGCTGTAACATTACAAAGCCATATTGGAATAGCTTCAGACCATTATAATGGTGGGCAAAGGCTCACAGCTTTTCTGAACAAATTGCTGTGTTTTATAACGTTCGAGAAAACAAATGGTAAAAATGAGGCATTTTTATTTTTTGCCAACAATGACCAATGTGCTGCTCAAGTGGAGCTGAAGGGGGGCCTCTGACAAAGAATGGGGGCCACAGGGCTTACCTAGTACAAGAGATGTGCCCACAGGATGTGTCCCTTTTCCAATCCACCTGAAAAAGGGACATACTAACAATAACATGTATCTGTAGCCATTGCATGTTTGCAACATATCCACATAATCTGTATGCAGACGCTGAAAAAGACCATTGGGTCTAGGGTTTGCTCCTCTCACTGTTCACAAGATATGCTCTGCTGTGAATTTCTGGCAAACAATGCAGTAAACAATAAACTGTGCAACGTGTTCTAATGAATTTGGTGGAAACTAGTCTTCTGCAATCGCGGCGGCAAGATTCTCTCTGGTTGTATGCGCAGGATAATGAAGCTGATCCAGCGCAACTTTCAATAATGCTAGAGGCATAACTGGCTTTCCAGTGCTATCCTGCTTCCATATAGCCTCTGTGGGGGATAAAGAACACCCCGTCTCTTCCATAAATTCAGCTCTTCCTGTCAAGCACGACTTTGCAGCTCAATTAACTGTACAATGGATAACATATTAAAACCTTGTTTTATCAGCATGCAACGTGCTGACATTTGCTTAACATCTTCTACTTCAAAATTAGAAATATTTGGAAAATATGCTGCTCTTTTGGCTTCAACGTCTGTGGCTTTGTTACTGTTAGAAATCATGTCTGCCCTTTTAGTATGGGCTGTGTAAGGAACTCATGGTGGCAACAGTAAAGACAGACACAAGTGATCACAGTTCAAGGGTGTTTTTTTAAAACTAGAAATGCAGGGTGGAAAAACGCCTAATCTAAACCTAAATCTAAGATGGGAGCAAGCTTCGACCATCAAATGAAAAATAAGGCAGTCCTTGTGGCGTCTTGTCAAAGTAAAAGGCCTATGCAAAAAAACCTATTGCCAAATCCTTACAACTAATTACAGAAAGAGTGTGGGATAGGGGTTTCAATAAAGAAAGAAGTGTTCATAAATAATAAGTCAGGATGTGATTGCCAAGGGTCTCCCTTCCCCACGTTTTGAGCATGGGACAAGGTGGATCTCCTGAGCACAGCACACACTCGAGCTTTCCCACCACGAGCCGACAGTTCCGTACAAGCTATCAGGTTCTTGGATAGTTAAGTGTCTTTTCAATAAAATGTCTCTTGCCTTTGAGGGCCTGATGTATTCAACAACAAACAAATTAAGACTTCCTTTCCAAATGGACTTTGGGTGATAACTTCTCACACTTTGCTCTCCCTTTGCCAGGCTCGGACCTAAATGACAAGGGGACAATTAACTTCCCCTGGTCTTACAATACTTCTTGCTTTCACGAATCTTAATGTCCTTTTAAACAGTTCCTCGCCCCTTTTCGTTAGCATCCCTCTGACGAGTTAATTCTTGCCAACCTTTGCAACACACTGTTCATGCACTCATTTTACTAAGTGGGATTAATTTCCCTTAGCTTCGCAATCATCTGTCGGTCAAAGACTTTCGCTGGTACAGAGGATTTTACAAGACCCCTGTATGACCACTTTGACCTCTTTTCGCCTCTTCCCAAGGGCTTCTGGTTATGGTAGCTTCTACCATCGGGTAGGTAATCGCCCAAAGTTTCCTGTGTGAGAACCCACGTGTTGCCAGACTCCTGTGCTGCTGGTTTTCCCCCTATTTCATCAATAGTTTCTTGAAACCTTCCAAAGTTCAAATTGACTATTTTTCACTCAACACAGTTTGGTTTCTTATCGGCTTTTTCCCCGACTCACCGGCTGTGATGAACCGCTTGTCTTTCTTTCTCTTTGGAGTCAATGTTGGTACAACAGACACAGGCGTCTCTCCCCGGCTTGGTAATCAGTGTAGCGTTGACATCTGCTGCAACACGCGCTGGCTATTGTTCGCTGTTTTATGATTCCTTCTGTGTAGGTCTCACATGCCTTGGTCAGAAAGGGCAAGGCTGCTTCTCTCCTTGTCACCCTCTCGGTATGCGCCGTCTTTCTCCTCCTCTTGAACTGCCGTGCTGAGTTAGATCTCATGTCGTATGGTCTGCCTTGCTAGTCTTGTGCTTTCGGGCTCCACCTTTTCTCCCTGTGGGGAAAGGAAAGGGCTGTCAGGTGTGTGTGGTTTTGGTCAATTGCCTGTTTTTGCCTGACCCTTTCACTGGGACATGTCAGGTTAATGACTCAGATATTATTCTGTTGTCTGTACATTGCGAAATTGTTTGTGTTGGAAAAGGGGGTGGTTGGTGTTTCGAAATGTCCTATGTGATAGGATGGGGAAAAGGTGTAGGTAATTATAACCCTCGTACTGAGATGGTTAGTAAACTTAAAAGGATGAGTTTGGTAGGGTTTGTGAAATACATGGGATTGACTGGAATTATTGTTGTGAAAGGAACAGGGGGGGTTGTGGGAACGGTAGTTTTTGTGAAGTTAGACTAGGTGTTCAGGAACAAATAATCATAGGGATGTGAAGAACAATGACTGGGAGTATTTAGGTGGAGAACAGGAAGATAAGGACTCTGGGAGGTGTGGTTTTTTAGGGTAACAGGGTTCCTAGTTGGTTTATCAGAGTTGTATGGGTGGTGGGAGTCTAATAGGGGAACATCATTGGGAGGAAGGGATATAGCTGTGGTACAGCCTACAAAGATTCAAGGCTCTCGTTCTCCTCTCCTTCTTCCTCTGCATAATACAGTGTCTCACCTGGGGCTTTTCTCCAAGCACAGCCCCCAGCTACCCTACCCAGGTGTTCCTCCCTCGCTCGTCCATCCCCAGGGTGGGATCTGAGAGTGCCAGCCCTTCCATGGCCACCTGAATAAGGGAGTCCTGAGGTCTACTTGGGAGAATACCCTCAGGGTTCTCAAAGCTGTGCATTTCAATACGGCGATAGCCAATGGGAGCTTTAGTAGCTTGTCCAATAGATGCATGTTGCACTATGTGCCTTCTGCTCGGTGGAAACCCATCCTTTTCCAACGTGACAACCCTTCATGAACGGTTGACATCACATGGGGGAGTCAGAATACACTGGCACTTCCTCATCCTCATATCTCTTGAGTGTGGCGATAAGTGCCACTAATTTTGCAGCCTTTGCTGAGCTATGTGAAGGCAGTCTTGCACTTGTCACTACTTCAAATTCCCCATCATGTTTTAACTTGCCTACTGCTGATCCAGAATGTCTTTCTCCTTTCGTTTGATACATTTTTGAAGACCCGTCAATGAATAGAAACCCCCGACCCCCGAGAGCATTCTCTCTAACATGGGGAATATCCTCACAAAACTCAGTACACATTGTGCAGTCGTGTACATAGTCCTCCTTCCCTATTGGTGCTGCTATGAATGTCGCTGGATTCAATATCCTACATCTAACAATTTAGATTGCTGGCTTTGAAATAATCACTTTGTACCCTGATGTCTTTTGCATAGTCAAGGTGCTTTTGGGTTTCTCCAAATTTGCGAACAAGGAATGCTTGACGAATAACGTCATTGAACACCCCATTGTAATACTTGTAACCTTTTCAATCGTGAAGGCAGCAGCAGCTAACACTTGTTCACAAGTGTAATGCCTGTTCATTTCTGGGTCCAGAATCCCACTATAGTAGGCTAACAGTTTATGTCCATGTCCTAATGTTGTCTTCTGTATGAGTACTGCTGTCATCACTTCGCCATTTGAATGTGAGAATAAGCAAAATTCCTCATTACAGTCCAGGATCCCTAGCACAGGGGTTGTACAAATGGCCTTTTTAAATTCTGCAATAATTACATAGGCCTAATAATTGTTGGATTTCCCTTACTGTCTCAGGTGTTGGGGTTTTCATGATGGCTTCTGCTCTCTCAGGTGTCACGTTTCTCCCCTCTTGAGAGATTAACTCCATATGCACAGGACCTCTTCCTGGCAATACTGTAATTTCGCTTTGTCTACCTTGTATCCCTTCTCTGCTAGTACTGATTAGTCAAACTGAATCTTCTCTGCATCTTTCCTCTGTCTCACTGCACACTAATATGTCATCTACGTACTGAATTATTGTGCTCACAAGTTGTACGTTACCTAGGTCCATCTGAAGAACCCTATTAAAGATTGATGGGGACTCACAGTACACCTGAGGTAATCTTGTATGTTTCCAGTGCTGGTTTCTATATGAAAAGGAAGTCAAATCTTGTGAGTGTTCATGAAGGGGAATTGAAAATAACGCCTTTTTCTAAATCTATGGCTGTAAAATATTTAGCTTTAGCTGGGATGTTGCATAATATTGTAGCTGGATTTGGAAGCAGTGAAAGCAGTGGAAACTCTGCTTCAACAATAGTGTTTAGAGGGCATAGATCTTGAATAAATCTCTGTGACCCCCCTGTTGCTTTCTTTACTGGGAACACAGCTGTGTTACATCTGCTTCTCTGGACATGGGATACTGCTTTGCTTGTAGCAAAATTGCTCTTGGTTTGAGTTTTATTACTAGTCCTGCTCCACTTAATAGACCCATGTCATATGGACTATTGGCCCATAAGATGGTCAGCACCTTTTCTAAATCTGCCAGGAAAAATTACTTTTTCTGTTTCACCAATGTCATTCTCTGTGGTATCTCCCTATTCTCAACTTGAATCCAATAAGTGAGATTTTTGAAAAATACTAATTCATCATCTGAATAATCATCTCTGAACAATTCTTCATCTGTCATGTCTGTTAGTCTGTATCCTTCACGAAGAGCTATTGCTGCTCCATCCTCTCCCCTCATCATCTGTCCCATGAACAACCACCCTTTCCTCTCTTACCACTGCTGCTTCTATTTCTATGGGGATAACCTGTCCCCTCGTCATACATACGTATTTCCGGCCTGAACAAGTCATCAGGTATTCTCAACAATTTACCTACCAGTCTAGGAAGCCATGTCAACAAAATATTTACGCCACACAAAAATACTTCTGGTCTAAAGGAACCTCTCGTAATGCCTTTTGGCCTGTAAATGCTAATATGAATTCTCTTACATTTATGTAGTGTATGCCTAGAGTGGAACACACTATCCCTTTGTCAGTGAAAGATATGGTTGCATTTGTGTTTAATTTTGTCATCAAATCACCTCCTAATATGTTAACTGGTGCCTGCTGAGAATACAATAGTGGCATAGACACATCATGGTCTCCTATAGAAAGTGGTAATTTGTCAGGGAACCAAACTTGTAATCCCAGAGAGTCCATGTACATTCATGGTGATCCCAGACATCGGGTACTTCCACTCTCAAACACAGGAATGAGTTGTTCCCGTCCCTACAAGGAACAAAAATGTCTTGCCTCCTATCATTACCCTGACCCTTGGCTCCTCTTGCACGTCTGGTGTCACAGATGGTACTGAACACATCAACTCGCTCTGAGTGCTCTCCTGTTGTGGATATAAATTCATTCCTGTACCTGTAAAAGGATTTCCTTTCACTGCTGTCACACTCTCTATGCCAGGTGTGGGTACTTGTTGGGCTTCTGTATTCGCCTTCCATTGTGGCACCATTGCTTGTTGCATCTGTGGTTGTTGTTTCTGTACTTGTTATGTTTGCATAGGCGGTTGCTGTGGTTGCCCTTGTGGCGATTGTGCTTGCAGCAGTAACTTCTGCGTTTGCTGTGTTTGCTGAGTGCATGTCTACTACTGTGTGTGATCTTGGGCATACTACTACTGCGGTTCTGAATTATACTATGGATAATAGCCCATCCCCCCTCTTGGAGGTTGCAAGTTCTGCTGCATGCCCCCTCTAGTTCTACACTTGCAGGCTTTATGTCCTATCCTCCCACAGTTCCAGCATTGCTGCGATTGTCCTACATTAAATCCTCCTCCCCATGAGGGTTTTGAAATCCACCTCTGCCTCTAGGGCCATTACCTCTACCTCGTACCCAAAAATGTTACCCACCTTGATCTGTAGGGTACCCTTCATCGCTTGGCTGCGCTGGCTGTAACTCTTGTGTGAACACAAACTGGTAAATACACTTGCACACCAAATTAATAACAATTCAAATTTGTAAAATGAGGACTGTTCCAAATAATGATTACAGAGTTCAAGGTGCAGGGGAGAAAATACACAGCCTTGGTATCTAGGCTGGAAACATATGCAAAAAAGGAGAAAGCAATCCGTGAGGGATAGCCGCGTCCCCTGCACACTGTCTAACAGGCCGAACGGCCTAATGGAGTTGATAATCCGAAGATTATTTTGAAAGTTTATGAATTTCTTTATATTCAAAATACAGAAGATTTAGGAAAAACACATTCAATAGACAATTAGTGATCATCAACAGTAAATTCTGTTATTTACTTGTGTTTTCAAGTGCCCAACGCGTTTCGAGTCGAAAAAACTCTTCATCAGGGGCGACATATTCATCAAACAATTTCTATAAAAGGAAAATTATATACAATATATTAGTGCTTTAGATAGACTTAATGGTGAACAAAGTCTAACAACAAAATCACATTTGTTATGAAGACAGTAATTAGCTTAAACATTTTAGCTGTATTGGTGGGTAACACATTCTATTGAAAAAAAGCCCAACATTACCCTAGTCTTTCCACATTCACCAAGTTAGTGTGATTATGCCACATATGTGTCTATATAGAAAGTAGGTAGCTGCCCCTATATTTTGCCTTTGGCGCAGTGAATTTTGGGGGGATAATTTATTACTAAGGAGTGCAAATTATTGTGCTGCATTGATGCAAAATGACCTCTTACCTTGAGTTATGCTAATAACCAGCAAGGACTCAGAGGGTAGACGATTGTGTATTGTCCACTAGGCTCACGGTAACTAGTTCTTTTAAATCTGTGACCAATGGGGACCGATGGCAGAAGCGAATCTCTCAAGCCTAGAGAGAAGGAAAGATATTTTATAACAATGTATGTGAAAAGCTTTCTAAAAGAAAAAAATAGGCTTAGAGCCCAAAGTTAAGTGCGTTTACTAAGTAGTTTTAAAGTCCGATCTAAATACTCACTTCGATTCACCCCAGCAATCTAGGAGGAGTTCAGGAGCCGTAGGAAACGGCAGTTGAATGAGCCTCTCTCACATTTTGCGTGTTTTTATATTGTTAAGTGTTATGACGTCACTCGCGCATGCGTTGGCGGCGTCACGCTTACGCATGACGTCACCCGCGCATGCGCGGAGTGATGTAAACAAACCCCCATGTTGTGTATGAATTAAAATGCAGCATTCTACCATAGGCGATCCATATGCGAAAGCAACGATATCGATTTTTGATTATATGGCGTTACTTAGTAAAAAGTGATGGCCGTAGATGTGTATTTCTAATCTAAAATTTGAAATAGCGGTAATCCGTGAACCTCGATATGGGCAAAAGTGGGTCAAACGGGCTAATGATTAGGCTTTTGTACTAGGGCAACTGAAGAGAGTAGGTTGCTCTCAGAATTGTGATGTTATGTAATTATAATTTGTGTATATATCATCAACAATACTGTCGTGGAAACTTTGTTTAACACATTTAGCATTTTTCAGACCCTTATAAACGTTTCTTAGTTAATCAGTGGAGCATAAGGAAAACACACATTTCAATCACAATGACATAGCAGAATCCAAAAAAGGATAAGGTTTTGAATGTAAAGAATTAAACCGAAAATAGCTTCTAAAAGACATGTCATTGGTTCGGAAAGTTATATCTAGTGTAAGGTTGACCTATGTGAGTGAGACTAAGATGGCTACCTCCTTGTAGTGGGAGTTCATAGGAATGGCCCTAGAAAATAGTCCTCATTAATTCCCAGGGGTGTCATAGCGTCCAATTTGTTGATCCAGAAGAGTTCTCTTTGTGCAAGCTTTTTAGGAAGATTTCCACCTCTACTTGATGGTCGTAGGACCTCCAAAACCACAAATCTCAACTGTGAGATATTGTGTTTTTTCTCTTCAAAATGTCTATAGATTGGGGATTTGCAATTTTTGGTCCTGATGCAGGATTTATGCTCCGTCCATCGGTCTTTAACTTTCCTGTTTGTTCTCCCCACGTAGTATATACCGCATGGGCAACGTATAGCATAAATTACATTCTTGGTATCGCATGTTGCAAATTGTTTTAACGAGATTTTCTTGCCGTTGTAGGGGTGTCTGATATGGTCTCCTTTTATTACATTATTGCAATGTTGGCAATGTAGACATGCAAACGTACCAAGTTTTTGTTTACTGAGAGTTGTCTGTGATGGTTGTTTTGGTTTCTCTGCCTTAATCAGTTGATCTTTCAAATTTCGCCCTCTTTTGTAAACCATCATAGGTGGATCGCATATGGATCGCCTATGGTAGAATGCTGCATTTTAATTCATACACAACATGGGGGATTGTTTACATCACTCCGCGCATGCGCGGGTGACGTCATGCGTAAGCGTGACGCCGCCAACGCATGCGCGAGTGACGTCATAACACTTAACAATATAAAAACACGCAAAATGTGAGAGAGGCTCATTCAACTGCCGTTTCCTACGGCTCCTGAACTCCTCCTAGATTGCTGGGGTGAATCGAAGTGAGTATTTAGATCGGACTTTAAAACTACTTAGTAAACGCACTTAACTTTGGGCTCTAAGCCTATTTTTTTCTTTTAGAAAGCTTTTCACATACATTGTTATAAAATATCTTTCCTTCTCTCTAGGCTTGAGAGATTCGCTTCTGCCATCGGTCCCCATTGGTCACAGATTTAAAAGAACTAGTTACCGTGAGCCTAGTGGACAATACACAATCGTCTACCCTCTGAGTCCTTGCTGGTTATTAGCATAACTAAAGGTAAGAGGTCATTTTGCATCAATGCAGCACAATAATTTGCACTCCTTAGTAATAAATTATCCCCCCAAAATTCACTGCGCCAAAGGCAAAATATAGGGGCAGCTACCTACTTTCTATATAGACACATATGTGGCATAATCACACTAACTTGGTGAATGTGGAAAGACTAGGGTAATGTTGGGCTTTTTTTCAATAGAATGTGTTACCCACCAATACAGCTAAAATGTTTAAGCTAATTACTGTCTTCATAACAAATGTGATTTTGTTGTTAGACTTTGTTCACCATTAAGTCTATCTAAAGCACTAATATATTGTATATAATTTTCCTTTTATAGAAATTGTTTGATGAATATGTCGCCCCTGATGAAGAGTTTTTTCGACTCGAAACGCGTTGGGCACTTGAAAACACAAATAAATAACAGAATTTACTGTTGATGATCACTAATTGTCTATTGAATGTGTTTTTCCTAAATCTTCTGTATTTTGAATATAAAGAAATTCATAAACTTTCAAAATAATCTTCGGATTATCAACTCCATTAGGCCGTTCGGCCTGTTAGACAGTGTGCAGGGGACGCGGCTATCCCTCACGGATTGCTTTCTCCTTTTTTGTAACTCTTGTGTGGCCATGCCTTCAACACTTGTCACTACTGCTCCTTCTATGGAAAACTTTGACAACTTTTTCTGCACCAACTTTGCTTCCTCCTGCTTTCTATTCTCAGCTTCTTTTTCATTCTTCTCTTGTAATAATCAACAATGATGAACGATAGTCAACTGTATTTCTGGCCATGGCTTCGCTTCCATCCCTACCTGTTTCTTCATCTGCCATTGCACTGGCTTGGTCAGTCCCGGACATAGAATATGATAAAATAATGCTATTGTTTTATCCCATGGTTCTCTTGTCTCAAGATGCCAGTGTTCTTCGATCTCCTGAATAAAAGTAACAGGCTCTTCGTCCTCACCCATTTTCCTTGTCATAATTGCACCCATGTCTAATGTGACAGGATATTGCACTCTGAGCACCCTCCATATGTCCGCTCTACAATTATCAAATGACGCTCTGTCATGCATCATGCTTTGTGCTATCACACTCGCATTTCCCGCTCGTCTCCTAATGTCCCTTGCTCTCTCCCCTAGAATAGCTGCTAGTAGGCCTTTTACATCACCCACTGCTAACATCATTACCACTGTCATCCTTTCTAACTCATAAATCCATTTTCCTGCACCTACAGTCAAACTATGTAATTTACATTTCAAATGTTCTTAATCCATTTGTGGCCACGGTATATATTGTGGCCGTACTCCCCCTTTCTCTAAAATGTAAATTGCGTACATCCTGGTCCACAATTATATCCACCTATGCTCTTTGTCTTCCAGGTGGGGCTAGTTTCACCCGTTCGTCTTCGTCCTGGTAATGACCTTAATCTACTTACATAAGGTGGGGATATATCCCCTGCACAACGCGACTGTGCTTGTGGTCGTTCAGAATATGGTGTAGGTTCTGGTGTTTTTTCTTTTGGGTCTTCTAAATCTGACCACTTTACCCCTCTTTCTATTTTCAGATCTACCAAAAAGCCACATGCGCCCTTTCTTCGCGCTCCCTTCTTTTCTACCCTTTCTTCGTCTGTCATCATTATACCCCAACTGGTATGGCTGTTATCCCTTTCCTCATCATCTAGATCTAGTCTGCTTCAGGACAGCGTTCTATGCTTGTCGATCATTATGTCATCCAATCGGCCTCCTGTTTCTTTTGGTTGGACACTCCCTCTGGTCTTGTAACCATCTTTCTCCTTCATTTGCCAATATAGATCCCCAGTCCTTTTCCCTATGCCTTCTGCCTCATGCTCACCAGCCCATGTCTGTATTCTCAGTATCCCCTGCAGCTCCTACGGGGCTGTTGTGACCATCTCTCTTCTTCCCATCGTTCTCGTGCTTCGATTAGTATTATACATCTATTAACAATGTGATCTACTTCGTTATCTCTTTGTCCCCTACTCCTCCTCATTTCTTCTTCCCTTCTTCTCATTTCCGTTTTCTCTTCTTCCGCTCACCTTTTCTACAACCTACAATCTTTCAATCTATGTGCTTCTATTTCTTCATGTTTCTTCTCCTCTATTATCTCTTTCTTCTTTTTCTGTTCTTAATACCTTCTTAGTTCTTCCTTTCGCTTCCTCTCTTTTTCCTTCTCTTATTTATATACCCTTTTTTGTTCCTTTTCCTTCTTTCCCTGTTCCTCTCTTTCTTTGATGTTATCAATACCCTTTCCATCTAATTTAAGTAGTATCTTTCCTCCCATTGACTTGTTCTGTGCTATTGTCACCCCTCTAGATCAGTCTTTCTCTCCTTTTTGTATCTTTTCTTCTTCTTCTATCTCTATCTGCCTGTCCCGTCTTTCAGCATGCTCTTTATGTTCTTCGCGTACAGACATATATTAATGCCCTTTAATTTTGATCTCTTTAATGTTATCCTCACTAATATAAGCGGGGGGGTGTATATTGGATTAACATACCCTGCCGCTGCTTTTGACTCATTTAAAGGAAAAATTCCCTGTTTGTTTTCAGTTGTACTATTGTTTTTAGGAGGAGAAAGAGGAGCCGAGGGCATTACATCCTCCTCTTTATGCTGATTGAGCATCCACTCCTTCTCGGGCAGATCTTCTCTCTCTCTCTCTGATACTTTCACATAGCTCCAAAACAGATAACCTTTTCTGCAACTTCTTCCGTGACTATGCAGCATGTAAATATGTTGTAATGTGTTGCAATACTGTTCTTGATAGTGAAGTATCTAAGTATCTTATTTTATTCTATTTTTCCTCAACTGTTACCATCCTTTGATTGATTGGTGCAAATCTCTTGTTTTTTAGGGTCTAAGGACCAGTCGAATGCATTACTATCGTTCTATAGTTTCAGCCTACAACCTATATTATCACAGCAAATACCTAATACATCAACTTTATACAATAGTATTTTCACAACCCCAAACAAAAATATGCACAATTTCGAATGACATTGAAAAAGGCCTAAACCCTATCAAGAGTGAGCTGAGGGTGATCGGGTTGATCATGCTTCAAAACCGGTACTTCCTGGATCTCCTGACGGCGATGTCAGGGGGAGTGCGCAAGAATATAGGGTTGTCTTGCTGTACATTCACTCCCCCAAATGATGCAGAGAATGGGTCCCTGGCGCACATTATAGGGGACCTACACACGTCAAAGACTGGAATGGAAAGTGAGACAGGTATGCAGGCCGAAGATTGGTTCGATACATTGTTTTCATGGGTGCCATCCTGGCTTGTGGCACTGGAAAAAATACTGGTTCCGATCGTGGTACTATTGCTAGTGTTGTTCTTCACGTGCCAGATGATGCTTCAATGTTTTGGCAAGACTAATCCAAACAGTGCAAAGATGATGGTTACTAGTGGTGCAGGAATGGCTCACCCAGGTACAAAGATGGGCATGTTCAAACTGAGGACCCAAATTAAACATGCATGGTTAGGGTTGAACAACCTATCTATCCGCCAGGGACATTAACCACACCGCCACCAGATCCAGAAAACTACACTGAGCACTGGGTGGATTTAGCGGGTGATGGGGATTGCAAATAGCTTACATGCACCCCAGAGAAGTATGCATGGGATGGGGGCAGTTTGCGTCATGTGTGTAGGGCATGGGTCCCTAAACATGAAGCAGATAGAGAGAAAGGGAGAAGTTAGTTAATGGAGTATTAAATAAAGGGGGGAATTTTGGGATTCAAGTTCAGACTACCACCCTTCCTAAATTATTTAGATTGTGAAGAATGTATTAAAACACAGGAAATGCATAAAGGGTGGTGTAGGGGCCAGAGGGGGATATTTATGGGTGAGTGGGAAGTTATATGGGTGGGAACTAACCATTTGCTTTGCAATAGTGTTATGTAGAATACATTGCATGTGTGCGATAGTTATAACATGAATTGATGTTGTAGTTAAGAGCAGGCCTGAATCCTTGCAGGCCGTGTTGGAGACACAGAACAACGAGGCCTGATCTCTTGATTATCACATTCCGATTCCCAGGCACGGCAAGGTACATGAACGTACACCCACATATAAATGTATCTAGTTAGACCTTTGAACAATTAGGCAGGAATGCAGGAAGCCAAATAGGTAAAGGGATGCGGCACAGTATGAAGGTTATACTCATGGGAGCCTGGGCAGAGGTCCAAGGTTGCCAAAACATGAACTAAGATTTAGGACACTAGCGCCCCCTAGAATGAAGGTCACTCTAATTGAACTACCAAATGCGTAGGAATGAGTCTTAAATCCTTCATGAACTGGATTGATTAGTGGGATATCAGGCACACCCTTTGGGAGGGGGAACCGATATAGGGGGAGCAGAGAACAAACCAATCTGTGATTTGTCCCAAGGAGAGCCAAGGGTGATGCCATACAGTGGGGAGGCATGATGAGGGCGCCTGCGTGTCTGGGATGAGAAAAGAGTTGCTTTGTTTGCAAGGACTAGGCTGACCTTGAAGTTATCTGCCAAGTTCATGTTGACGAGCAGGTGCACATCACGTGGTTAGGAGTATAGCTAACCTGGTGCCAGTTGAGTCTAGCCAATTGCTTTGCAGTGTTTCAAGATGGAAGAGGCTGTTACCCATGTGTGGAGAAGGTGGAGGAGAAGACAATGTGACCAATTGGAAAAAGGGCTATATGCATGTGCAGTAGCACCTGGAGCATATCAAGTACCACAATAACTTATTTCAGGCCCAAATAACCAGACAGATTCAAAGACTATGGCAATGAACTACTTTATTATCAATTCCATAAAGTAGGGAAATTTAGCGAGCATAACAAATCGTAGCTCACACACTTGAATACATTTCACTTACACAAAGGCTTTATACCTCAATATACATCAGCTATGATGTCATCCTACGTGGCAAATAATGAAAATCTATCGGGCGGAGAGATAGGTTAAGGGAACATATATACCTATAGTTTATTTAGGTGTTAGTGACATAATTGGCTGCCCCATATCAAGAAGACACGCCTGGAACAACCTGGAACTACATATAATACAGATAATAGTGGAATAACAGCAGCGGATTGGCTTGTGCAACAATCTATAGTCCATCATCACATAGGCCATCCTGATTGGTTGGCACCCTCTTCCAACCTTGGACATTCGTCTCGATAACAGCACGTAAGCAAAATTAAACCCAGGTGCTGGGAACAACGTCAGACAACTGCCCACTTAGCAAAGAAGCCTACTATCTCTCATCAGTTAGGCACTAGGCCAATTCTTTGTAGTTCACCTTGTTGACTGTACTCTTCTCCAGAGCTTTAAAGGGAGTGACGGCACATTACTATCTTCATCTGGAGCGTTATGAATAGGCCTTGTTTTCTGGTCTTGCATCATGTGTGAGGAGACCATGATTTGTCCATCTTATCCTCCTATTTAGTGCTATTTAATTCAATTATACTGGGTGCTATTACTCTTCTTGGCCTCTGGAGACTTGGTTACTCCATCTTGCATATGCTTTCTGCATTTTTAATTGTCTAATACTTGGGACTCGCAAATGCTCACTCCTTTACTTAATCTAAGAGAAATATGTCTTACGTACATGGTATATCCTCTTCGACTCCTTTTGTACCTTGCAGTTGCTTCTTGCGGCATCCTTGATCCTTAGCCAAGCAAATATTCTTTGTTCTTGCACACATTTGTAATTCAGTGCCTGTCAGCTCTGCAGCCTTGGTCTCTCTGCTTGAGGTTTTTAGCTTACTATAATAGAAAACTGACGTCCATTTTGTCATCATGGCTGCTTTACTTGTGTTATATTTTCTACTGTATGCATGGCAGGCAACGTTAACAATGGATTCTGATGGATTCTGCCTGCTTTTGGTTGGTGTAAAAAGCAGGTGGCATCCATAGAAATCCACAGGATTTGTGCCCCAGCATAAAAATACATGCTGGTGGGAATGCTGGAGTGTTTGAAAGGTGGCGAGGAAGGGGGAGGCGATTGTAATTTACGATCCGCCCCTCCTCTGTGCCATGCAAATGGTCAAAAATGATCTGCACCGTTAAATGTATGCATACAAGTCCTATGCAGGTCTTTTACGCATTCAAATAATAGTACGGCTCAAGAAAAATGCACCACCAAGAAAGGTCCAAGATGCGTCTCTTCCCTCCTTAAACCCAACTGCCGTATTAGGTCTTTGTGATCCGGTTTTGACAACCTTCAGATCCCCCCAAACCTTCAATACTGCAAAATGGGGGCAGAACATTCACCTTGAATCCAAGCAAAAACTGGAATGAGCTACTTAAATCTCTGAAACTAGAAGAGCGCTTCACTGGGAAGAAACAGAACTTGAAAGTGTATATCAAAGAAAGCATTCTCCTTACCCACTTAATCATCTTCCCCTTCCAACCTCTAGAGTCGTGTCCCCCGTTCTCTCTTATAAGGATGGGCAGTCTACATGCCTTATTGTCCCATTACTGGCAGAGATGGTGTAGCTCGTCTTAATGCCGCTTCAGGTTGAAAGCTCTGTTATAGAATATTCTGTGTATAAAGCTAGTCCACTTCTTTCACTGTAATACAGAACAGCATGCCATGTTGTCTCCTGCTCCACTAGCAGTGTTGAATAACGATGGACCTGATTACACAGGATTTCGTAGAGTTCATGTACTACTGTTCATGTAAATACACTCCCTCCACTTCTCTGACGTCCTCACTTGGCTTGATTGTCATTCATTGTATGTAGCCTTTTGTCCCCTTGATATGAGCTGTGAAACGACTCATTGTTATAAAACAATGATAAAATAAAAAATAAAACCATATATCCTTAGGGTTATAATTAGGTTTCAATAGCTTTCCCACTTTCCGGCTGGGGGCTGACATGGGCTTTAACAGCCCGCCAGCCTAAGCTTTGGTAGGCCTGAGGAAAGCCGGGCCAAGCAAAGCTACAGGCTGTTAAAGCCCATGGAGAGGATCCCTGTTGCCGTCCCATGCTGAAAAAAAATGAAAAACGCGCCACCCGAGGGAGGGCCTCGGGTGGCTGGAACAGCGGGCAGGGATTGTGTATTCTCGCCCGCTGTTCCAGCCACCTGATTGGTTGGCTAACCCTCCCAGGGTGCAAATGCAACTTGCACCTTCTAAAGATTCTGCTACACATACCAACACAGCAATAATACATCCGAACATTCACCTCAAGGGAGTGTCTCCAGCAAGGTTCTCTCCCAAACTGTGCGTTAAGAAATTTTAGACCTTTTGGGCTTTTAAGGTTTAAAAAATGTCAGTAAGTGCTCCGAAACCTTGAATCACGAAGCCAAGGTATTCCATATTTGAAGTATGTTTAGAACATTGCTTCCAATTGTGGCGTTTCGGAAGTATTATTAAATATGATGGTACTTTCCAGCACATCTTCTGACATTCCGCCCATCACTCCCTGGGGCCAGATTGGTACTATTACAAATCCATCCAATTGCCACTTTGTCTTCCAATTTGTTCTCAGACTTGAAAAGCAGAAGGCAGGAAAACTCTCCCTGTTTTCTAACCTGGGTTCCATTTTTGTTGTCAAAGAAGACATTTATTATAAACAATTGTAACATGAAATATTTTGACTCCCAACGTATTCAATGACTTTCAAAAGGTTTGAATTCTACTCCGAAGTGCAACACCCCCAGTTCTGTCAGTATGGTAACAGTAAATTGGCAAATATCTGAGCGTCTAATGAGAGTTTTCTGCACTTCACACGTCTTTTCCGCAAGGGACGCGGGTGGTAGCCATTTAGGGTGTTATTTTGAGGGATATCATGATTATAATAAACATTTCTCAAAAGTGGAATGGAAAGTCCTCATCCAACAGAATAAGCAAATACATATTAAGAATATATATTTGGAAACATAACTGCAGAATATCTAGACACATCCTTACTAGTCTCTTACCACAATCACATGCTAACAATCCTCTTCTGCATAGACTCCCGTCCCTGGTAATAAAACTAGGAAAATGAGAAAAAGGGTGGTTATCTAATCTATGATAACCATTATTAAGTAAGGGTGCGCAGGCTAAGTCTCCAAATAACTGGGCAACACACGACCTGCTTATGCAATGAAACATTTCCAGCCTTGCAAGGAGTGTTCCGCCCCTTCCTCAACGGAACTTCACCTCTTTGAGTGAGAGCTCTTTCGTACAATGAACACTTGCCATTCCTTTGTAGCAGCCCTACCTCACATCCGTTTTACACCATTTTCGGTAAACGTGAAATATCTCCTATATTTTGACACAATGAGAGGCATCATATTTTGCACTGTGTTTTGTGGTGCTAAGATCAACACATTTTCCTGCAGAAGTGTTCACATTCCACGCAAATATGGCGTCTATAGCCGGTGGACCATGGACCCTAATGCACATATTCAATAATTCCTAAATTGATAATGACGCGCATATTCCACAGCAAGGCATTCTGGGAGCATGAATGTGCACGCGTGCACCTGAGCGCGCGCACACTCACATGCTCCCGCTCTTTATCTGTCTTTATGAATCCACGGGCTGCCCTGTTTCCTTTCCAATCAATGCGTGCTCTGCTCTGTCTCTTAATAGACTGGAAGAACAGGTCAGCATTTCCTATTTACAATGCAAACAGCGTCCCAAGATAAGACGTTCTAGTTTGTTGCCTACTCCTTCAGAAGGATAACAGGCCAATGAGCAAACATCGCCATGGAATTGAAAAAGCCAAAGGTTTTGTAAAGCCAAACAGTGTTTCCTCACGAACGTCACGCCGGTTCCAAAAAGGCTTCTAGGAATAACGAGTTCAGATGGACATGCCTGGAGCATCATAAAGCAAATGAAACAACCTGCTGCCAGAGCGCCAAGAAACCCGACAACTTTAAACTAATTATTTCAAAATTAATATTAATGCATTCCAGAGGGTTCCAGTACGGCCTATAGTATGCAGCATATGCACAACTGACTAGTGCATGCATTTACCATACACAAAACCTCCCGAGCCTGCTGTGCCTAATGCTTCAATTTAAGGCAAAACATTGCTGAAGAGACTGTTGATCCAACAAGCAGCTAACGTGATTTTCGGCTAATTATATGAGGTGATTTTGAGACACGTCAATTCATTGTATTTGTCTATGTGGGAAATATACATTTAAGCCCAAACTGAAACCGCCTCCTAGATGTGTTGTAAGTGCCTCCATCTATGTCTGGTAGCGGGTGCTCTATCCCCCCGACCCCCCCCCGCCCCTCGGGCTCTGCCGCTGCTGCCCCATCGTTCCCACACAGTGGGCGTCCATTGTTGCCCCTCACCTCCCCATTCCACCTGCGTGGCTCGCATACCTCAGGCTCACCCGAGCACACACTCTCAGCCTCCCACCCCATTTGCATTCCCCCCTCACAAAATGCTCTTTGTTTCTGCGTCTCCCCTCTCTGGGATTACACGAACCTCGGGGGAGTGGGGGGGCCCCTTTGATGGTATCTCTTGTGATACCATCCGTGCAGGTTTCACGCCACAACCTGATGCGTTCATTGTGGTTATTAGTGCATAAGTCACGAAACGCACGGGACGAGGCTTCAGACGACGACCCGCTGTTTGCGCACAAAATGCTACACAAAGCACCACCCAGCACCTTTCCCAAGTACTCTGCAAATAACACGCTCTATATTGTGTACGATTTATAGTGCACCGTGGCCATTAAGCGAGCACGAGCTCTACTCCAGGAGCCACGCCCCAGCTCCCATTTTCTACTCCTCTCCAAATATGATTTGTGCCACCATTTAGTAATCCGGGAGAAACAATATACTTCTATTCTTTGAGATATTCTGATACGACAAAGAAAGAGCACAAGACCCGGCCAAGCCAATAGTTATGTCTCTTGCATAGACATTAGACGGCGATTTGCCAGACCATATGTTAAATGTTAAACGTTAAAGGTATTTGTACCGCGCACCGTCACCAAACGGAGTTGGTCCCCAGGCGCTCTGGCAGATCTGCAAATCAGAAGGCTGGTGGGTTAGTAGGTGAAGAGGGAGTAGGATAGTGAGAGGAGTGGTGTTCTGTTGGCAGCTTCAACTCGGTATACACCGGGTGCTGAGCTTCGGTGCGAGTATTGGATCGATGTCAGTCCTCGTGTGCCGCTGGTGTTGTTGCAGTGTTGTGAAGTGCGTGCGGGTTGTTGTGCGAGAGATGGTTGTGTGAGATTTTTGAGTGAGATAAGTCTGCAGAAATGCTGAGTTTTTTGTTAGTCGGTTTGTACGAAGGGTAACAGAAGTAGTCAGACATTTGCCTATAGCCACTGCCTTCGCATGCGCAGGCCCTTGACTCGCTTGCCAGTTGTTGCTTTCTTACGTCCAAGAGCGACCATCATTTGCCAGGCATTGATGTGAGGTTTCTGAGGAGGTTAGCAAGTTGTGACACCTCTGCACTCCAAGGGGTTGGAATGGCTGGGTTTCTATCTCATGGTAATGCATTGCAAATGTGCGAGGGCCTGGGCTTAAGATCAGGATTGTGTGGAAACATGCAGAGCTGGAAAATGAAGGGTGAGCTAGGGTGATGTAAGTTGTTTGGGAGGTAGGCTGAGCTATGGTGAAGAAAGGTGGGTGGGGTGAGCTCTGGTGAGTAAGCTGGTGTAAGTGAGGGTCGGGTGGGGTGACCTCGAGATGGGAGGACAGGCTAAGCTGGGTGGATTGGTGTATGATCTGTAAACTGGGGCATGTGGGTGTTTGTGTATATATGCTAGGATGAGCTAGGGTGGGTGGTAGTAAGGTGGGGTGAGCTATAGTTTAAGGGGCGAGAAGATTGTGCAAAAGTTTGTAAGCTTTAGTGGTTGTGGTTGTGCTGGGGATGGGTGCCAATGGCTGTGAGAGATATGGTGGTTTGGGGTAAACTGTGGGGGAGCTGGGGTGGGTTTCAATAAGCTGAGGTGGACTCAGGTGAGTGGCTGAACTCAAGGCTTGTCTATGATGGGCTGACAAATGGTATAATGCGGCGAGCAACAGTTTTATCATGGGGTAGGCTCGGGTGAGTTAAGGCGGCTGGTGAGTGGGGCTAGAGACTATGATTAATTGGCATGCACACCTTCTTAAATTAATGGTAGGAGTGTAAGTAAATGATAGATGTATGGAAGTCTAGGTTAATTATGGGTGCGGGGGAGCAACAAAGCGGCTCTGGCGCACTAAGCTGCCACTAAACCACGAGAAGAAAAAAGTGTCTAAATCTGAAGGACACTCCCGTCCCCCGCACACCGGTTGTACTGAGGGAATCTCAGTCAAAACTCAATAGGATTTATACAGTCAATTTCAAAGAGTAAATTACACGTTCAATTGGTAAAGAGCGTGCTGACTAAGGTTTGTCTTTATTTATACAAAGGCAGAAAGTAAACAAATAAAAAAAGTAGTGAGCTCTTTGTGTTTCAGGATGACAATCCCTTCATCAGGAGCAGTAATTCTTGATAATATTGATGGTATCTCTTCGAGATTTGTACTTAAAAAATCTACAAACAAGTAAATAACAAAAGTAAGCTCAGAGTTCCATATCTTTCCACATAGGATCAGAAATACAGAATGTAATCTCATACAGGGAGTCTCCGTAGTTACATAATTGAAGCATCACCTTGATAATCTCTTCTGACTTGATCAGTTTGTGTGGTCCTCTTAGGTATGTTACTAAGAGTAGGTATTCACCTACTGATCTGTGTGTAGCTCCACCTGTTATATAACATGTTGGAAAGTATATTATCCATGATCTATATATCTCTGAACGTGTTAAGGGGGTTTAATTATTAATGAGGTAAAAAAGGCACCAACCTTCTAAAGGGGTAGACCACCTGCCAAGGAGTCTAGGATGGTTGTGGTAAATTGGTACTGAGCTAGGTTGGTAGGGGCTAGCTGGACATGAGCTGTAGCGGGGGTAAAAAAGAGGTGTGTGAGGGAGGATAGGTTAAGTTAATATGAGATATGGTGTGTGGGTGCCGGTATGCTGGGATGAGCCAGGGTGGGTGAGGCTAGGGTGGGATGAGCTAGTATTTTGGGGAGGGCTAGTAAGCTGGTGTGAGCTAGAGTGTGTGGATGGGGGTAAGCGGGAATTGTTGAGGGTGAGCTATTTTAATTAGGTGCTGTAAGCTGGGGTGAGCTAGTGTGTGTGGCTTTTACTAAGCTGGCGTGAACTCAGGTGAGCAGGTGAAATTAAGACTGGGGTTAGCTATGGTGTGTGGGTAGTGGTAGGCTACCCTAAGTGGTGGTGGTGTTTGGTGGAGTGAGCATGGCTAAGCGTGTGTTGGTATACTGGGGTCAGCAAAGTTTAGATTGCCAGAGTAGGTTGGGGGGCGCTAAGATGACAATAGGTCCAAGTGAGCAAGGGTGAGTGCAAGGAGGCTTAGGATGGGGTGATCTATGGAGGAAGGGTGGCCATGGGATGGGTGAAGACAGGTCTGTAGGGTAGGCTGAGATGAGCTAGGTAGATTCTGGGTAAGCTAAGGGTGGATAGATGGCGCTATACTCTGGTGAGGCAGGTTTGGTGTGGACAGGCTGCGGTGACTTTGTGGTGTGGGATGAGCTAGGAGGAAAAATGGCCCTAGGCCTAGTGCTGGAAGCAGAGGGCCTTGCTTTGTAGGAGTAGTTTTATTGGATTTTGTTTTGCTGGCTGGTCCACACTGGGCACCTGGAGCTGCTGACCTTTCTGCGGGAGCTCCCTCTTAATTTGTTGATTTCTTTCAACCTGTGCATCACATTGCAGACATCAGACTGGGGTGCAGGGCACAATTGACTAGAATTAAGCTGAACATGTTAACAGCTGTCCACAACCTTATAACCTGGGCCTTGACACCTTTGCAGGAGTGGTCTACTTTTCTTTTCAAATGCAGTAGACTATTATAGCTATTTCGATGGAAAAATATGTTGTGTTTAGCCAAGTTTGTCACCTTCCTAAATCTTAATTCGCAGTGTGTTTCCTTCCTCGCATTTGACACACCACTTTGTATATCAACACAGATACACTTCTATTGTTTTAATCCACCTAATTTACTGTATTGTCTTTGGAAGATATGTATTCTCTGTTGTGCTACTTTCTCCTCTAAAAGTGGACCATGCTTGCTTTGTCTAACATGTTTTTATCCCCTCATGTATTTTGCCAGGGTCAGAAAATCCAAATAAATGGCAGGCAACAACGTTTGGTGGTTGATGAAAAGCACTGGAGGTGGGGACTCAGAAGGATATGCTGTACCTTGTCCCCTGTATTTTGCACCCAGGCTAAACACCCACAGTTATGTCAATCATGTCTTCACAATGCACAGTAAATATTTGAGTGGGAGTCGTGGTAGGTTGGCTTGATATGACAGTTCATGCTTTTTATCCAACTGTCCCAGACTCAGGTGCAAAATTTCGAAACAAGAGAGCTAGATTTACCAGTATTGGGTGAGCCCTGGCAGACCACCTCACTCTGTGCCTCTCTCCATTTGAGTGTTGAAATTGGGTGTCTATAAAATTGTGACCACCTTAAGAAGTGCTATATAAGCACCATAAAACAGTGGCAAAGGCACTCGTTTTGGCTTTGGTATAGGCATTGTAAAGGAGGTGTGAGTCAACGGGGATAGTGAGGAGTGAGGAAAAGTGAGGGTGAGAGAAAGAGAGAGAGAGGGAAAGGAGAGTGAAGAAGAGTGAGGCAGAGAGGGGTAGTTATTAGTGAGGGGAAGAGTCAAGCTTTGCTTGCGCTGTCAGCAGCTATACAGTCAGGGAGAGGATGCATGGTTCAATGCTCAAGGATGGACAAAACCACAATTAAAACCTTTCTCATCCCGAGATGAAATTTCTTCCTTGGTCTGCTGTCACCCTGTATATAAGACCCTTGTGAGACTTAAACCATGGATACCCGGTTAGACAAGGTGGATTGGGTTGGGCTTGTTCTCTTGCACTTTTTAAGGTAGGGCCTGTTAACAACTCGCTCCTGAAGGTTGGGTTTTTGTCTTCGGGAATCCAGTCTAGAAGTGCAATGATCTTATGTTTTTTGGCCCTGTTTTTCTTTTCCGTTCTCACCTCCCTTCTACTCTTGCTGTATTTTTGCACCCCTTCAGGTGTGATTTCCACGTGTGAAAAGGGAGCATTCCTCAGCCATTCTAAATCAGTCACACACTTCTGAAAAGTAGGAAGGTCGGTTCCTGTCAGAACCGGGGCTGGCAGGTGTGGCATTACGGCGACCTTCATGTTAGTGGAAATCCCGTTTAACCTCTATGGTAACATACTTTTCAGGGCTCATCTTAGTGTCTCCATGAACACATTTAATGGGAATTCTGTTGCTCCCAACCATCCCTGCCTCATTTACTTCTGGCAGGAGCCCTTGTCTTGGAGTCCCATCAACCCGCAACCCTACTAGGTATCGCTCTCTTCGGCGCTGGAACTCCCATCCTTGGACAAACCCGATTTCCATATGTTCGACCTTTGTCTTTCTGGGGCAGAACCTCGCAATGCGTCGCCATTCACCACAATCAAAACATTGTGGCTGACGACTCACAATGGATCATCTTGTCCCTCTAGGTTCAGGTCGAAGTGTTTTCATCTCAGTGTTGGCTGTTCCCCTTGTTGTACCGGTTTTGACTGGCTCTTGAGTCGTGGGCCGAGCACCAATAGCTTTTTGGAAAGCTGAGGCTATGTCAATTGCCTCAACCAATGATGGTTTGTGATGTTGACGCACCCAGTCTATAAATTGTTTCAGTTCAATCTTCTCAGTCATTTCCGGTATTGTGCTGGTAGCAGGTTTAAGCCATTTTTCCGTTAGGTCATGTAGTCTATAATATAGCTGTTGGGGTGTTTCCCCTTGACGCAGTTTCGTCTCTCTTAGTCTCACTCGATATGCTTCATCATCTATGCCCATTCTTTCTAGTATGGTCCTCTTGATCTCGGCATAGGAGGAGTTGCTGTTAGGGTTTGCTGCCTCGTAGGCCCCTTGCATTGATCCGGTCAATAAGGGGGCTATGAAGTGGCCCCATTTTTCCACTGGCCACTGCGAGCTGCGAGCCACCCTCTCAAAATTAGTGAAGAAATAACTTGGATCTTCACCTGCTTGGAATTTCTGTAAGACGTTGGTTGGCGCATATGTTTTCCCTCTGGAAGAGACCACTGCTTCAGTGACAAGCTTCAATGCATCTTGATTAGCCACCTGTATCTGAATGGCTTTTTGGAATGCTTGCCTGTCGCTTTGGGCTTGGTGACTTTGTAACTGGATCAGTTGTTGCAGCTGCTGTTGTCCATCTGCTAAGGCCTTAATTATGTCCTCCATGGCGTTATCAGGATCCCACCACTGCCACCAAAAATATGTAATGATGTGCAGGATCACTGGTTTGCTAAACGGAATTCTTGACTTTATTAAAAAAGAAACAGAGACCATTGAAATAAATCCAGTCATCAGAAAAAGTAATTTTCCTTCTGTTACGCTCACCTGGTATCCATGGGGACGCTACCCAGCCGTAGGGACTCTGGTATCCTTCTCTGTGGTTCCCAGGTGTGACCAGCGGGGAAGTTCTGATTGGAATACAGGTGGGAAATGTTCAAGACTGGGCAACTGGGATAAGCAGCCCCCTACCACTCCGTATGCCCGCAGCCCCCCTGGACCTCTCCTCACCTTCTTGTTAATTCAGGTGTGCTCTCCGTCCTGCCTTCTTGGCAGGGGCGGGCTGTCCTTTGTGGGTGAATGCGATCTAGTTATTTCACTGATGCCGGCCCCGCTTTGAGTCTTTCAGGTAGGTCTTATTGCTGTTGTATATTGTTGTTATTCTTGCATGCCTTTCTTCATTTAATAATGTCTCTTTCTCTTCCTTAGGTGCGCGGAAGTCCAATGTGATACAATGGCTGAATTGGGTCTCTCCGGTAAATGATGGCGTATAAAGAGCAAGCGCTATGATGCGGTAAGTAGGCGCCATGCGCAGCGCTATGATGCCTTGCCTTTGCCAACCCGTTGTCTTTTCTTTCCCATAGATCGCGGCGCTCACCCGGTGTATGAAATCCCGAGGCGATGCTGGTCGAGGGGCGACTTGCAAGGGAAGCTTTTCAGCACAATTCGTTATGTTGTAAAAGTGTCTGTCTTGTTTCTTCCTTTTTTGCAGATCCGTCGGTCCAGGAGACGCGATGATCCTAGGATGCTGTTCGCAGGAGCTTTGGGCAGCTAACGATGAAAATTACAGGTAAGCTGCTGCTGCTAACTATCTCCTTTTGTCTCTTTACAGATGCTGTTCTTCCGAGGTTCGCGGGTACAGCTGAACACGATGAGCGTCACGTTGCAGGATTACAAAGTAACACGAAGCGTGTTATCCAAGTCGGGTGTGGTTTAAATAGCTTCAAGAAAGTAGTTCAGGTAAAGTAGTTCCTAGGCTACCACACCCAAAACACTATACCGCATAGCTTGGTTCCAAGGAGCCAAGCTATGTGGATGCCTCCATGTTGGCTGGCACTTGAAATAAAGTAGCTCCCTAAACACAAGTCTTTATTAAGTATGAGCCTGGCGCCAAAGGCGCCAGGACAGGCCCCAAGAGGGCCTAGGCAAAAGATGCCTAATTTTATTGGAGACCCGAGCCAAGACCCCTCCTGGCCCATGGGAGAAAATAAACAACAAAAATGACTCAGAGTCTCTTCTGGGTGTTTCCAGTATAAGGATGAACTCTCTGGCTTTTCTTCCTCCTACTCTTCCTAAGCCCAGCAGGGTTCAGGTGCTCTCCCCTCGGATTCCTCTCGTCTCTGTAAAGGCACGGAAAAGAACACATTAGTCCTTCTTAAATAGGGGCTGATGGCTGCTTACCCAAACAGGATCAAGTAATTCATGAAAGTTATAAAAGCCTCCCTAAACCCCGCCCCTTTCTTTCCTCAACCCGTTACCCTTTACTTCCTCGCTTCATGGCTTCTGAGATTGAATCCCAGAGTCCTCTTGCTCCAAGGTATAATCACCCTGCAAGTTGGTTTGTTTTATTACGGGGTTTTGTGAACAAAAATGGTAAGTGTCCGGGTCATATCGACTGAGTATAGAGCCTGCTGGCCCACATGGGTGAGTCACCCCGGTGTTAGTTTCTACAGCGCCCGTAGCAGTGTTTCTGCTGGCCTCTGGCGTTCCTTGTACACAGGTCGGAGTGGCGGCCGTGGTGGGTCGTGAGGCTCCTGGATTCCATATCGGATATGCGCCCATACCAACGCCAGTCAGGTCGGTGTCTGCGTCCGACCGTGGGATTACTTGTTCCCATGTAACAGTGTCCGCTTGAGGTTCCATTGCTTTTTGATTCCCGAGCCGAATGGCTCCTCCAATTGCCTTCGTGTCGGTCCACACTGGCATCACTGCCTCCTCTGTTACTTCACCCGCTCTGTCCTCTAGGTCACTAGAAGGACCCCACCATTCCCCTTGGGGTGCATCCCGCTCAATGTCCTTTCCAACACCCGGGTATCCCTTACATGCACCATCACAAAATATTGTTTTTTGTAATACTTAACATTCACATGTTAATTAATCAGGAAGCATACTTCGGGAGGATAACTCAGTGGCAACGTGCTCGCCTTGGAAGCCAGACGATGCAAAGCAACACAGGTTCGATCCCTGGGTTGCGCATAGAAACCTATTCGTGTTATAAATAACCAATTACAATATGGTCTTATCTGTAAACATGTTTCCACAATAAAATACTTGGCTGTTCCGACACCATCAAAATGCATTTCATGAAAGGTGTTACATTTTACATTCGTGAACGTTGGGAATATCTTTGTGGTTTAATTCTTCTTAAATGAATGCGTCTTGCCTCTGGTATTGAAATTAAGTTGAGTCTTGCAGATATTGTTTTATACAATGCAGTACAGGTAGGCAAAGGAATACACATCATGTTTTCTCTTGTTGCATATAGAAGTGTATGAATGTTCCTGTTCGCATTATTCAATACGCAGAATTTCCCCTTTTGTCTTGTCCCACTGTCAAAATCGCATTCGCTGCAGAAGGATCAAGCAGAAGCCATTTGCAAAAGCCCAAATGAAATGTCCACCAAAGTTATATCGATTTCAAGGAGGGGTTTTTATGCAACAGTTTCAGAGTGACTGCGGTCGATTGACTGCATTTCAGAGAAGCTTGGGTGCATAACTAGGATCAGAGAGATTGATAGTCAATCACAGAGACTCCCTCAAATTAGGCATGGACACTTTTGGGCTATTTACGAGTTTGGTGGTATATGGTAAATGTGGCAATAACGATATTACCGCCACTTTAATCACAACACAGAATTAGAGTTTGGTGGTGGTAGGCTGGGTGATTTCATGTGGATGTGTGGGGTAGACTAGAGGTAACTAGGGTTGGGTGGGGAGGCTGGGGTGAACTAGGTAGGTGTGTATGAGCTAAGTGTGGATAAGCAGGGGTGTGGATGGGTGAAGGAGGAGGGTGTGGATAGGCTGGGCTGAGCTCATAGTCTGTGGTGAACTAAGGTGTGTGCGTGGATGCTGGGGTGAGGTAGTATGGGTAGACATAAGATGGGGTGAATTATCATAAACTGGGATAAGACATGATGTGTACATAAAATGGGACAAGCTATAGTGGGTGATGTGAACTAGGGTGGGTGATTTGGGTGCATTGAGGTTGTGGGGGTGAGCTAGGTTTGGTGGGTGTTGGAAAGCTGTGGTGAACTCATGGGAGTGCGTGAGCTCAAGGCTGAGGCGAGGGAGAGTGGGTGGGTGTTGGTAGTCCAGTATACATTATGGTGAGGTATGTTGGGGGAGCAAGGGTGGGTGCTGATTTGCTGGGTTCAGTAAAGTTTAGATTGTGTGTGCTAAGGTGAGTGGCCATCATCAGGGGTGACCCATGGCATGCTGAGGGGAGAAGGTGGTGCTTAGATGGGGTGAGTTTGTAAGCTGGGGTGATCTAGGGTGGGTAGGTGCATTTAAACTGGGTTAAGCACAATCTGTGGTGAGATAAATTGTAGTGTGCTATGATAGGTGGGTAATGGTAAGCTGGGATGATCTTAGTTTATTAGGCTTGTGTGGAATGAGCTGGGGAGGATTTATTTTTAGAAGATGTGATTGCAATGCTTTTTAATTGTAATGCTTTTGACTAAAATATTGAGTTTGTGTGAAATGCATTGTGGGTGTGCCCAGAGCAGCAATGGACATTTTCTTCCTCAGCGAGATCTGCATTTTAATGTGACGCCTGAACACTGTCTGTATTCTTCCATTAGAAAACATGTTTTTCTCACCTGTGATAGACTGCATTACTTCAAGTATTGTTTTGAATAAAGATGCCAGCTGGTGTTTGATAGCATTGTAGAGCCGAAGGAAAGTTATGTTGTTTTTCACACTTTCATGGGAAAGGGAAGAGTTTACCTATTGAGGTTGCCATTGATCATTTCGGCTGAAGCTCCATGGGAATTGGGAACAGGTGGACTTTGAGAGTCAGAACTTTCTGGGAAATGCCATCCTGCAATTGTGGGAGGTTTAAAATGAAGAGCACCAGATTAGGCAGACAGAGAAAAGTGTTGGAGAAAGAGTGGACACACTGCTTTCTATGCACATTAAGCAATTTCTCTGCCTGCCTATTTCAGGGATTTTCAGAGCAGTTCTGGTGAGATGAGGAGTTCTGTGGCTGCTTTTCTGACGGTGGAGTATTTTTAAACATTCATATAGTATGTTTACAGCATTTATTCTTTTATGTGTGGTGATTTGTGAATAAATGGCCATAAAGAGCAATTTTACATTTTAGCTAAGTATGTTATGTGAATTATTGCCTTTCAGTGTGTAAAGTTTCTCTTTTCATTGTGTGCTGGGGCTGTGAAAAAGATTACTGTGCACTAATGAGAAGCAAAACAGTGATGTACTCTTGTGTTGTTGGGTCACATGAGCAGGATTGAACTATTGGTGAACTGGGTTACATTAGCATAGGTGGGTGTCATTGAGCTGACCTGAGCTAGAGTGGGTTGGTTATGGGTTTACTTGGGTTGAGCTATGATGGATTGGGTGAAGGCTTGCTGGGTTGGGCTTGAGTGGGTGACAGTGAACTTGGTTGAGGTAGAATGGGGATGAGCTGGACTAACTTGTGTTCTGGGTTGAGATGAAGGGCTGCTCTGGGTTGAGCTTGATGAGCTGGATTGAGCTACGTTTGGTTGAGCTAATGGGTGTGAGTTGTGTGACCTAGGATGGGCGGGTGTTAGGCAGCCGGGGCAGGCAGAGTGGGTGAGCTTCATAAACTGTGGTGAGCTAGGTTAAGTGGCAGTGATGATTGTGGTTGAGTGAATGAGCTAACAGGGACAGCTGGGCTGAGCTATGTTGGATTGTGGTGAGCAGGGTTAAGCTTTTGTAAATTGTAATAGATGTGTATTGGTGAGGTGGTTTGAGCTTAGTTGGGATAAGCTGTGGAGGGATACAGTTTGTTGAATTTGAATCTGGGGTGAGTAAGGGTGTGTGAGTTTGGAATGCTGAAGAGTGCTAGAGTAGAACAGAATCAGTGAGTCATATTGGAGGTAATGAAATAGCAGGCACCAGGTGGATATAGAGTGTGCCGTGGTGCGAACAGGGCAAACCGGGAAAGACGGTGCCCTTAGAAACATCCATCCTTCAAAGACAGATGCGCAGGGAGAGGATGCTCCGAAGAAGCTGTTCAAGAAGAGCCATGTTCTGTTTGACCATGATTACTCAGATCCCGACCTTGATTATCTCCTTATTTTATATAAATTTTATGAATGTTCATGCTCATATTTCTAACCATAAGAGACACAATGTCTCCTGGGTTGCTTCTTCCTAACACCTTGTCTGCCCTACAATTCATGCAACTGCTGTTCATTGTTTCATTTAGACTGTATGCAACGCTCTTTCCATTATCTCTAAAACGGATTTACGTCTTGATCTTTTTCTCTCATTCAACTTTGATTTTATTTTTTTTGCTGAGACTTGGCTCCAACATTTTGATACTGCTTCAATTGTTGTTCTTACTTGTGTATGTTCTTCCTTTTTGAATTTCCCTGGACTTGTTTGCCCCAGTGGTGGGACTGGTATACTATTCCATCCCAGATGGGCTGCTGCTCCTTCGATCTGATCCACACTTTCCTTTTCTTTCTTTGAATTTACTTTTCTCTCTTTTTTTCCTGCCGCTCTTTCTATTTTGACTATCTATCAGCCCACTGGCTCTCCTGGTTATTTCTATCATTATTTTGTTCTCTTCTTTCTTTTATTTCTTTCTTCTATTTATTCGTGAATTGTTGCTGGTGATTTTAACATCCATCTTCCTCAGCTCAATTTCTCATTCTGTCCCTTATTCTTTCTTACATTAGCCTCTAACCCTAAACTGCTCCCTTCTCCTCCGACGCATTCTAAAGGTGGGGTTCTTGATATAATCTTTATTTGCTCTGATCTTGGTTCTCTTGATTCTATTAACACTCATACTTTGCCTTTCTCTGATCATTTTCTATTTTCCGCTTCTCTGCTCTTAATATTTCTCTGTTTGTTTCTTCTATCTTTACCTTCTTGTATCGTGCTGCTCTTATTTCTTCAGTACTTGCATATCTCTCTGACATTTTGCTGGCTTCACCTCCTGGTATTGATGATATTCTCAATAATATCTAATGTACTATTACTTCTTCTCTTGATTCTGCCTCTCCTCTCTCAGAAATGAAACCTCCTCGACCCTGGTTTTCCCCTTTATTGAAATCTCTCAGGATTCAACAGCGCAGAGCTAAGCGCTGCTGGCTAAAAATCGATCAACATTTGTCTTTGTCTCTCTGCTTTTATTTTTCCAGTCACAAACAAGCTAAGATTAATTATTTCCACACTCTTATCCAATCTCAGGTAAATTACCCTAAACTTGTCTTTTCTATTCTCATAAAATGCTAGTCCTTCCATCATCTTCTATTCCTTCCCCTGACGACTTTGCTACTTATTTCCAGCTAAAATTGACAACATCAGATGTTCATTGAATAATACTGTCTGCCAACTGTTCCTGTTCACATTGACTCTTTGGCTTCTCCCTCAGGTGCTCCTTCTCTTCCAGTTGTTTCTTCATTTCCTTATTTTTCTCCAATGTCTGAAAGTGATGTTACGGTCATGATTTCTCAGACACATCCTACTGCTGCCACTTCTGATCCTCTCTCAGCTTCTTTGGGGAAGTTTCTTTTTCACGCCATCGTTCCGGTTCTTACTAACTTGTTTAACCTATCTTTGTCCTCTTTTCCTTCAGCCTTTAAAACTGCAACTGTTGTTTCACTTTCATAAAAGCCTTCTCTTAATTCTTCTGATCCTTCACATTTCCAGCCTATGTTTTGTACTTCCATATCTTTCTAAGCTGCTAGAATGATTAGTTAATGCTCAACTCTCTTCTCATCTAAATTCACATAACTTACTCCACCCTCACCAATATGGGTTCTAGTCTGGTTAGTCCACTGAAAAGGCACTTTTGTCTGTGTCTAATCATAGTCTTCAGGCTCGTCATCGCAAGCTTTCTTCCTCGTAGGATCTCCTTGACCTCAGTGCTGCATTTGACACTGTTGATCATTCTACTTTACTTTCAACTCTTACGTCTTTTGGGTTTTCTGGTACTGTCGTCAAGTGGTGTTCTTCTTATCTTTCTCATCACTCCTTCACTGTTTCCTGGAAGGTCTTCACATCATAGTCCTTTCCTCCTTTCTTCCTTTCCTCCTCACTGTGGGGTGCCGTATTACTTGGGCCTGTATTACTCACGCGCTATACTTTTTCTGTTTCCTCTTTTAGCACTGACCTTTATTTCCAGGTTCATCTTTATGCCGATGATACCCAGATTGTTTTGTCACTTCCTTCTTTTAATGACTCTATTCATTTTTGTCTTTCTTCTTGTCTATCAGCCTTTTCATCTTGGATATCTTCTCACTTTCTTTATATAGACTCTAGACTCTAAAAAAACTAAACTTTTACTTTTTCCAGGTTCTTCTAAGATATCTCCTACTTAGTCCATCTCATTTCGTCCACTTCATCTTCTCTTGTCATCTCAGACACATAACTTGGAGTCTCATTTCATTTCAGATTCAAACTGCAACAGTGGTCTGCTCGTGTTGTTTCCATTTATTGAATATCAAGAAAATTCATCCTTTGCTTACTGTCTGTTCTGCTAAAAATGTTACTTCAATCTTTGGTTCTGTCCTGTCTATGCTATTGTTGGTTTACCAAATGATGCCTTTCTCTTTTACGCTCGCTCTACATTCTGCTGTTACGATTCTTATATGCCTACCTTCCTCTTCTCACATTTTCGCATTACTTGCCAGTTTTAAGTGGTAACCGGTTCAACTGCGCTGTGAGTTTCACTTTCTCTGTTTAATATTCAAATGTATTCATGCTCTTGCTCCTTCCTTGATTTCCCTCTATCACCCCACTCGTAATCTCTGCTCTGCGCCCCAGTTTCTTCTTCCTCTTCTGCATCCTTCTTGTGCTGCCTCCCGCTTTTTTTCGGCGCCTTGAACTATTGCATCATCATATGTCCTGCTCGCCGATTCTGCACTCTCAGCATTCAAAATAGTGGAATGTGCTATTCTTCCAGTTTTAAAAGAATTTCAGTCTTTAGCTTATGTGTTAACATCAGAGTCCTTAAAAGCAATATTCCTGGGCTTTAGAGGCTTTGGACTATTGTAGGGGATGGTGTCTGCCATGTAGATGGGTAGTTTCTGTAGTGAACCAATCATCACGCTTGAAGTGTACAATGTTATGGATTTGGATTCATCTTTGTTTTGTCGTGAAATTCTTAATAATAAGTCATCTCAGTTGCTTTAAGGGTTCCCTTTCCATTAGGTTTGTCGTCAAGGAAGTCTAGATGATCTGCAGCACAGTACATACATCTTCCTTTTATAATGTTTAGTGGTACATGTACTCCTCCATTATCTTCTGTGCTGCATAGAACTTGATTAGCTAAAGCTGTCTCAAGCTGGAGAACTTTGTCATAGACGACCAAGGAACCCACGCTATTCATGAAAAGCAACATGAATTTGCTCTGAGTATTAGAATGTACTGTAAGGCCAACAGCAACTTTAATGTATGTATGTATGTATTTATTTATTTATTTTCACATTTACAGCAGCACACAAAACCCTCAGGCATCTTGGCGCTAGTTACAGAAGATGCAAAGTGACATTCTAAAATGCAGGACCACCCATAAGAGTTACGACATCTGGGTGGGACTTGGAGTCATATCTGGCAGAGTGTTAGACGTTCCTCTGCACACCAGAACACTGCTAACATCTCCACAACACCTTCCCCGTGTTCCCACACTACTCCCTCCAGGTTTCGAGACTCACGTGATGTGGTTACCCCAAAGGACCGAAAGCTCCGTACCGGTTACAATGTACGTGCCCGGTTGCAGCCCTTCCTGCATTGGCAGTTGCCATCATTCATCCGCTCATGTGATTCAGAGCGGCGTTTCCCACGTGACGATGGAGGACGTCACATGATTCGGAAGCGCACAGTATATAACGCTTGATGCACGGAGCAATCACCGCTTCTCAGCTGTCTTTCGACTCTGTTGGGCGCTACGTTTTGAATTTACTCTGTAGGTTTACCTTGACTTTGGATCACGCACCTGGACTCCCTCGGATTATCCTTTTGTACCTTTGCTTGGAACTGTTTACCCATTGCTGAACCTCGGCCCGTCCCTCACCTGCCTTCGCATCTTCCCTTGGAACTTTGTTGGACTTCTACGCCATTGCCATTTGTGGACTCACACTACGCCTCCAGCTCTAGTTTCAGGTGGGCTGTCCTGTGTCCACATGTGACTCCGGTCCCTGTTGTTCTGGGAACCGCCTCTCATCTGAGTCTCGAACCTCCCTCACTAGGTCTCCCGGGTTTTCCAACCACCGGATAGGTAGGATTATCCAGATCCTGTGATTCTTGTATTCCATTGTATTTGCCTGGTACTTAACCCCGCTTTCTTTCAGCAGCATCGGTGTTCCCGAGGTTCCGTGGATCTGGGAAGTAACATCTCCCACCTGTGGCTCCAGAGGTCGCACAGCGGGGTTCTTTTGGTTCCCCTGTGCGTCACTTGGGGACGGAGGTCTCAACGGTCTACACGACATTCAAGTCAGAACAGACTGAGAAGCCGTATAGTCGTGTTGAAGAATGCAGGGATCCACGGAAGAACCCATTGCTGCTTTAGCACAGGCAATTACAGTATTAAGGGCAGATATGGCTGCCGCAAACACCGTGATTCACCAAACTCTAGATTCCATACAGAGTGTCCAGGATTCCCTCCCTGCAGACTCTGAATTTGGGGATGCTGCCACTCCAGCCTCACCTCCTCCATTGGCTAGTACCCCAGCTCCAACCCCGGTGGTCCTTCCAGCCCCTTCTCCCTTGGCTGCTCCTGAATGTTATCAAGGCGACCCCAAGAAGTTCAGGACCTTCATCAATCAGTGCAAGTTACACTTCCTGTGCAGACCTCTGGCCTTCCATAACTCCAATGCTAAAGCGGCCTTTACCCTCTCACACCTGGCCGGAACGGCTGCCGCTTGGGCTAATCCTTTACTGGAGAACAATAGCCCGGTTCTCTATGATTTTGATCTACTAGTTACCGAGATGTCCCGAGTCTTCGACACCCGACATAAGGCACAATCCAGGGATCTGGAGTTGTTAGAACTAACCCAGGGTAGAGGGACTTTGATAGACTACATCACCCGCTTTAACCAATTGGTTGCCGAGACATCATGGCCAGAAAGCAAGCGGGCGGTCGTCTTCTATAGAGGGTTGAGTAATCCAATGAAAGATGCCTTAGCAGTGGTCCCTTCCGTGCCCACTCAGTATCAAGAATTAGTGGATCTTGCCCTGCAGGTAGATGCACGTCGCTCAGAGCGCAGGGCTGAGTCGGGTTTTTCCCATCCTACAGCGGTCAGTACTTCCACCTCCAACACTGAGGAACCCATGCAAGTGGGAGGTTTATGTAGTCCCATCACGACATCTGAGAGAGAACGTAGGAGGGTGGATAATGCATGCTTTTATTGTGGCACCAGGGGTCATTATGTTAAGGAATGCCCTCGACGTCCCAAGAAGTCCCAGGTTTTTCGGATAGCTCGACCCTAGACCCGGAGACCAGGTCGAGCTTCCAGTCCTCATCTCCAGGTGCCTCTCCTGCTTTCGCTCGTGTCCAGCCCATGTCTGTACAGGCCACTCTTTGTCCCTCTGAGGGTATCTCCCACGCAGTCACAATCATTATTGACTCTGGTGCCATGGGGAACTACGTAGACATTGCTTTAGCTCATTCTCTCAACCTGCCTTTAGTGGTGAAAACCCGACCCGAACTGGTTCAGGCTGTAGACGGCACGGCCCTAGTCTCTGGTCCCGTTAGGCACCAAACTGCCCCCCTCTTATTGACTATACAAGACATTCACACAGAGACGTTAAGTTTTGACCTGATTACCACACCCCAGTTTGGTATCCTATTAGGAATACCCTGGTTGCGTGAGCACAACCCCTCATTAATTGGCAAACAGGCACAGTCCTCTTTGAGTCAGATATCTGCCAGAACTATTGTCTCCCAACCCATCAGTAAACAGATACTCCGTCACGGGCCTTGGGAGCCCTCGCTCAGCTCACATTGAATGATGCTGGATCACTGGTTGTGAATTCCCATACTGTTGGAGGGGTAGTTAGCGGGATTCCCCCTGAGTACAAAGCATTTGAATCAGTGTTCGATCGCGGTTCTTCCGAGGTGCTTCCTCCACACAGACCATATGACTGCCCGATTGAACTAATCCCGGGTTCTACCATTCCTTCGGAAAGGAGCTATTTCCTGTCCCCCTCGGAAGAACAGGCTCTGAAACAGTATGTCCAGAACGCCCTACGACTAGGCCACATCCGCCCCTCTACTTCACCAGCCGCAAGTCCTATTTATTTTGTCCCCAGAAAGAGGGGGATCTATGTCCTTGTGTGGATTACCGGCGTCTTAATGCCATCACGAAAAAAAGACAGGTATCCAATCCCTTTGATCACCCCCCTCCTGGACCGCTTATCCCATGCCTCTGTTTTTACCAAGCTGGACCTTCGGGGCGCATACAATCTAGTGCGCGTCCGCAAGGGCGATGAGTGGAAAACTGCCTTTTGCACCCGTTACGGGTTGTATGAATACCTAGTCATGCCCTTCGGCCTATGCAACGCCCCGGCCACATTCCAGCGTTTTATGAATGACATATTCAGGGACATTCTGGACGTATACATGGTTGTTTATCTGGACGACATCCTGATCTTTTCGCGGGATCTTAATGACCACGTACAGCAGGTTCGGGAGGTCTTACCCCGTCTGAGGAAACATTCGCTGTTTGCCAAACCCGAGAAATGTCAGTTCCATAAAACGTCTGTTGAGTTTCTGGGCTTCCACATCACCCCTGGGGCCCTATCCATGAACGAATCCAAGGCTCTGCCTAGCCCTCAAGTACCCTATCAGTGGTGAAAGGAACATCAGGAATCCTTCGAGACTCTGAAGACCGCTTTCACCACCGCACCGATCCTTCAGCACCCCAATCCCGAACTTCCATTCATAGTCGAGGCGGACGCCTCTTCTTTCGCCCTCGGTGCAGTGTTGTGTCAGACATGTCCAACCACGGGCAAGTTGCACCCGGTGGCATACCACTCCCGCAAGTTTTGCAGTACTGAGGCCCATTATACTGTAACGGAGAAGGAACTTCTGGCTGTCCTGGACGCCTTTCGTGTCTGGCACCATCATCTCCTGGGGGCTAAGCATCCAATCACTGTCTACTCCGATCATCAGAACCTATGGGACTTGGCCTCCCTAAAGTGCATCAACAGCAGACAGGTCCAGCGGCATCTCTTCTTTTCCGCCTTTGATTTTCACATCACTCATCGTCCTGGGGTCACTCATGGAAAAGCGGACGCCTTGTCACGCTCTCCGAGTGGGGTCTCGTTGCCAACCTTCCCTGATACTGTTCTAGGTAAGAATCACGTGATTTGTCTCTGCACTCCCTCTCTCTCATTGTTGTATTCTGTGCGAGCATGGATGAGCAGTCACTCTGACCAACTACGAGATTGGGATCCGGTGTGTTGTGACAATTTGCCTTTCGTGCATGATCGCTTGTTTCTCCCCACGCCTGACACCCGTAACCTGGCCCTTGAATGGTCTCATGATGCCCCCTTTAATGCCCATCCCGGCCAGGAGCGTACCATGGATCTCCTAAAGCGCTGGTGCTGGTGGCCCTCTATGAAGCGCGATGTGGAATGCTATGTTAACCCTTGCTCTGTTTGCGCTCAAGCCAAACATCGAAGAGGTCGCCCAATCGGCCTGCTGCTTCTGCTACCGGTACCCCCAAGACCATGGCACACACTGACTATGGATTTCGTGACCGATCTCCCCAGGGTGCGGGGTTTTGATACCATCTGGGTGGTGGTGGATACATTCACCAAAATGGTTCGCTTTGTCCCCTGTAAGGGGATCCCTTCGGCCCCGGTCCTGGCTGATTTGTTTTTCAAATCTGTTTTCACGTTGTTTGGGCTCCCTTCTATCATTATCTCCGACCGAGGGTCGCAGTTCACCTCTCGTTTTTGGAGAGCTTTGACTAAGCTGCTTGGCATCGATACCAGGTATTCCTCGGCCTATCACCCCGAGACTGATGGGCAGACTGAAAGGACGAACCAATCTATGGAGCAGTATCTCTGGTGTCTTATCTTGCAGCAGCAGTCCTCCTGGTTGAGTGTTTTATGGCTTGCTGAGTTCGCCTACAATAACGCGGCTCACTCTGCTATGGGTTTCTCTCCTTTCTACGCCCTCTATGGCCAACACCCCAAGGTCTTGCCTGTCCCTGACGCTTCTGTCTCTTTGAATCCTGCGGCCACAGCTTGTCTTAGGGATCTGTCTGCTGTTCATGCTCGTACTCTGGTCCACCTTACTGAAGCAAAGGCCTCCATGAAGTCCTGTGCTGATGGCAAGCGCTTGGCTGCTCCTCCCCTTGCGGTGGGTTCCCGGGTGTGGTTGTCTTCCCGTCACCTTCGCCTGGTTGGTTGTCGGAAACTTCTGCCTCGCTTTGTTGGGCCGTATGTGATCTGCCAGGTTGTGAATCCAGTGGCTTTTTATCTTGTTCTCCCGAGATCTTGGCTAATCCATCCTGTTTTTCATGTCTCCCTTCTCAAGCCTTGCCCTGATTCCTCCCGTCTCCGTACCCCGGTAGCCCCGGTGTCCCAGGCCTCCCCTGATGTCTTTGAAGTGTCAGCTATTTTGGGTTCCCGTTGGTTTAGGGGTGGGCTCCAGTATTTGGTGGATTGGAAGGGTTATGGCCCGGAGGAGCGCTCTTGGGTTTCCGCCCTGGACGTTAACGCTCCTTGGTTGGTGGCCCAGTTCCATCGGGATCACCCGTCCTGCCCATGGGGTTGTGGGCTGTTGGGGGGGGCTATGTTAGACGTTCCTCTGCACACCAGAACACTGCTAACATCTCCACAACACCTTCCCCGGGTTCCCACACTACTCCCTCCAGGTTTCGAGACTCACGTGATGTGGTTACCCCAAAGGACCGAAAGCTCCGTACCAGTTACAATGTACGTGCCCGGTTGCAGCCCTTCCTTCATTAGCAGTTGCCATGGAGAGCATACAGCAGAAGGGGCGGCTGAACGCTTCCGCATCGATCATTCATCCACTCACGTGATTCAGAGCGGCGTTTCCCACGTGACGATTGAGGGCGTCACATGATTCGGAAGCGCACAGTATATAACGCTTGATGCACGGAGCACTCACCGCTTCTCAGCTGTCTTTCGACTCTGTTGGGCGCTACGTTTTGAATTTACTCTGCTGGTTTACCTTGACTTTGGATCACGCACCTGGACTCCCTCGGATTATCCTTTTGTACCTTTGCTTGGAACTGTTTACCCATTGCTGAACCTTGGCCCGTCCCTCACCTGCCTTCGGATCTTCCCTTGGAACTTTGTTGGACTTCTACGCCATTGCCCTTTGTGGACTCACTCTACGCCTCCAGCTCTAGTTTCAGGTGGGCTGTCCTGTGTCCACGTGTGACTCCGGCCCCTGTTGTTCTGGGGACCGCCTCTCATCTGAGTCTCGAACCTCCCTCACTAGGTCTCCCGGGTTGTCCAACCACCGGATAGGTAAGATTATCCAGATCCTGTGATTCTTGTATTCCATTGTATTTGCCTGGTACTTAACCCCGCTTTCTTTCAGCAGCATCGGTGTTCCAGAGGTTCCGTGGATCCGGGAAGTAACATCTCCCACCTGTGGCTCCAAAGGTCGCACAGCAGGGTTCTTTCGGTACCCCTGTGCATCACTTGGGGACGGAGGTCTCAACGGTCTACACAACATTCAAGTAAGAACACAGAGCTGCACTGCAAGGTACGGGGCTGCTTCAGGTGTGCATATATGCAACAGACAAAATTATGGTAGATGCACATTTTGGCAATGCCACACTCATGTTGCGGGGGATACATCAGGTATGCATATATATGACAGACAAAATCAGGGCAGATGCACATTCTGGCAAAGCTGCGCCTCATGTTACGAGGGGCTTTGTCAGGTATGCATATATGCAACAGACAACATTAGGGTAGATGCACATTCTGTCAAAGCCGCGCCTCATGTTACGGGAGCTACATCAGGTCAAGTATTTATTTATTTTATTGGTCATTTATGTGGCGCCTATACACAGAAAGTTTTTCAAAGTGCTTCAAGGCAGGGGAGGGTGCAAGGGGTAAGGCAATACCAACATTCCTACTGGGCCTTGAGTCCATTCAGAATGAGCAGGTGCTATAATGTTAACAAATAAGACAGAGAACAGCAATACACTGTTTTACAGAAGAAACAAAGAACAAAACTGTCGTACTAGGCCTGATGGCATTTCTGAGAGTACTGTGACATAAATGAGGAGAAGGGTGGCGGGCGGTGGGGAGGGGAAGGGGAAGGGACAGACAGGATGCCGAGAAGCACAGGTTGTAGATAAGCATGAGGTACATGGACTTTTAGAAGCCTAAAGTTCGAATTTCCCAGTAAGCACTAAAATCCGTACAAATGGAGGAATGCAAGTTGGACAAACATACCTAAATTCGAGATTACCAAAGATCAGAGATGCATTAAAGTGAGGGGTACGGTGGGTCATAGAAAGGCAGAATAATTGTGAGTTAGAGAATGAGCATTACATTTGCCAGGACATGACTCACGGTGAGCTTAGTTGGAGAATTAAGGTCCTGTTGCAAGGTTGTGAGGGTACTTGTCTGCAAGCTGTGTGAATGTCCAGTGGCAGAGAAGTGTGGAGGGTGAGCTGCCGCAGGGGCCCTCAGAGCCCTCTCGGCCTGGACAGGCTCAGTCAGGGGCCTTTGTGTGGGCTCTGGTGCTGGGGCCTGGCTTTTTCTTGCCTGCCGGCTTCCGGTTGGGGCAAGAAGAGAAACATCAGGCCAATGAGGATCATTGTGACTCCATTGGCATGGTTACCCTCAGAGGTACTCCGGAGAAGAGGGAGGCCATGCCAGTGTGATAAATTAACCGACAAAGCTGGTGCTGCATGCACATGGTGCCAGACAAAATAAAGGCTGATGCGCGCAAAATCGGGGTGCGGGTGACAAAGGGCACTGCTGCTGCCCAGGTTATTAATTTCATGTGATGTGCAACACCACGAGACAGCGTGCGCCCGATGGGCTTACCTGCCTTCATTAATGCGAGTGGAGTAATATAGCCTCAGTGCAGGGTCAGGTCGTGGCAGGGGGAGCCAGAAGATCCTCTCACTTCGGCGAGCATCATGGAAAGAGGCCGGATGGAAGACGCGGCCTTGTGTGGGCTTTAGTGCTGGGGCCGGCTTCCGGTTGGTCCAAGAAGAGAAACCTCAGGCTAATGAGGAGCATTGTGACTCCGTTGGCATGGTTACCCTCTGAGGCACTCCAGTGCCGAGGAAGAGGGCGGTCATGATGAATGATCCAATAGAACTGTTGCTGCATGCACATGGGTCCAGGCAAAATAAAGGCTGATGCGGGCGAAATCAGGGCGCGGCTGACAAAAGGCACTGCTGCATTTCTACGAGTATGCCTTAACCTTACACCATAATGAGATCTGAATTTCATTTAGGAACTCATGCATAAGAGTTTATGACATCAGCAGCCATCTGGTTCAAAACTATCAAACATTCTCCTCCCACCTATACACCATTTGAAAATGATGAATTTCAGGTATTGCTTTTGTTACTTTGCCCCCCTGCATGGTGGAGTGGATGTACACTTCTCCTCTGCCAGGATGGCTTTCTCTAGTGGTTTAACAGCCTGATATGGAGCCATCATATTTCTATTGCAGGTCGCAACTTGCTTCTGCATGTGGAAGCACAGCATCATTAGGTGATTTCAAAGAAATAAGCTGTGATTTGTTTTCAGTGGTTTTTTTCAAGGTCAAATCTTCCTTTTTTCACAACTTTTGAGTGACAGATGTCCTTGTAGTGTCACTCAACATCTGTCAGTGTGACAATCGAACCTTCCAAATTGGCTTTTGATAAACACCAATGTAGTCTACATTACCAGCACATTCTGGCACATTTGGTGGTGTTGCAGGAGGGATTTCTCCACTTCGCAACACATTGATGCTCATATTCACTGAATGAGTAATTTGGCAGCGGGGAGCTGTTACGTGCTGACAACATACTTAGGAAGCTTTTTGCCACCACATTTCTGTCATTTGCATGGCAGAGTGCAAAGGAGCTGGGTAAAAGGTGGTCTGCAAAGTGAGTAAAGGCTGCCTGGCATGTTTGCATGCCGGGCAACATTTACTTTTAATTGTGAGTGCCACTTTGCATGCTCGCATGGCAAGAGGTGCTCTAAATTACAATTAAACGCTGTCCGACATGCTCGCATGTCAGGCAGCGTTTAATTTTCGTTGTGAACACTGCTTACCATGTGCACATGGTAAGCAGTATTCACTTTTACAAATAAACGCTCTCCGACATGCATGCATGTTGGGCCGCATTTATTTGTAATTTTAATTGCTGTCTGACAGGCGAGCATGGCAGGTCGCCATTACAGTGGATCCCTATGGGGCCCGCCCGCTTTTGCAGGGGCATAAAGCAGGTGTGTCCCCATAGGGATCTCCAGCATTTGCACTGGCATGACAATCCATCCCTGCGCAAATGCTACAGCATTTGTATGGTGGGGAGGAAAGGAGGAGGCGGAAACGCTAGTTGTGTTGCAGCCCTCCTCTCTGCCATACAAATACATTACAATGTGCCATGGCGTGAATGGAAGGCGTTATAGCCTTACTCAAGTCTTTTACTCCTTCCATTCATGTTACGCCACAATTCAAAATGAGCTCCATTGTGTTCAGTTTTCATATAGCATACTCTTGTGATATTCACTGTTATATGCATGAGCACCTTTTTAATGATGCATCCACTCAACTTAATTTTCCATTGGTTATTTTCATTCAACTGAACAGCATCATATATCTTCTAGCCTGTATCTTCAGTGTGCAAAGGGTGCCACCTAGGTTCTGGTTTGTCGCAAAAGAAGCCAGCATCTGTAACTGCATTCTGATACTTTGGAATCTTCTGCAGGGAAGCACCTTCCCGGTTACTGAACTCTCCTATTCATGTTTTGCCAGTGGTTTTTTCTATCTAAACTGTTGTCTATCAAGATCATCTTTGTGTGTGCACTACTTGCAACAGGACAATTGCCATCTTGCATTACATTGGTTTATTTTTTCAGTTGTATTTTTTTACGTGTTCTGCAAGGTGTTTATAGCCACTATCTTCACACTCATTTCAAATTCTTCTCAAGTCGTTATTTCTGAAAATGTTTTAGTTTTGAAGTAAATCCTCCTTTTGTTGGCATTGACACTATAAACACCAATTAAAGTCTATACCACTTGAGCGCTTGCACTTGGACGAGGATGGTTGATCTATCTGCTTCACACCTTCCATAACCTCAGTCAAACTGGTGTAACTGAGAATAAATAGTGTTAATTGAAAAAAGAACAAACAACTGAAGGTATAACACCAGTGTTGTATTTGCATATGTGAACTATAAATAAGGGCATTGTTGAGACACCATTGACTTCAGAGTAAATGTTGCTAGGGCCACTATTTTAGGCCTAAAAGTATCTTAATACCCACTTACCTGATTGCTGCAGTGACGTGTGCCGCTCTTACAGCTTCTGTCCTTGCTCCGTTTGGCCGTCATGGAAAGGGAAGAGGGGATCCGTATGGAGTCCTGCCTTCCTATTGCATGGTGGCCATCTTTGTATAGTATTCTTTTTCCGTGAACAGGACGCCACGAGAGGACGCGTTCAGGGCAAGAAAATGCTTTCTTGCTAGCTCTGTTGGGACGGGTGCTAATAGCATTAAGCACCCGCCCAAGGACTGGAACGGGTGTTCAGGTACCGGGGGCCTCGTTAAACACCCTCGCTTTGATCCGCCCTTTAACTCGGGCTCTGGCCATTATCAGCCCTTGGAACGGGTGCTTAACGCTTAATTAATTGTTGTTTTGGTGATGTCATTTCCCAGGTGAAATGCATACATTTGTGAGAAGCCTTCTACGAAAAGGAAATGCAGGATGTAACAAAACAAATGTAAACAGTGATTAAATCCACTTTTAAATCATAGATAGCCATTTTCAGTTTAAACAATGGAACTTTATTGTTTGATTATATTAAAACTAATATGGTACTGCTGTAAAGGATGTTGGGCCTGATTCCCCAAAAATGTGGACTGGAGTGAATCAGGGGATGCCTATGGGTATCTCAGATTTAAACCTGCTACCTGATTCATGAACCTTAACACTGGAGTGAACCCAGAGATGCCTGGTGCATCTCTCCGATGCTCTTGGATATATCTCTGGGAATAACGTTTGTGGTTGAGCATCACACAGATGCTCCTGGCATCTCCTGATTTGCTCTAGTTTTAGGCTTTGAGAATCAGGTATATGAAAGCAGGGGCAAATCTGAGATGCCGGTGGGCATCTTTGCATTCGGACCAATCTACACGTTTGCGAATAAAGCCCATAGAGTTTTATGTTCATTCATATCAGAAATGTGTGTGCAACAGCTTCTTTCATTAGTAATCCAAAATAAAACAGGTTGGCCACCAAACTAATGGTGTTATGTCAGTCCTAAGTATAGAAAATGGTCAAGGTTGGTTTCCTTTTCTTTTATTTGTGTACAGTGTATTACAATCCTTTACAAAACAATCTGCATATCTTATTAAAAGAACATACCCAATTAATACATAATTAAATATATAATTCAGATCCATTTACAGCCATTAAATATATCATCACAGTTGGTTTCCCTTAGTTGCAACCTTAACAAGTAGCAACCAATTGCGAGGCAACTAATATGTTCCAATAGCAAGATTTAGGGGGAGGAAAGATAGAGACAGTAGGTAGCCCATCTCCAATTAGAGACGTTGGCAGGCAGGCAATCAAAAAGGGGTTTGTATATGTTTGGAGTGGCTGCCCCAATCACGTTTGGACTACGTTTTGGTTTTGGTTGTAATGCAGTTCTTCGAAACGTGTGTTTTTACTGAAACCTTTAGTGACCGTGGTTGGATGAACAGGGTGGTTGTTGCAGTGAAAGTGGTAGCAAGCTGGGTCTTCATCTATGATGGTAGATAGATTTGTGGGTGGATACTCGTATTGCTGACTTGGACTATGGTGGTGAGGTTGTTGTAGATGCGAATACTTACATAAAGATGGTGAAGGGTCTTTCCCAATGCACGGATGGCAGAAAACTGGCTTTGTCTTAACAGTAAAAAAAACAACTTCTGTTAATTGGATCACCGGAAAACAGTGAACAAATTGGGCAGTCAAGATAGCTCATTCAAGATTGATAACATTGCAATCTCTGTCTCGCAAGCCGTGAAGACATTGGGTGTCTACCTTGACTCCAACCTCACAGTGAGCAGGCAGGTCAATGCCATCTCATCATCAGCAGCGCACCACTCCAAACTGCTAAACGCAGCTAGACCGTTCCTTCTAGACAGAACTGTCTTACTATAGCGAGAGCTATAATTGGGTCTCGGCTGGACTATTGCAATGCCCTCCTAGTAGGTACGTCTGCCAAAAACATCAGGAAACTACAAACGGTTCAAAATAATGCCTTCAAGGCCGCAACCGGCATATATCCAAGAGGGATCCTATCTCAGAATCTCGGAAGCAGGTCCACTGGCTACTCATTAAAGAGCGCATCATCTTCAAAACTCTTGCACTTATGCATAAATGTGTCCATAACAGGGCCCCCTTGTACCTCTCTCAGAGAATAGCCAAACCTGCAGCAGTCCTAACAGGTTGGCCACCAAACTAATGGTGTTATGTCAGTCCTAAGTATAGAAAATGGTCAAGGTTGTTTTCCTTTTCTTTTATTCGTATACAGTTTATTACAATCCTTTACAAAACAATCTGCATATCTTATTAAAAGAACATACCCAATTAATACATAATTAAATATATAATTCAGATCCATTTACAGCCATTAAATATATCATCACAACGAGAATGACTTACACTAACCAAATCTCCATGCCCAAAACACTGAGGACTTGTGCAGCTGGAGCCAGCTTCCCAGTCATGGCCGCATCACACTGGAACACGTTACCCTCTCACATCAGGGGTATTGACACACTTAGCTTTCAGGAAAGCGATCAAAACGATGCGTTTTGTTTGAACTGACCCCCTCTGGTCTCGAGAGAACCGTAAATGATACACTGACCTGTAATCACCTATGTTGTAAAGCTCATATTTTTACAATTTTTGCTTTGTATGACTGTATGCTCTCTGTAACAATGATCAATGTAACCTTACTGCAACTAAGACAATTTCATGCAACAGCGCCTCGATGCCCCAGGGCTGTTAGTAGGCTCTACAAGTGTAATAAATAAATAAATAAAGAATGCTTGAGCCTCCAATGTATGAAACTATCCACTTTCCATGGGCGATCGGCTATGTTGTGTTGATGCATGTCGATCGTAAGCGCAATAGTTCTCTGTGTGGATACGTCTCTAGGTGTTTTTAGAACTTAGTCCTTTGGGACCTGGCCTGAGTGTCCCCTGAGGTGGATATGTATCCTTTGGGACCTGGCCTGGGTGCCCCCTGAGGTGGATATGTATGTTTACTATCTGGCCTATCTCTGTTATAGTAAGCATGAGCACTACTGTCATGTTGGATGGTCTGTGGGCTAGTGTTTGTTTCAGGCATTCGGGTGTGTGGCGACCTCAGTCAGTTTATGCAATGCCGGGTCTCTGCTTAGTCTTGGCTCTGGTCATTGCGTTTTGTGTAGAGTGTTAAGTGGTGTTGTGAGATGAGATGGAAATCTGAGAAGGTTAGTAGGTTGCAGATGAGGTACCAAACACCAAAAGCCCAAAACTAGTATCATTGCACAAGTTGTAACTAAGGAGTAGATAATGACAGTGGCAGTGGGAGGGGGAGGAGTAATAAAGTCATAGAGTGACACATCGGTCAAGAGCAAAAGAACATAGGCACAATCAAGAAGCCACACATAGCCAGGAACGAGTAACAGAGTTCCAAGATGTGTTACCTACTCCATCATCTTTCTGATCTGATCTGCCTTGGATCTGGTCGCATTGAACATTTGGGCTGGCTCAGCACCAAGAAATCACATTATGGTGTACATTACAAAATCCCACAACATAACGCAACCTTTTTCTACCCAGGTCAGTCTGCGTTTTCAGTGAGCTTCGGGTCTGTTCTTTGGCATTGGCACATATCTTGGCAGTGGAATCATCCCCATCCACCCTCCCACATGGTGGGTTGCCAAAGTAGATGCCAGGTTGGAAAAAGCAGAGCGTAGGACTTCCTTTCCGACTCCGCTTCTTGGACTGGCAGTCTTCCTGAAGCCTCTCATGGGGGCTGAACAGGGCCAGGCAAGCTGCGTCAACGGGTGGAAAGTCAGGCGATTCATACCTCCGCCCACAGCCCCGTAGGACACCGTGGCCAGGTGATAGGGTCACTCCTCGAAGGACAGTGCCCGGGTTTGGCTGCTCTCTGGCATATCTGTGGAAATGAAATGATCCCTTGCTCTTTGGTTCTGGAAGAGGGTGTCCCTATCAGGCAGATTTATTTTTGTACCATAGCCTCATCAGTCGGGAGCCCATCCTGAAAGACGGATCGGTGCAGCTCTGGGGAGATACGCTCACACTGAGTGTCATGGCATGTCTAATTGCATGTTTCACTGTCATGTCTTTGGTAGCCTGAAACCTCAACAGTATACCATGCACTCATGGGATTGTGTTTGGTTTCGTGCTGTTTGTGTAAGCATTGTGGGTTGAAAATACAAAATATTCTTTCATAGAACCAAGCCTCTGTGTTTCTTATTTGACAGCTTGGATAAATCGCTGAGTCCAGTTTTTTAACGGGATTCCCTGACAAGTTGGGATTTTAAAGTCCTGAGGGTGGGTTTTTGCCTGGCACGGGCCCATCAATCTGTGGACCTACCTACAACAGCTGTAATACCAGGGGTGTTGCTAGGTCTGAAAAAGACCCGGGGCTAAGCTAATGTCGGAACTGTCAGGACTGGGGGCTAGTTAGCCTTTTGGTTGTAGCTCCTGAAATTCTATCCGGGGCTACAACCAAAAGACCAGGGGCTATAGCCCCCTTAGCTCCACCCCTAGCAACGCCTCTGTGTAATACGCATATATAAAATATCAAAGACGAATTCCAGCTTGCCCTTCTAATCAAGTATAACAGATCTAGCCATCCACGTGTGGCCCCAGGTGTTATACGGATCACACCTCTTTTACCCAGCCTTGGGGATCCACCCACACGTGAGATTAATATGCTACGACAAGACAATAGAATAGCCAGGTTACGCATTTCTCATTTGGCTTTACCATTTGGCTTTAACTACACACCAATGAATTTCAATACAAGAATGTTCAAAAATATGTGGGGTATGCAAAGAGCTGGGAGGGCTGATTACACACCCCGTGACAGCAGCGACGCCTGCAGGAGCCAGGAACCTCTGTCTGCATCTGGGCTGCCAGCTCGACCCAGTGCTCTGCTTTCTGTCATTCCACAGGAAAAAATCATTTTTGCTCAATGCCATATTTTCATTGATTTGTATGGCAGACACTGGGCAAGGAACAGAATTCTTTGTTTGTTTCCACCAGCCCCGTCCTCGTCACCACACAAGCCCACTCAAACTCTTGGCAGAATGAAAGGGGTATGCTGGCATGAAAGCTGTCGATTTCTGTGGAATCTGCCTGCTTTTTAGAGCAGCAAAAACGCGTCTTCCATAGGAATCCATTGCATGCGGCCTCACATACGCAAATGGCAGGCAGGGATCCTCCGTTTGCACAGAGACGTGCAAAAGGGAGGCGTAACGGTCATTTTGCCTGTATTTTATATTTTCCTTTTGTGCTTCACAGTGCACATGTCACCTATTGCATGGAAGAGACCTGTTTGCACCACATGGCAATCGTAGCAGGCAGGGGTGTTGCTAGGTCTGGAAAAGATCCAGGGCTACGCTAATTTTGGGACTGTTGGAACTCGGGGCTATCTAGCCTTTTTGGTTGTAACCCCTGAGCTTCTATCCAGGGCTACAACCAAAAGACCCGGGGCTATAGCCCCCTCAGCCCCGCCTAGCAACGCCTCCGGTAGCAGGTTTCGTACCGTGTTACGCGCAGCTATTCACATGCCTTCAGTATCCGATTCTAAAATGATCACATGGCTTTAATGCCGTTCCTTTTTCAAAAACCCACCCTCAGATTTACGAATCTTTGAATTCCTATTTCGTGACCTCTGTGCTCTTTCCACATATTGATATATGATTTCTATCGCGCTCGTACACAAGGTTTTCATAGGGCCCGATTCTGATGGAAATGCTGCCAAACTCGCTTACCCTCACTGCCACTTGGCCTGGTGGGAGACGGCAGTGCTACCAGTGGTGACATGGTGGGATGAATCCCTATTTTTGGTGTCCATGTGATCTCTTTGGGGATTTGGTGCATTTACTACAGGCAGTGATTCGGATCACCTCTGGGCACACGCTGTCCTTTATGTCATTGTCCGTTGAAAACATCACATTAAATATCCTATGGTGCTTTCTTGTGTATTTTAATCATGTGCCCCCTTGCTGTTTACCCACATAAAATATAGAGGGCAAGCGTTGGGAGCGTTGCTAAGGAAATTAAATGCACAAGTAGTGGGAGCCACACTGCGAGATAAAGTTCCATGTATGTTATATCTATCAAGGACTTTGTATCCATTCTTAGAGGGGGCGTTGTCCATGGGCCCTGGGACATGAGTGATTGTTCTATATGGATATACGACATTTCACTGGCGACCATCTCACTGCAAGCCCAGCTTTATAGGCAGCCATTTCAATGAAATGTTTCTTTGGGCCAGAAGAATTACATACTTTTTTGTTTGTTACACAGCTCCATTACGGATTGTAAAATGTGATAAACCGGATGTTACTCATTGTTTTGCCGCTACTAAACTCCCACACACTGTCTTCATTGTTTTTTGCATTCCTTCTTCTTCACTCTTTTGATGCACTAATCTACCTCCCTATTTATTTTTTACATTCCTTTTAGTCCATCGGGGCACAGCATGTGCCTGGCCTCCTGTTCCCCACATTTAGGCAATTCTTCTCTTATTTTAGTGGGTGACTGTTGCGGGGGTTGGGGGGAGGGGCTGGCCATGGACATCGCACCAACCCCCACTGTGATACTATGGGACACCAGTATCAGGGAGGCCCAGTGCCTCAGAGGATTGATGATGGGCTGCCCATGGACATCGCACCAACCCCCACTGTGATACTATGGGACACCAGTATCAGGGAGGCCCAGTGCCTCAGAGGATTGATGATGGGCTGCCCATGGACATTGCACCAGCCCCCCCTGTGATACTATGGGACACCAGTATCTTGGCGGCCCAGTGCCTCGGAGGATTGATGGGTGGGGGCTGGTCATGGACATCGCACCAGCCCCCACCCCTGAGGTGCTATGGGACATCAGCACTTATGAGGCCCCTTGCCTCTAGGGGTGGCAGGTCAAGGCCCACCAGCACATGAGGACCCAGGATGCCTTCTCTGCATGGGGGCACCATGGCAACTAGGCCTGCAGGCTCTGCTTGTACAGGGTGGGCCCACAGGCCTTAATGAGAGACAGACTCAATAGGAGTCTGCAGCCATTCTGTTTCACGTGCCTTCAGGGCTCCCTTTCATTAGCTTGGGCCAATCTTAAAAGGGCAATACACTTGGGAGGGATACATCCCCTTAAAGGGGCAACACACATGGGAGGGCTACTCTGTAACATCCCTCCTTTTTCAAAAAGAACAAACAAGTGTGATTACAACATAACTGATCCCACCACCCCGTTATAGAACGACATTACTAAAGAGTCGTGGGACCAACTTCCAACAGGAGATGCTATTAACACACATATGCTCTCACATTTTGTTTTTTGTATTCACATTTTTATTAGTTTAACAAACATAAAACATGAAAACAAATCCATATAATATCAGTACAATAAAAAACAAAACCAACATGAACAAAATATGACACAAACACCACAGTGGATTGAAGGACAATAAACAAGCCAAGCAGAAGAAAATAATAAGACCTTTTAAGCACCCAGATCTATGAACCTCCCCAAATTAGATCAAATAAATTAATCTTTTTGCTTCTGCAGAGAATAAGTCTTTCGACTCTGGCCACCTGCCTAAGGCCAGAAACCCATTCTGCAAATTGTGGTCTCCCCACATCTTTCCATTCCCTGAGAATAATATTTTTGGCAGAATTAGATGCCCTTAAAACCAACATCTTTGAGGGTATGACAGATCAGCCACCAATCCATCTTCGCCCAAAATCACACTTACATAGTCAAATTTAACATCAATCATGAGAACCTCATTTAATTTCAATGACACTGCTCTCAGATCATAGCATTCCCAAATCTGTGGAATCAGAAAAATACAATTTTAAGGCTTTTACACCATGCAAAGGAAAAATACACCGACACGGACTTGTAAATATTCCCAGAATCTATATTACAAAACTGAACAGTTACCAAACAAAGTACACAAATAGCTATTTGGCCGTCAATACATCACAGAGACCACCAGCAGGGTTCAATGTGAGCAGTGAACAGGATTTGCTAGCTGGACATCAGCGTATTTATACAGTATGTTATAATGATGTCCAGCCTCTTACAAGTTAATTATACACTGGGCTAGGGTCTCACTAGGTTTGTTTCCTAATTTACATATCTCGTGCATGCGGTTTACTTTTAAATATATTTACCAACACACATTATTATTCTCTAATTTAACGTTACACTCTTTACACATTGCTTTAATACAGATCAGACAAATGTTTCGCATGTCGTATTTGGATAGCATTATTGTTCTTGTATACTTGTAGGTTAACGTTGCTAATTCAAGTAATTCCCTGATCCCGAGGTCAACGAAGGACAAGGTCTGCATGACCCTAACATGTAGCCTGAAGGCAGGTTGGACATTAACTCCCCTACAGAGGTTGGAGAGGTTAAAGCAAGAACAAGAGCACACGAGACGGCCATTTTAGACTAGAGGGTGACTTTGCACGAATAACTAAAATGGAGGCTTTAACCTAAAATGGAGGCTTGATTTACTTAAGGTCACGACCTTGTAATAACGATTTCCTCGCAAAAGCGACTGGGCATAGGCCAACATATACAATGAGGACGAAACAATATTATATCAGTTCTAACAAACCCTCCTGTTGGCCTATGCCAAGCGCTAAACTACCTTCAATCACTTTGCGACTAACTCCACATTTCAACATCTATACATCCCGAATCATTGTCTGACATATCTATTGCCATTAGATCAGACACCAGAGTTTCTTTTAACACATACTCTTTGGAAACCTTCTCTGGGACGTATATTTTAAGCCCTAATACACTTGTTGCTTTCGCGCAACCCCCCCTAATACTGAGCATATACCAGGGAGACACTGTATACAACAACAAAGAAACAGAATCCTTCCCAAGATAATCAGCAGGGCCCAAAACAAATTCCACCCCATGACCGTAGGAGGTCCCAAAACCATGCACTAAGTTCCCAGTTTCCCTCAGGAACATGTACTTCTGAACTAGGAACATGTAGATTTTGGATAGCCCTAAAGATCGTTGGAGAGGAGTCTGGTACGTAAACGCAGCAAGCAGACCTCACTAATTTACATACTCCTCCACGCTCGGCCAGAATGACATCTAATGCCATCCGGTTCTGAAGAGCCATTAATCTTATCGCTTTCTGTTCTAACGTCATATTATAGAGTATGTCAGTGGTCTGATTGATGGTTCTCTCCAATACTCTCGCTAGTCCCCTGATATCTTCTGAATTCGTAATTTGCCCAAAAAATGGCACACAGGATTTCATGATATCTCCTAGAGTTTGCGCTGGAGTATCCCCTTTCACACCTCGTCGTGGACGAGTTTTTGAAATATCTGCAGTCTGGCAATAAATACCCCAGGTAGTAGAATCTCTAAATAACAGGTTCCTTGCCAATCCCTGAGCAACCATGGAAATGCTACATCACCGCAAACTAAATAGACAGGTTCACCTACGTACAGAGGTCTGTTCTCACTGGTCAAATTCGCAACGTTGGCGCACTTTCTAAAATTACCCATTGACCGTGTTCCATTCCTCTGTATGCAGAAGGATACTGAATGGGGCAATGGTTAACAGAATAAGATGAAGGCGTAGCATCCTTATTTCCTATAGGAGCCATTTTGAAAGAGATTAAAGACTGAAAAGGACGAGACAATCTATCAGAGGGCCTAACAGAAGCAACATTTGGCTTACTTCTAGTTGAAAAAAGCGAGCATCCAAGGGGCATCAAAACATGTTTTTCAAAACTATTTAAATTTGTACCATCAAAGTTCCCTGAGATGCTGTCATTCCATCGGCCAAAGAATAGTGCTCTAAGAGAAGCGTAACAGGCAGTTGTCAAAGGCAAAGGATGAATATACCAACCTAGCCCCTTATCCCCATGTTGCGGTAGATGTGAACAGATCCAACAATTGGTTCTATTTAAAATTGCATGAGTGGCATTCATAATTAACAAAAGGGTATTATTCTGATAGTTCCATCTATGCGAAGAATCTCTAGGCGATAAAGTATGCAATTGCACAGAAGGAGTGGGGATAACAGATACATTTTCAATAGGTAAAAAGTCCTCTAGCGGATATGCTTCCTCCAGATACCATAACCCAAAACCAACAGTTATTATTACAAAAAGTCAACAATACATGCTTGATCATTGTCTCTGCTAGTCATATTTTTATCTAAAAGTTCGGTACGAGCGGTAGCGGGTGCAGGCATTGTAGACTTCAATCGAAAAACACCAATTGTTCGTTTGCTGGCGACTCCAGTCGCGCGTCTTCTTAATGTCTTTCCCACAACCCTAAACCAACAGAATCCTTCCGTACAATCGGGCCAAAAAGACAAGCCCTCAAATTATTTTTCTCAATCGCACAGTCAGACCGTGCTGTACGTCTATTTCCTTGGACGCAAATTATATTTCACAGTTTCTGGTGCGAACAAAGTGTCGTCACTTCCTCCTGGAGGTGGCGAGTGAACGGAAATGGGATCAGAAAAGGATTGATCCGGAAGTTCCACTGTTGGGGAGTGCGGAGACAAGATGGCTGTTTTGTCTGGCCTTGCAAATTCTGGAACGGTCTCCGATACTCCCTTGTCGGTTGTTGCTGTTTCAGGCACGTTGGTTACAGCATTGGGAAGAGATTATGTGTCATCTGTATCGTATGGCACGGGCTGTGGGATCCGTTTGGTGTGCGTCGCATGGATCCAGTTCTTACGACCCGCTATCCGCACAGCAGTCTGAGTGACTAGCAGGACTTGGTAGGGACCCCTCCACCGAGGTGCAAGGCAAGATGACCTCTCAAAAACCTTTGTGAGGATCCAGTCCCCCGGTAGTAGACTGTGACCAGGACCCTCGTAACGTACAGGTAATGCCTCTCGCATCTGGTGATAAATTGAAAATAGATTTTTAGTCAACTGGTTACAGTAATCTGAAAGAAGCACATTTTCTATATCCCGTAAAGAACTGTTTTTTGGCAAACCCCAAATATTAGCAGGTCTCCCCATTACCACCTCAAAAGGGAGAGAGCCCAGTCTTAGTTTGAGGGGTTGTTCTCATCGACAGTAACACGATCGGTAAGGCGTCCGGCCATTTTAGCTTGGTGCCAGCACACGTCTTAGCGAGCTTGTTCTTTATAATGCCGTTATGCCTTTCCACTAATCCGGCACTTTGGGCATGTCTGGCCGAATGGAACCGTTTATCAATCTGTAATCCTTTGCAAATGTGTAGGACTACAGTAGCGATAAAGTGTGGCCCATTATCTGACCAGATGACTCTCGGCAGCCCGAACCTAGGAAAAAACTCTTTCAACAGAGTTTTTGCCGTGGTCATGGCCGTTGCATCTCTAACCAGGAAGGCCTCAACCCATTTACTAAAGGCAGAAATGACAACCAACACATATTTAAGATTGTTACAATGTTCCATTTCAATAAAATCAAAGTGAATAACCTCAAACGGGACAGAAGGTGGTGCAAAACTTCCTCTAGGAGTTGAGGTACCTTTTCCTCCATTGTGCTGCAAGCAGACCATGCACCCTTGGATAAAACGTTTCGCAGTTTTGAAAATCTTATCATTGGCCCATACACTGTGTAGCATTTTAGTCAATTTACGCGCACAAACATGTGTCGGACCGTGAGCCATAATAACCATCATTGTAATGTAGGCATCAGGGAGTAACCATTTTCCTTCAATATTGTCCACCCAACACCCATCATCATCCAGTCTCCCTACACCCTCGATCCATCTCTTAGTTTCCTCTATGGTAGCATCTGCTTGAATGTCTTTTACAGAATCGATACTTTCACCCAAAGTGCAAATATTTACAGTTTCTCTTACAGCATACATTTCTGAACTGAAATCAGTGGCAGTTTGTTTAGCTATCTGATCAGTGAAAGCATTCCCTTTTCCTACATCATCGCAAGTGATTGCTGAGGTAAAATTGTTAACCGAACTCCGTCCAGAGAACAATGTATTACTTCATGCAATGCCTTCAAAAAATTTAACCCCAGCAAGTTCTTCCCACAGTTTGTGGTAAGCAGAAATGGACACTGTTCCGTGAAGGGACCCAGTGTTATCGGTACCGGCAAAGAGACAGGACAAACTACAGGTGTGCCCGAAAACCCTACGGAAACGTTGGACTGCCCTGACAGGGGAATATTTGGAACCCGTGAATGATCAATGGAACATTTCTGTGCTCCCGTATCTACTAAAAATAGATGCTTCCTATTTCCCACCGCCATCTCAACGTAGGGGCCTTTCCGATGAACGGGAATAGGCGTTGGTTCCAAATCCTGCTTCGGGCAATCCTAGCAAAACAGAATATTATCAAAAGGAAGTTCTTCAGAGAGGTACGCGTCAGAAGGGTGATCAAAAATGTTCCTATTATCCACATTCGAAACTTGCTTATCTTGTGAAGGGGGTTGCTGTTATTCTGGTGCAAACTGACCTCTGCCATGGCCCCCTGCACCTGGGCAAACTCTGGATCGTCTACCCATGTTCCCAAATGACCTTTGCTGCAAGGTCGGACATTGTGCGCGCCAGTGGCCTTCCTGTCGACAATAGGCATACTGGTTAATGGTTACCGGAGCCAAGGGCGCACTTCCCTGTGGAATGTACTGGCCTCTAAATTGATTACCCCCTCTAGGGCTTCTAACAATCTGTTTTAATAAAACTTTTGTTTTCAGGTCACCCTTTTTTTTCTCAAGTTTTTCCTTTTCAGTATTTACACGATTTTCATAGTACTGAGCCATATACAGTACTTCTGATTGAGACTTCGCCTGCCAAGCACTTTCAGAAGACATAATCTGTAACTGGATGTCAGGCAGCAATCCAAGTACAAATTTGTCGACAAACAACCTTTTCCCTGACTCTGTGCCTAAGTCTTGTCCACTGAAATCTGAAAATACCTGCTCGAACCGATTGAAGAAATCGGTAGCACCCTCAGACTTTCCTTGGACACAGGCTGTAAGCTTGTCCCAAATGATTCTTTTTTCAGGAACTATAGTTTTCAATTTTACAATAATTCTATCAGGCAAGGTTAATATCACTTGAGGCGGTCGTTCGCTAGCTGGTCTTTCTCTATCTAGCCTAACCATGTTATCCCATGTATCTCCCAACCCAGGTATATCATCTATAGTCCTAATCTGTTTCCACAAATCGACTGGCAGGAGTACGGGAAATAATAAATCAATATCACTTAAGGTGAATACCGACGACTGTAAGACCAAATCTATTTCTTTATAGAAGCCGGTCAGATTCTTTCGTACATCGGGAATAGATTGCTTTATGGTGTTCACTTCCTGTCTTGAAAATGGAATGTGAACAAACTGCGATACGTAATGTGCAGGAATTTCTCCCGCAACTATTACTCGTGCAGCATCGGCCGCAATCTCAACTTTCGGGACAAATGTCGGAGGGACCTCTCTCATAGGCAACTGAGAAGTAGGCAGCTCCGAACGCATATTAAGCACCAGAGCCAAATCAAGCGCTAAGGCAGTCGAAGAAGTATCAATCGAAAAAGCTCTCTTATAAACACGCAACAATTCTGCGGGACAACAAATCTTTTTCTTTACACAATCATTCTGTAGGTACTCTACCATCACCTGTATCACTTTCTTTTGCATTTCTAACGTATACTGACTATATGTGTCATATACTTCATCTGGAGTTATCGACATATCCGAAATCCATCTTATCGCATCCTTTATACAAATTCGTGCTTTCTCACCCTTTAATTCACGGCAAGGAGAAAACCGTTTCTGTAAGTACATAATACCTAAACTACCACCATCTACTTCCTAATTCTGTAACCCTTCCAACTCCTTCCTATACTCAAAAATCCTCTCAACATGCTCATATACTTTCTCCGCAGTATCTCTGGACAACGCTAAGGCGTTCAAATCCCGTAACCCTTGTGGGAAATCTACATTGTTTAATCTATTCCACATTATACTCAAATCAGTCCCTAATCCTTCAATAAAAACATTTTTTTCAGGAATACCTTTTAAATTTTCGAGTGTGGAAAAAACATCAGCTTGTTCACCCTCCTCCATGCAATGTTTAGCCCAAGCAGTCAATTCATTCTTTTTATCTGTGGACACAGTATTACGAGTCACAACCCTTGGTCTCGCTCCCTGGTCTACTACAAGTGATGCAGAATCACTTGGAAGAGGAAGAGTAGGCACATTATGGATATCAACAGGTGGAGGCAAGGGGGCAGGCAAAGGAGCGACGGCTGGAAGAACAACAGGAAAAACAACAGGGAGGACCGGAGGAACTATAGGTGGGGGAATAACAACGGGAAGGGGCAAAGCGCCAGGAGGAGGGACATACGGAGGTGGCGCGGAGGCATCAGGCCTTCGTTCATGCAAAAGTTTATTAATCAATTCATCTGACGTATGAAAATCTTTTGAAGGGTAGATTTTCTCAACGCCTAATTGAAACGCCCTGCCGTATTCCTAACTGACTCCAATTGTTTATTTTGATTATATAACCATGCCTTTTCGACACTTGTCATATGTCTACGCATATGTTTCTCTCTACTCTTTTGTTGCTGCAAAGCTTCTGTTTTCCAACTATGCAATGCATCAAATGCTGCAAGTCTAGCCTTTTTCTTTACTAATACTGACTCTAGATATTCTATACGAGGGATTTCGAAACTACCATTGGTTGGCCACCGAAGATTAGAATTATGTCTGGTCTGTCTGTGCCAAATGTCATTAAATGCTTTACTACCAAAGCCTTTCTTACAGTACATAGTACATGCCGGCGACACCTACTGTGGTGCGGGACCGCTATCTTCCAAAGATTGTCTGTCGCTGCGGAATAATGCCCTAAAGCAGGCAGACAATTTCCCAGGCATATCAAAGTTCTGGTGTTACCTAGTCAAGTAATTGTGCTCGCGAGTACAATGCGCCAAATTCAAATTGTCAGGGTTAAATTAAGAATCGGGACACGATTCACCTGACCAAAGGACTGGGAGGCCCGATCGGGTTACTAAGGACAATGCTAAGGACCCACGTGTCTGGTGATTTTCGGCAAATTTACCTACCTCGATATATGGACCCTCGTCAAGACGTCGTCTCGGGCTACAGCTCACCGTTCAGGGATCGGATTGTGCAGTTTTGTCGAGGCATTCACTTCTCGTCCCGAGTGGCCGTTGCTGTTGGCACCGTCCGATCCCGGTCCGATAGCCGAGCCAACCTTCAACGAGACGAAGTCGATCTTGAGGGTCTCTATTCGGGCGCCATCTGTGGAATCAGAAAAATACAATATTAAGGCTTTTACACCATGCAAAGGAAAAATACACCGACACGGGCTTGTAAAGATTCCCAGAATCTTTATTACAAAACTGAACAGTTACCAAACAAAGTACACAAATAGCTATTTGGCCGTCAATACATCACAGAGACCACAAGCAGGGATAAATGTGAGCAGTGAACAGGATTTGCTAGCTGGACATCAGCGTATTTATACAGTTTGTTATAATGATGTCCAGATCTACAAGTTAATTATACTCTGGGCTAGGGTTGCGCCAGGTTTGTTTCCTAATTTACATATCTCGTGCATGCGGTTTACTTTTAAATACATTTACCAACAAACAATTATTATTCTCTAATTTAACGTTACACTCTTTACACATTGCTTTAATATAGATCAGACAAATGTTTTGCATGTCGTATTTGGATAGCATTATTGTTCTTGTATACTTGTAGGTTAACATTGCTAGTTCAAGTAATCCCCTGATCCCGAGGTCAACGAAGGACAAGGTCTACATTACCCTAACATGTAGCCTGAAGGCAGGTTGGACATTAACTCCCCTGCAGAGGTTGGAGAGGTTAAAGCAAGAACAAGAGCACACGAGACGGCCATTTTAGACTACAGGGTGGCTTTGCATAAATAACTAAAAGGGCGGCTTTAACCTAAAATGGAGGCTTGATTTACTTAAGGTCACGACCTTCTAATACGGATTTCCTCGCAAAGCGACTGGGCATAGGCCACCATATACAATGAGGACGAAACAATATTATATCAGTTCTAACAAATCGTGTGTTTGAATGTTCCTTTAGAATGCCTGCATCTCCAGCATGCCTCTGAATCAAGAAGACCCCTCATGTGAAGCTTTTCCGGTGTCCAAAAACCCTATTCATTATCTTGATCTTCTTTCACCCAAATTTAGAGATGTCAACGTTACATTATTACATATGTTTAGCCACCTATTTTTGCTCATTTCAGAGTCTAGTATACCTGACCATTTGTCCAATAGTTCTAAATTTGGCTCCTTGCATTGATTCAACTGTTTGTACACTCCTGAAGCCATGTGACCCTCTTTTTTGAAGTCTTTCAGCCAGGTATGCCACCCGGTGTTGGCAGTTGGAGTTTTGTTCTTTAAAGCCTTCTTTAACTTTCTGTATTCTCCCTGAGTACAACCCTGGAGGTCTTTACTTGAACACAATTGAATGAAATTGGGCCATTTTTGTCCATCCATTATGTCTTCCAAGCATTGAATACCCCCTACCAGCCAATTGGGCCAGAGAAGTACTTTCCCATTCACCTTAATGTCAGGATTTAACCAAATTGAGGTGATGGAATTCCCTACTATATCCTGTTTGCTCTTACTTGCTAGTGCTCTCCAACATGCTCTGAGAAAGGAAGTCGGCGGAGAAGATTTGCAGCCTGTTCCATCCATGGAGGTAAGGAGAGCCCTCGGAGAAAGAGGAGGAGTCCAAACATCACATGAGTTCTCAATGAATGGAACAAGATGTCTTGCAGCAAACGCCAGATGATAGTTTTCAAAGTCTGGGACACCCAGACCACCCCTCTCCTGAGATAGTTGCAGCTTCCACAATTTCAATTGCGGCTGCTTTCCTTCCCATAGAAAGGCTTGAATCAAACTCTCAGTTCTCTTAAAGAAGCCTTTCCTGGTCTGAAGTGGAATCATATTCAGCACGTAATTAATTCTTGGAGTCGATGTCATTTTGATAGCATGTACCCTGCCCCAGAGGCTCAATCTCAGTTCATTCCACCTTTTCAGATCTGATTCCAGCTCTTTGATAATACAGGCAAGGTTGATCTCCATCATTCTCGACACATATTTTGTCAGCCAAATACCTAAATATCGCATCTTTTCAGGGCACCAATGAAATCCATAGGTATTCAAGCTCAAGGAGGAGCAAGAGCTTGACACGTGCATTGCCTCGGATTTGAACCAGTTGATTTTGTAACCTAAGACTCTATGAAAAGCTTCAATTTGGTTCATCAATGCTGGTACAGATGTTTTGCAAGACCAATAGCATGTCATCAGCATGAAGCCAAACTTTCTGGCAAGCCTCTCCAAACTTCACCCCTTGGACCTCTACATCTTCCCTAATCCTAATAGCAAGTAGTTCCATTGCAATTACAAACATGATTGGAGAGAGCGGGTAGCCCTGTCTCGTTCCTCTCCCAAGATCAAATTTCTCTGAGACATATCCATTCATCTTCACACAGGCTGTAGGCGAGGAGTATAAGAGTCTATTCCAGTTTATACAGTTAATTCCAAATCCAAAACCATCCAGGGCTGCCAAGAGATATTCCCACTCTATCCTGTCGAAGGCTTTCTCTGCATCCAACACCACCACCACCACCACCTCTTTCTGAAAATCCTTACTCTCAAACAAAGTTAATAGCAGCCTTTGCATATTGTCGAAGACATACCTTCCCTTCACAAAACCTTTGTCTATGATAATTGGCAAAACTTGGCAAAACTCGCTCCATTCTCAACGCCAGTGCCTTGGCAAAGATTTTATTGTCTGTATTACTCATGCTAATTGGTCTATAATTGCTCGTTAAAACCGGCGATTTCCCTTCCTTCAGAAAGGTTGAGATTGAGGCATGCCTTGTTGTTGCTGGTAACTGTCCAACCCTGAGAGACTCATGTAGCATAGCCAGCATTAGATTGTACACTTAATCTGGTAGAATTTAAAATAATTCAGCCGGCAGGCCATCCGGACCTGGACATTTTCTGGAATTTAACATACTTGCAGCTTTTTTAAGTTCCTCCACACTTCTTTTCCAAGTTCATCTCTGTATTTTGAGTCAAGTGTTTTGGTATGACATCCATTCACATAAGTCAACAAATCCTCCTGTGTTACCTGGATCTCAGAGAAATATAACTTTGAGTAGTAATCCCTGAATCTAGTATTGATTTGAATGGGATCACATGACACAATTCCATCTTCATTTTCAATTTGACAGAGCATCTTTTCACTTTCCATTACACCTAGGCGATGTGCCAGGAGTCTGTTGCATTTTTCACCTTTTTCGCAGTATTTGCATCTAGCTCTGAATAGAAGACTCTCCACATTCGTTGTAAGCAAATCCTCTAACTTTTCTTTCTTACGCTTTAACACGTTCACTGTTGACTCCGAGTACAGTTGCATAGTTTGGCGTTCAAGTGCCTCATTTTCATCATTCAATTTTTGTTATTTCTAGGTTCTTAGTTTTCTTCTTCTGACTTGATAATCCTTATTAACATTCCTCTTAAATATGGATTGAAGGCTTCCCAAACAATATGGACTTTCACTTCCCCAGTCCAGTTCTCCTCCAAATAGAACGTGTCTTCTCTCACTACCTTATCAACTACACCATTATCTTCAAAGAGAGTCACATTCATGCACCAAGTACTGGTTTTAGGCACCGGGTAGGTCAATTTCAGATCCAACGAGATGGGAGCGTGGTCCGAGATTGTAATGCTCTGGATGTCTACTCATCTAAAGCATTGCGTGCACAAACCAGAAGCCAAGAACAAATCAATACATGAATAACTTTTATGTCTTGCAGAGAAATAGGTGTACTGTCTGAGATGGGGATTCTGAAGTCTCCAGACATCTGTGGATTTCCCCTCTGTCATCAGTTTCTTCAAGGCTTCTCTGTTAGATTGGCATTCATTGTGAACACGTCCCCCACTCTTATCCAACAGAGGATCAATTAAGGTATTAAAATTACCCCCCACAATGACGTTCCTTTCATTGATCTTTTGTAAAAACTGGGCCAGTTTCATAAAAAATACACCATCCTCTTCATTAGGAGCATATATATTACAGAGCAATAGTCAACATTTTGTAATGTCAGATTAACACATACAAATCTTCCCTCTTTGTCTTTGTCGCAACTCATTTTGGAAATAGGCAAATTCTTCCTGATCAAGATGCAAACCCCCCTTGAACTAGACGTAAACGAAGAACAAAATACATTACCCACCCATTCCCTCTTCCATTTATCGCCTCCACTTCTAACAAATGTGTTTCTTGAAGAAGGGCTATATCGGTACCCAATTCATCAAGTTTCTTCAAGAACATTTCACTATTAGCCCTGTTAACATTCCAAGAAATTATCCTCAAACTCTTTTTCTGCAGGATGGCCATGCCATTATTGTCAATGTCAACCCCTGTGATGAAACTAACAAACACCACAAGAAAAACACTAACAAACAAAAAAAACACCCAAAAACCTTGGATTTGTTCAACCGAAATCACTGGAACTTCGTTCCACAGTAATGTAGAAAGAAACACCACCCCACTCCCTTTTACAGACATACCATACCAGTTCAGAAACAATTGAATCATAAGCCCCCAAACCTTCATCCTCTTCCCCACCATCCTATTTCAGCGGAGCCACAAAATATCACTCTTCCCCCGTGAGTTCCTAACCCCATGTACCATTCAATGATGATAAGCTAATGCCTTCCCATTTTATAATTATGTTCCAGCCACCCACTACTTCACTCTGCCTCCTTATGATATCAGCTCATATAATTCCAGAAGAGACTCATCTATTCAACACCAAAAGCATCAAATTCAATACGAGCCCCAAAAACCAGTTCATTTAACACATATTGCAGGTTTGGAAAAGGCTTTAACAGGAAAGCATTGCAAACCTGCATTCCTGCAGGTCGATGAAGTGTAATAGAAGTAATTAATTGCACTGGATGAGGAGTAGTAATTGGTGACAATTCAACCCAGTCCTAGTGAACTTGATGAGCTGTACCCTACGTTCAGCAAGATTCCCCACCTGATACCTTTCACCTGGGACATTTATGACGGTGTAGTTCTGAACTAACACCGAGCTGTCCAAGACCGAGCCTACAACACCTCAACATTCCTTGATGTATGCCGTTTCAAAATCACTAGTACATTGGAATTCTTACTAAGTCAGCCCTCCATGTAGACTACTTTCCAAATAACATTTTAGCAATAAACAGTATAAAGCCATGTAAAACTGGTGTGCTTGTATTTCAGAAACCCAATCAAATGCCATTAGCCCAGAAGACCTTAACATGCTTACGGTGGACAGAATATTCCACATAAAAATACTATGCTACAAACCCGAGAAATGGCTGTGTTCATAGAAGGAGCGCCCCTAAGTACACAGCAGGGACCCCAAGACTAACAATTGACATTAACATCTTTAACATCCAAAATACACATAAACCTCATTAGTGGTGCAATAGTCTGTGGACTTCCCTTATGCCACCCTGAATTCCAACCATAAGATTGGGAAATCACCATGCCTGTTATTATCTAACTTGAAAACTGCCATAAATGCACAACACTGAAAGCTCAAACCCAAGCTCCAAGAACCGTTGCACTTCAAGGCTTTATACCTCCTGGACGATCGCACTATCAAACCATCCAGCCCATTGGAGTGACCATCCAATATTGCAGTCAATAGCACTACCAGAATGCAAAGCTGTGGGCAGTAAAATTAACAAATGCCAAAATGTGTTCTACATTAATCTAAACCATACCATATCCCGAGCTCCAGGAATTTCATCACTCGGCTGCACTTCATAAAGAAAGGGCAAGCGTTCTAAACTTACCCACATCGCCCCTCCCATGAACCGCATCCTCTGCCACCACCATTACCTGCGTTTCATTCTCTTCCCTCTTCTGCATAACGCCGTCCGTCAAATCCCACTGAAACCGAAGTGCAGAGAGATGTACCATAATCATGTACACATACACGACATAACTAAAATATACCTATCACGTACTATCAAGAACAGCTGATACTTGACACAATATCTCTCTGACATACGTGCCAAGATTTTGCCACAGCTCGGAGGGAGATTTTGTGACAGAAATCGGGAGAAGGGAATGTTCCCATTGGATTGAATTGAGGTTACAAATATTTTAGGAGGGAGAAAGTAAAAATTAGCAACATTTTTGATGGAAAAATCGGGAGTCTTCCGCCCAAATCGGGAGGGTTGGCATGTATGCTCTGAACGCATTGAGAGCCGATGCGCATTCTACCCCTGAACCAATGATTGTTTGCATGGAGCGCAGAGCTCCAAGACAACACCTTCCTACTTACGTCATCCCGCATCCATTAGAAAAGGGCACCTAGCCCAAACTACCCGGAACTATCACAAGCCATCCACGCATTAAAGAAATGAAAATAAACGCTGAGAGACGGTTGCAGCTGTTAATCAAGCATCAAAAATAAACATGGGAAAAATAATTTTGATAACTTATTAAACATTTTAAATAGGAAGTAGAAACATGAATAATATAAAACACAATATAATATTAAGATATTAAAAGGGAGCTACAGAGAAAACTGCATTCAATGGGTAACACTCCTGATCTTTTCTGCGCTTAGCCAACGTTCTGCTTCAGAGGGGTCCTGCATAGTTTTAACCCCTCCTTCCAAAAGAAATCTTCAAGATAGATGGCTTGACCAAAATAGTTTTGATGTTTTTTTCCTGTGCCAAGTTATTTGCCAACTTGAATGCTTTCCTTAGCTTCACAATCTCCTTTGGAGAGTCCGGATAGATGGCTAATGTGTATCCTTCCAGTACCAGCTTCCCCTTTTCCCTTGCCAGACTCAAGATGTTCTCCTTCATACTCCCTCTGGTTGATGATCTGCCTGGGTTTGCCCTCCTCCATGTTTTTCCCAACTCTGTATGCATAATCCAAATCTCCATCATTCAGCACTTTCTTCCCCATCATCTTGGCCAAAATGCCTTTAACTCTTGTAGCCAGGTCCTTATCCAGGTTAGGATCTTCCTAAACTCCAAGTAAACGCAGATTATCCAATCTCCTTTCTGCCTCCACTCTTAAATTCTTCTTTGTCAGATCAGAAATCTCTGTGCTCAATTCCTTGTAGGCTCTATAACTTCCAGCTACCGCAGACGCCAAGGTTACATTTTCAGTCTCCACTTTAGCCCTCCTGGTTTCAAGATGTCCCACTTGTGAAGAAAGATAATTCAGAGTGATTTTCATTTCCCGCACATCCTGTGAGACCATCAGCAGGAGGGCATAGAGGTCATTAATTCCAGGTGTTTCATCCATGTCACTTCCCTATTTTGGTTTCTTGGAAGTGGGGTTCTCTGGTACCTCTATCGTTTTCTTTTGAAGGTTATTAATATTCAATCTGGTATTAATCTATAGGTCAAGAGGGAGCAGGAGCAGTTGGCTTAAGCTGCTGCTCTGCTCATCAACATTCCAGAATCTCACATATGGTCTCACATTATTATATACATATCACCTACTAACCCATCACCCTCGGATGACGGTCAGAGGGGCAAGCCCCCGGTGGATGGTTGGCAGCTGGACCGCAAGTTACAAACCCTTCATTAACCTGGAGTACGGACTTGCCACCATTGCATGACACTCACGGAGAGCCACTGGTACCATATAGAGCACCCCTACAAACTGCGCGAGCACAGCTTCACATCACTGTCCTTTACTGAGACCACTTTAAGCATGTACGTACTATGCAGGTTCACAGCATCAAAACACATGTTTACTGAGTCCTCTTAAAGCAATGGCAGGACTGCAGGAGACCAGTTCACCCTCCATCAGCATCCGTTCAGGAGTCACTTCCCCGGGTCCAGGTCCATTGATGGTATAGTTCAAAAAACAACAATGCTGCACCCGATAATGATCTTCCAGTCCGCAAAGTGCTGCTCTCCAGTGACACATGAGAGCGCACAAGCACTCTTGAGGAACTGCAACCCTTACCTTGCCCAGTGTACCGCTTCTTCCTGGCGGGTGTCAGGGCCATCCGTGTTCATTGGTCCGACCTCAGCTGTTGGTTGAACTCAGGGGGCCGTTAGGTATCTCCCCCAAGCCCACGTTGGCCTGGTCCTTCGTCAGGATGGCATGCTGGGTGACGTTATTGGCAGGCAGCCATGGTGTCATCAGTGGCAGGCAGTCAGGGCCACTAGCTCCCTGGTCCTCAGACGGTACAGTAGGGGACATTAGTGGCAGGGTGTCAAGGCCACTATTAGGGCAGGCAAGGTGTCGTCCCTGTCAGGGTGTCCTGTTTCCTGATGGCACTGTTCTGGGGTGATTACATTCCTCCTTGTTGTGCCATGCCTTTCGACTGTTGGTGCAGTGTACGGGTTCTAGCCCGGCTGGCAGTGTGGGACTGGACTGGCGACCAACGTGCATGGTGGCAGTCAATCTCTCGGATCACCTGACAGCACATAGTACCTCTTCCCCTGTGCTAGAGGGTCTTCACTTTGTCAAGCCCTGCGCAGGCAGCATCCCATGCTTGATAGTACTGGTGGGATGTGCTGTGCACGGAGCGCAGTATGCCCTAGTGTTCATGGCTGTGAACCCTGAGGAGCGTGAGGGTGGAAGTCCCACGTCAGCCACGGTGTGGCCATTGTTGGTGCTGGGTCCATGCCATACTCCGTTAGCACAGGGCTGCCTTTGGTGCACAGAGTCCTTCTTCTCTTCCTTCTCTGGCACAGAGACATGGCGTTCCTCCGTCCCTGGGGATGCCATTTGGGTCCGGGGTCTGCCGGCATCCCTCCAATGCTATGAGCACATGACATGCCTGTGCTCGATGTTATTAGCACATTATATGCCTGTGCTGATATGGAGTTTGATATGGGCCAGGGATCACTGTTGGGGCCGCCTCCTTTATCCTCTTTGCACCAGAGTATTTCAAATGATCACTGCCACGTGGCCCGGGCTTTTCGGAGGGCCAGTCAGCTGCTTCATGTGCATTAGCTCTGGCATGGAGCACGCATGTTTTCTCACCGCCTCGTGACCCGGCTCGGCTGCCTTCTGGGGCTGTCTTTGATACTGCTCCAGACTGGAGCACGTCCTTCTCCATACCGCCACCTGGCCCGGGCTTCTGGGAAAGCCATCTGTTTCATTTGTATTCGCACCAGCATTGGAGCATGCACACTACCACTGCACACGGCCCAGGCTTTTCAGAAGGGCTGTCATCTTAGACTGCATCCGCTCTGGCAATGATCATGCATTACATATATTATTATTTTTTCTTCGGCTCCCCTCCCCGAGCACAGTCGTACTCATTGCCAGCTACCGGGGGTCTTGCGGGTGCTTCTTCTTTCTTCTTCTCCCGACTGGAGCACTTCCTTTACTTCACCGCCAGGCCCGGGATCAACGTGGGGCTCCAGCGGTGGCACCACACCAGACAGTACTGCCGCCCCATGGGAGATCCTCCTCCTGTCACACGCTCCCGACTGGAGCGCTTCATTTGCTCGATAGCCAGGCCCAGGATCAATGTCGGGGCCCGGAGGTTCATGCTACCGCTGTGGTCAACGCCCCAGGGGGCTGCAGGCTGGAGCCTCCCCGAGCTGCATGAGCACCCTCCTCGCAGAGGGCCACGGCTGGGAGGACCCACAGCAAAGGGTGTCTCTTCTCTTTGCCTCTTGCCTGGGGGTGGGGCAGCACCACCCCGCACAGCAGCACAGCGGTCCTGTTCCCCCGGGCGGTAGACTTTGTTCCTTTCGTGGGTATGGCTGCTTCATGCCATCTCCCCTATGGGCAGGACAGACGCCCTTTCTTTGCGGCCGCGGCTGCGCTGTTTCTTCCGGTGGCTCATTGTTTTAATTCTGCGGCTACAGCCGCACCATTTTGCTCCCTCCTGTGGCACTGGACATCGCAGGGGGGGTTTGCAGGCTGGCTTCCGCTTCTGCGGACGGCGGGGGCTGCCACATCTCCTCTTCTTTCTCCACAGACGGACCTCTGCCCACCCCTCTCTTTGTGCGGTATGCGCCGCTCTTGTTGCGGCTGCGGCCTCTCCCTCTCTTTTCCATATGGTGCACACTTCTTTTCTTTGCAGCGAGATGCCGCGGGGCATACTTCACTGCAGGGTGTTAGATGTGCCATTTTCATGCATCATCACTATGCTTATGCACTGTGTGATAGCAAAAACATGTATTGGTCACGTGATCACATGGTCCACACATATCTCAAAAGATAGTCAGTTTTACTACCTAGAGTTCCATCAAAAACGGATACACAATGCATAAGGATACCAGAATGTCTCAGCGCTGTCCCTGAGCAGTGAAACATGTTTTACATAGCGTGGAAATTGCCTAGATTTTTAAATAGGACTCTCACTTTGGAAAAAGTCTTTATATACAAAGTCCTCTAAGAGATCACTACCACTTTAAGCAACAAGAGAAATTATGCTGTTAAAATTGTTCCCACTACAAGATGGCTCTTTTTTTCGTGAACCGCGAGACATCTGAGACAGCGAACCGATCACGTGATGCATATACCATCTACATCACGTGACGCACACACATCGCATAAAAAAAGACTCCCTACAATCTAGGCTGTCTTTCAAACGCTGATTTACAGAGGCGGGTACGCTAGCGGGATGGATGACCTCAGCGCTGGTTTTTTCAAAACAAGAAAACTAGCTGGTAGAAACATGCCCTATGCAAGAGGCTAGTCGTCGCCAAAGGCTAGCCATAGTGGTACAGTAGTTAGCTGTTAAAAATCAGGCTGTTGAATAACGATGGCTATTTGGTAAATACTCATGTGTTTACACAGCTCATATGGCCATTTATTTCTATACCTTTTGCAGCCGGAAAGTTTTGCAAGAGGAAGTTGTGTAAAAGACAACACGCATTTTAACTAAACTATCTTTTGAAAAGTAAGTCTGGCTTTAGCTTACTATTTGATAATGTTTAGATAAAAAAATAGTGAGATAGTACAATCATGTATATTTAGATGTGCCCAGCGCCAGTCGAAAAACGAGATGTGACCCAATGGTCACTGAAAACCACACAGGTTAGTACGGATGGTCGGAAATCATGTAAACAATGAAAAGTGAAAAGATAAAACGAAATTTCGAAAATATCTGTGCACAGATCGCGTTTTTAGGAAAGGGATTAAAAATGTTGTTTTCCCCTTTTCTTCCTCTGTTATTTTTGCATAAGAAGTATCTGACAAAAGTGATACAACCAATAATGTGGTTATGACACCCTAAGCGGTAAGGTATCTTTAGATCTAAAATGAATTTTTGGTCTTCTCTCTCATTCTCGCAGAGAAAACGCACTGCGTATCGAGTCCAGTAAAATCTGTGTTATATATTTTGCAAACCATCAAAAAACCACGACAACTTACAAGGTAAAAAAATACTAATGATGAAATTAATTGTATAGTTAAACCACGAGAGCTATGTTGAATTCCTAGCCTCTTTTGGATTGTTTTTATTTCAATAAAACAATTATTGATGGAAACAATTGGATAGTTAACCATCGGAAGTCTAATCCAGCTCTGTTATGATTGTATTGTAGGAAACCAACCTAGATGGCCATCCCCCAAAAAAAGAACTATATTGAAATATAAATGTCCTCACACCCACATTTTTTGTGTAAGGAATATACTGGTGCTTTTTTTAAAACAACGTTTTTTTAAAAAACAAACTTTTCCAGAATCTACCGTTTTTAATGTAGTCATAATCAAGTAAATGCAATAATTGTATGATTGAATCTTGTTTTTGAATTACTTAATGAATTATCCCCACCACAAATCATTAAGTTGTGTCAATGTTTGTTTTATGTTATTTGCAATTTGATCAACACTATATACCATGGGGGTATAGAAGACTAATGCAATGACAAAAGAAATGCTCCTGTCCTGAAAAAGGCCATTAGAACCATCTGAAAAGGACACTAGAGATAGTGTCTCATAAATATTTAGGCCGAAACATGTTGACTATCTTTAAGACTGAATAGAATAAGTCTTGTTAGTCTGATCCAAAAATTAAGATTAGATGTCTATAGAAAAAATGGGTGATGTTATAGAATGTACAAATGAAAATTTCCAATATTGTTTAAAAAGCACCAAAGGGTGCCTGACTGGATCGGCAGATATATGTTTAAAACACTGACGACAGTAAATCATAACAAAACCCCCCTTTTTCTCACCCCATTGACAGACTGTTTTATCCCTTGTTTGCTCTTTTCTCAACTTTGGAACATATCTGGTTATTAAGTCCTTTTAGTAATTGTTAATTTACATTAAATGTGTTGTGCTGTACAAGAAACCATTTTTTTTGTGGAAATGGTAATAAATAAAAAAAATGTTTAAATATATAAAAATCTTTCACTTCATGTTTCGTGGTGGAGAATTCTTTGTAATTTTCACCAGTTATTGCGATATGGGCAGACAGGGGGGAAATCAGTTTTCCGCTTCTTTTGGTGGAGCCAGATAGACTAGAAACTAATTGACGTCATTCCTGTCATAGTTGGGCCCTTCTCACAGAGCTGACACTAGTGTAATATCAAACAGATATGGCTGTATAATCGTGTGCTCTTAGTAGTCACCATGCCACAGCCAGGTGTAGCTTATATTTAAAGATGTGCCAGAAGAGTGACTAAGGCACGCATGTGTGAAATTTAGATGATAGGTGCATATATGTAAAAAGTTATGTCTGTTTACAGGGACTTTGTGTTCCAATAGCTGTCGGGAATGGACATGTGACCTTTGAACCTGATCTGTGCCAATGAAGAGCTTGTTCTGAAGATGTTAGGAGACTGGTTACAGCAAATGTACATGTTTGCACTATATTTTGTCATTGGCACGTTTATTAAGGGGGCTCTGATTGGCAGACATCCCTTTCAGTGACGGAATTACAAGCATTGAATGTATGGTAATAAAATCAAAGAATCTTGGGGTATTCTGTCTTTAACAGATGGTATTCTTTCGAAAGCCGTTCGAAAGGTGAGTGTCGAGAATAGATTTGCAGAGGGGGCGAGAATCCAGCAGCAGCAGGCTGAAAAGTGCTGCCTGGGGGAGAGAACCATGCACTGGTGTTTGGGTGGGGGTGAAGTATCCTGACGAATGACAGACAGTAAGGGTGAGTTGGAGGTGTTTATGGGTGAGTCTGTTGGTGGGGCGAGATTGAGGGTAGTTTGGAAGGGGGGACTATTGCAGAATTTCTAACTGGCCCATGATTTGTGCATCTAACCTGCTATTTTAATGAAAATATGCTAGGCTGCGAAGGACCCAGATAACCTGCCTGCAGGGCAGGCTGTGCACAAATGTTGCACTCTAACACTTGAAAGGCACCAAGCCGCACCACTTTTTCTTTGAATGCTGTGCTGCTGCTGGAACCAATGCTCACCAACAGATTATTCTAACCCCCTCACTTGCTTTTCTCCAGAATTGATCTTGAATTTGTGGAAGACACCACCACACCACCCTTAGCAATCACCTCATGAAAGAGCAAGGTTTCTGGCAGTGGCTGCTGTGTTGACCTAATCAGTGCTAGAGAGGAACAAACTTTACTGGGGGAACCCCCACCCCTTCTTGCACAGGCGGGCAGATTGCCAGTGGCGTGGAAGGGACTGAGGAGCAGAGTTAGGAGTCAACTGATGTGTGTGCTGTGAATATAGGATTCTGGCTGCTTTGCATAAAAACAAAGTGCATTTTGGGAGCATAAGAATGAGCACCAATTTATCAAATATGCCTGAGCTAGTAATTCAAACGTGCATTCCTTCTGAGCATGCAATGCTCACACTTGGTATGGTGCTCATTTCTTCTGGCAGAATAGTCAACCTGACAGTTGGGTGTCGTGTCACCATGGAACTGTGCTCCGGCAACAGAGGTGGATCAACAGTCAGCAGACAAAGTCCAAATGGGCCATAGTGCCAAACCATGCCCCCCACTTTCTTTAGTGAAGCCACACGAACTGCAGCTCCTGTGCTAGTGAGTGTGGATATCTTGGGCCAGGGAATGTGACCTAGGCAGCTAAACCCATTATAAGTTGCTGCTACACAGAGTGTCATGGAATGAGCTGCTGGCAGCCTTTTAACAGCCTGCAATTACTTCTTTGTCCTTAGTCTTTCTGGGTGATTTCCTCTTTTGCATATGTTAAGGCATGTTTCATTGATGGGACCTTTTCTTCTGAAAGACCCCTGACTGAACTAGCCAATAGGGGCCCCATTAGTATCAAATGCCTAAACATATGAAAACGAGACACAAAACAAGTGTGCTATTTGGTCCCTTGGCAGGAGTGTACCTGCTAACGTTCCATGGTGCACTCATGCACTATTGCTGGGCAGTAAACATGCATTTGACGAGCAGAAAAATACATTCACACTCTTGATGAAGAGCAGGTCTGCCTTTCTCCTCGGGCTTCTGATAAGCTGCAGGAGGAACATATTTGAGCACAAAGAGAGAAAGATGTTGCGAGGGCAAAAGCTTCTTGCTGAACGGGGAGTCGTGTGTTTGTCTCTTTGTATTAGACTTCGTTTCCCACTTTCCATGTGTAGCTGCCAATCCCGTTGCCATCCTCTATGTACTGCGCTTTGTGCCCATCCACAGCTCTTTCATTGCTCCTTCCCCCCCTCTGTGCCCTCACACACTGTCCGTCCCTTCTTGCTGATAGTCGGCTTCTTCTGTCTGTGCCCTTTTCCCTTGCGCTGCTTCCTGCTCTCTCTCCATTCCCGAGTTCTCGGTGCACCTGCCTGCGTCTTCTTTGGCATCTCCCGAGTTCCTTTTCTCTCTACCTGCGCGTGCCCGTCTCTTTGAGACGGCATGTCTCTCCCTGACTTTCTCACGCACTCTTTGCATCTATTGCTCCGCTCGCCTCTCCTTCCTCTCTGCACACCGCGCTCTCTGTATATGTCCCACTTTTTGAGAGTGCCCCCTTTCTTTTAGTGGTTGCCACTATCTTACTGTTTTTCTGCATCTGTAACTGAGGTGATTCTAAACGAATGGGCTGAACTTAGACAAACCTACATCTCGGGAGGATAGCTCGGGGGCAACGTGCTCACCTTGGAAGCAAGAAGACACAGGAGCACCACAGGAGCGATCCCGGGGGCCGCGCTTAGAAACCGCTGGGTATTAAGCGCGCTATAAATAGCCTATCATATTATCTGGGCACAAATGGTATAATAGCACAGACATATAAATACACGTCGATGGGCATTTACACGCCTCAATTCAACTGGGCACTGCGCGTGAGTATAAGCGCCAATGTGCACATGTGAGGACCAAAGCATGTTGGACTAACATAGTTACTCCTGGTCTGTTGGGTGGAGGCGGTCACCAAGGCGTCCAATTCATTTGCGAAGCACACATATACATACACTAATGCTAAAGGTACGAACTGGATGGAGGGGTGTCATAAAAGGGGGGGGGGCTTCACAGAAGTACAGGAAAATGAGCTGCTAGCAGGGCACCTGGGGACATTAAGGTACAGTATGCTCAGTCACACATCGTTTTTGTTTCAGGGGGGATCTTCCAATATAAACACCACCATCATCAAAACCTGGTGAGGAGGCCCAGTTGTTTTCAGCTAGTTTCACCCCTAAACACAGAAAACAGTTAAACAAAATACATAACTTACAAAGCATGAAACATTTCTCCCGGAAGTTCATCATTGTCCTCTCGCAGTCGCAACTTTAGCTCCGCCCTGTGACACACCCGCATGGGACCCTCTGTCAAGTCTGCCCACGGGCCCCTTTGCCTTAAATCTGGTACTGTCCGGGAATTGCCGGAGCACAGCTCTGTCTAGTTCCGGCCCAATTCCTCCCCTGGACCTACTCCACCTGGCCGAAGCTCAACTTTGGGCTCATCACTGCGTGCAACGCTGGGCCTGGCCCCATAATGGTGGGGCTGTTGCCTATGAATGCACGATGTACTTTGAAAATAAGGCTGAACCACGTGGTGGGGGGGTATGTGCAGCCTCACAAATGTTTCTTTTTGTATTCACTAAGGGGGTAATTCATAGAATTCAGCGCACAAGTGCCGCACGCGGCTGGTGCACAGTGTGCGCGTGCGAATCCCTGCGCCAGCGGCGTGCGCTAAAATCCATTTCCGCGCACAGCGTATTCATGGATTCCAGCCACCAAAACCAGCCGTGGCGCACAGTGGCGCAGCGACCCTGCAGCAGCGCCAGTTACGCCCTCAAGAACGCCTCTCGCGCAGGGAAAAGCCATCAATATACCCAATCCAGGGCAAAGGGCTGCGCTAACCCTGTACCAGCATGGCAAGCGGGCTACGTGTATCACTGGGGTGCGCGGGAAGTACCTCACGCGATTGGCCCCGTGCGAGCAGGGTACGCGTATTTCAGGGGTGCGCGGGAAGTTCCACACGCGATTTCCGTAGGGTACGCGTATCTCAGGGGTGCGCGGGAATTTCCACACGCGATTGGGCCCGTGCGAGCAGGGTACGCATATCTCAGGGGTGCGCAGGAAGTGCCACACGCGATTTCAGCAGGGTACGTGTATTTCAGGGGTGCGTGGGAATTTCCACACGCGATTGGGGGTACGCGTATCTCAGGGGTGGACAGGAAGTGCCACACGCGATTTCAGCAGGGTACGTGTATTTCAGGGGTGCGCGGGAATTTCCACACGCGATTGGGGGTACGCGTATCTCAGGGGTGCGCGGGAAGTGCCAAACGCGATTTCCGCAGGGTACGCATATCTCAGGGGTGCGCGGAAATTTCCACACGCGATTGGGCCCGTGCGAGCAGGGTACGCGTATCTCAGGCGTGCGCAGGAAGTGCCACACGCGATTTCAGCAGGGTACGTGTATTCCAGGGGTGCGCGTGAAGTTCCACACGCGATTCCATCAGGGTACGTGTATTACAGGGGTGCGCAGGGAGCACCACACGTGAATTGCACGTGTGGGTCCTCCCAGGTGTTCCCTCTACACCCTCCACGGCCCCTGCAGGTGGCTCACACCAAAGGGGCCTACCCTGCACATGTCCTGCAGGCACACCATCCACCATGGCCATGACCCCCAGCCAACCCACATGTCAACTTGCACTACTGCCCACCAACGCATGTCCCCCTGCACCCCCAGTCACCAGGGGCACCCTCCACCAGGCCTCACCCATGTCTCCCAGCACCCCCACCCCCCAGCAGTGCAGGGGCACCCACCACCAGGCCCTCACCCATGTCTCCCACCACCCCCACCCCCCAGCACTGTGGGACACCTGCCAGCAGGCCCACACCCATGTCCAACTCATGTTCCCCACCACCCCCACCCCCCAGCACTGTGGGGCACCTGCCAGCAGGCCCCCACCCATGTCCAACGCATGTTCCCCACCACCCCCACCCCCCAGCACTGTGGGACACCTGCCAGCAGGCCCCCACCCATGTCCAACTCATGTTCCCCACCACCCCCACCCCCCAGCACTGTGGGGCACCCACCACCAGGCCCCCACCCATGTCTCCCACCACCCCACCCCCCAGCCACCAGGGGCAGCCTCCACCAGGCCCCCACCCATGTCTCCCACCACCCCCACCCCCCAGTCACCAGGGGCAGCCTCCACCAGGCCCCCACCCATGTCTCCCACCACCCCCACCCCCCAGCAGTGCAGGGGCACCCACCACCAGGCCCCCACCCATGTCTCCCACCACCCCCACCCCCCAGCAGTGCAGGGGCAGCCTTCACCAGGCCCCCACCCATGTCTCCCAGCACCCCCACCCCCCAGCACTGTGGGGCACCTGCCAGCAGGCCCCCACCCATGTCCAACTCATGTTCCCCACCACCCCCACCCCCCAGCACTGTGGGGCACCTGCCAGCAGGCCCCACCCATGTCCAACACATGTTCCCCACCACCCCCACCCCCCAGCAGTGCAGGGGCAGCCACCACCAGGCCCCCACCCATGTCTCCCATCACCCCCACCCCCCCAGCCACCAGGGGCAGCCTCCACCAGGCCCCCACCCATGTCACCCACCACCCCCACCCCCCCAGTCACCAGGGGCAGCCTCCACCAGGCCCCCACCCATGTCTCCCACCACCCCCACCCCCCAGCACTGTGGGGCACCTGCCAGCAGGCCCCACCCATGTCCAACACATGTTCCCCACCACCTCCACCCCCCAGCAGTGCAGGGGCAGCCTCCACCAGGCCCCCACCCATGTCTCACACCACCCCCACCCCCCAGCCACCAGGGGCAGCCTCCACCAGGCCCCCACCCATGTCTCCCACCACCCCCACCCCCCAGTCACCAGGGGCAGCCTCCACCAGGCCCCCACCCATGTCTCCCACCACCCCCACCCCCCAGCAGTGCAGGGGCACCCACCACCAGGCCCCCACCCATGTCTCCCAGCACCCCCACCCCCCAGCCACCAGGGGCAGCCTCCACAATGCCCCCACCCATGTCTCCCAGCACCCCCACCCCCCAGCACTGTGGGGCACCTGCCAGCAGGCCCCCACCCATGTCCAACTCATGTTCCCCACCAACCCCACCCCCCAGCACCGTGGGGCACCTGCCAGCAGGCCCCCACCCATGTCCAACTCATGTTCCCCACCACCCCCACCCCCCAGCACTGTGGGGCACCTGCCAGCAGGCCCCACCCATGTCCAACACATGTTCCCCACCACCCCCACCCCCCAGCAGTGCAGGGGCAGCCACCACCAGGCCCCCACCCATGTCTCCTAGCACCCCCACCCCCCCAGCCACCAGGGGCAGCCTCCACCAGGCCCCCACCCATGTCACCCACCACCCCCACCCCCCAGTCACAAGGGGCAGCCTCCACCAGGCCCCCACCCATGTCTCCCACCACCCCCACCCCCCAGCACTGTGGGGCACCTGCCAGCAGGCCCCACCCATGTCCAACGCATGTTCCCCACCACCTCCACCCCCCAGCAGTGCAGGGGCAGCCTCCACCAGGCCCCCACCCATGTCTCCCACCACCCCCACCTCCCAGCCACCAGGGGCAGCCTCCACCAGGCCCCCACCCATGTCTCCCACCACCCCCACCCCCCAGTCACCAGGGGCAGCCTCCACCAGGCCCCCACCCATGTCTCCCACCACCCCCACCCCCCAGCAGTGCAGGGGCACCCACCACCAGGCCCCCACCCATGTCTCCCAGCACCCCCACCCCCCAGCCACCAGGGGCAGCCTCCACCATGCCCCCACCCATGTCTCCCAGCACCCCCACCCCCCAGCACTGTGGGGCACCTGCCAGCAGGCCCCCACCCATGTCCAACTCATGTTCCCCACCAACCCCACCCCCCAGCACCGTGGGGCACCTGCCAGCAGGCCCCCACCCATGTCCAACTCATGTTCCCCACCACCCCCACCCCCCAGCACTCTGGGGCACCTGCCAGCAGGCCCCCACCCATGTCCAACGCATGTTCCCCACCACCCCCACCCCCCAGCAGTGCAGGGGCAGCCACCACCAGGCCCCCACCCATGTCTCCCACCACCCCCACCCCCCAGCCACCAGGGGCAGCCTCCACCAGGCCCCCACCCATGTCTCCCACCACCCCCACCCCCCAGTCACCAGGGGCAGCCTCCACCAGGCCCCCACCCATGTCTCCCACCACCCCTACCCCCCGGCAGTGCAGGGGCACCCACCACCAGGCCCCCACCCATGTCTCCCAGCACCCCCACCCCCCAGCAGTGCAGGGGCAGCCTCAACCAGGCCCCCACCCATGTCTCCCAGCACCCCCACCCCCCAGCACTGTGGGGCACCTGCCAGCAGGCCCCCACCCATGTCCAACTCATGTTCCCCACCACCCCCACCCCCCAGCACTGTGGGGCACCTGCCAGCAGGCCCCACCCATGTCCATCGCATGTTCCCCACCACCCCCACCCCCCAGCAGTGCAGGGGCAGCCACCACCAGGCCCCCACCCATGTCTCCCAGCACCCCCACCCCCCAGCCACCAGGGGAAGTCTCCACCAGGCCCCCACCCTTGTCTCCCACCACCCCCACCTTCCCAGTCACCAGGGGCAGCCTCCACCAGGCCCCCACCCATGTCTCCCACCACCCCCACCCCCCAGCACTGTGGGGCACCTGCCAGCAGGCCCCACCCATGTCCAATGCATTTTCCCCACCACCCCCACCCCCCAGCAGTGCAGGGGCAGCCTCCACCAGGCCCCCACCCATGTCTCACACCACCCCACCCCCCAGCCACCAGGGGCAGCCTCCACCAGGCCCCCACCCATGTCTCCCACCACCCCCACCCCCCCAGTCACCAGGGGCAGCCTCCACCAGGCCCCCACCCATGTCTCCCTCCACCCCCACCCCCCAGCAGTGCAGGGGCACCCACCACCAGGCCCCCACCCATGTCTCCCAGCACCCCCACCCCCCAGCCACCAGGGGCAGCCTCCACCATGCCCCCACCCATGTCTCCCAGCACCCCCACCCCCCAGCACTGTGGGGTACCTGCCAGCAGGCCCCCACCCATGTCCAACTCATGTTCCCCACCACCCCCACCCCCCAGCACCGTGGGGCACCTGCCAGCAGGCCCCCACCCATGTCCAACTCATGTTCCCCACCACCCCCACCCCCCAACACTGTGGGGCACCTGCCAGCAGGCCCCCACCCATGTCCAACGCATGTTCCCCACCACCCCCACCCCCCAGCAGTGCAGGGGCAGCCACCAGCAGGCCCCCACCCATGTCTCCCACCACCCCCACCCCCCCAGTCACCAGGGGCAGCCTCCACCAGGCCCCCACCCATGTCTCCCACCACCCCCACCCCCCAGCACTGTGGGGCACCTGCCAGCAGGCCCCACCCATGTCCAACGCATGTTCCCCACCACCCCCCCCCCCCAGCAGTGCAGGGGCAGCCACCACCAGGCCCCCACCCATGTCTCCCAGCACCCCCAGCCACCAGGGGCAGCCTCCACCAGGCCCACACCCATGTCTCCCACCACCCCCACCCCCCAGTCACCAGGGGCAGCCTCCACCAGGCCCCCACCCATGTCTCCCACCACCCCCACCCCCCAGCAGTGCAGGGGCAGCCACCACCAGGCCCCCACCCATGTCTCCCAGCACCCCCACCCCCCAGCCACCAGGGGCAGCCTCCACCAGGCCCCACCCATGTCTCCAACCACCCCCACCCCCCCAGTCACCAGGGGCAGCCTCCACCAGGCCCCCACCCATGTCTCCCACCACCCCCACCCCCCAGCACTGTGGGGCACCTGCCAGCAGGCCCCACCCATGTCCAACGCATGTTCCCCACCACCCCCACCCCCCAGCAGTGCAGGGGCAGCCTCCACCAGGCCCCCACCCATGTCTCACACCACCCCCACCCCCCAGCCACCAGGGGCAGCCTCCACCAGGCCCCCACCCATGTGTCCCACCACCCCCACCCCCCCAGTCACCAGGGGCAGCCTCCACCAGGCCCCCACCCATATCTCCCACCACCCCCACCCCCCAGCAGTGCAGGGGCAGCCTCCACCAGGCCCCCACCCATGTCTCCCACCACCCCCACCCCCCAGCACTGTGGGGCACCTGCCAGCAGGCCCCACCCATGTCCAACGCATGTTCCCCACCACCCCCACCCCCCAGCAGTGCAGGGGCAGCCTCCACCAGGCCCCCACCCATGTCTCACACCACCCCACCCCCCAGCCACCAGGGGCAGCCTCCACCAGGCCCCCACCCATGTCTCCCACCACCCCCACCCCCCCAGTCACCAGGGGCAGCCTCCACCAGGCCCCCACCCATGTCTCCCACCACCCCCACCCCCCAGCAGTGCAGGGGCACCCACCACCAGGCCCCCACCCATGTCTCCCACCACCCCCACCCCCCAGCCACCAGGGGCACCCACCACCAGGCCCCCACCCATGTCTTCCACCCCCCCCACCCCCCAGCACTGTGGGGCACCTGCCAGCAGGCCCCCACCCATGTCCAACTCATGTTCCCCACCACCCCCACCCCCAACACTGTGGGGCACCTGCCAGCAGGCCCCCACCCATGTCCAACACATGTTCCCCACCACCCCCACCCCCCAGCAGTGCAGGGGCAGCCACCAGCAGGCCCCCACCCATGTCTCCCAGCACCCCCACCCCCCAGCCACCAGGGGCAGCCTCCACCAGGCCCCCACCCATGTCTCCCACCACCCCCACCCCCCCAGTCACCAGGGGCAGCCTCCACCAGGCCCCCACCCATGTCTCCCACCACCCCCACCCCCCAGCAGTGCAGAGGCAGCCACCACCAGGCCCCACCCATGTCTCCCAGCACCCCCACCCCCCAGCCACCAGGGGCAGCCTCCACCAGGCCCCACCCATGTCTCCAACCACCCCCACCTCCCCAGTCACCAGGGGCAGCCTCCACCAGGCCCCCACCCATGTCTCCCACCACCCCCACCCCCCAGCACTGTGGGGCACCTGCCAGCAGGCCCCACCCATGTCCAACGCATGTTCCCCACCACCCCCACCCCCCAGCAGTGCAGGGGCAGCCTCCACCAGGCCCCCACCCATGTCTCACACCACCCCCACCCCCCAGCCACAGCCTCCACCAGGCCCCCACCCATGTCTCCCACCACCCCACCCCCCCAGCCACCAGGGGCAGCCTCCACCAGGCCCCACCCATGTCTCCAACCACCCCCACCTCCCCAGTCACCAGGGGCAGCCTCCACCAGGCCCCCACCCATGTCTCCCACCACCCCCACCCCCCAGCACTGTGGGGCACCTGCCAGCAGGCCCCACCCATGTCCAACGCATGTTCCCCACCACCCCCACCCCCCAGCAGTGCAGGGGCAGCCTCCACCAGGCCCCCACCCATGTCTCACACCACCCCCACCCCCCAGCCACAGCCTCCACCAGGCCCCCACCCATGTCTCCCACCACCCCACCCCCCCAGTCACCAGGGGCAGCCTCCACCAGGCCCCCACCCATGTCTCCCACCACCCCCACCCCCCAGCAGTGCAAGGGCAGCCTCCACCAGGCCCCCACCCATGTCTCACACCACCCCCACCCCCCAGCCACCAGGGGCAGCCTCCACCAGGCCCCCACCCATGTCTCCCACCACCCCCACCCCCCCCAGTCACCAGGGGCAGCCTCCACCAGGCCCCCACCCATGTCTCCCACCACCCCCACCCCCCAGCAGTGCAGGGGCACCCACCACCAGGCCCCCACCCATGTCTCCCACAACCCCCACCCCCCAGCCACCAGGGGCACCCACCACCAGGCCCCCACCCATATCTCCCACCCCCCCACCCCCCAGCACTGTGGGGCACCTGCCAGCAGGCCCCCACCCATGTCCAACTCATGTTCCCCACCACCCCCAACCCCCAGCACTGTGGGGCACCTGCCAGCAGGCCCCCACCCATGTCCAACTCATGTTCCCCACCACCCCCACCCCCCAGCACTGTGGGGCACCTGAGAGCAGGCCCCCACCCATGTCCAATGCATGTTCCCCACCACCCCCACCCCCAGCAGTGCAGGGGCCCCCACCACCAGGCCCCCACCCATGTCTCCCAGCACCCCCACCCCCCAGCAGTGCAGGGGCAGCCTCAACCAGGCCCCCACCCATGTCTCCCAGCACCCCCACCCCCCAGCACTGTGGGGCACCTGCCAGCAGGCCCCCACCCATGTCCAACTCATGTTCCCCACCACCCCCACCCCCCAGCACTGTGGGGCACCTGCCAGCAGGCCCCACCCATGTCCATCGCATGTTCCCCACCACCCCCACCCCCCAGCAGTGCAGGGGCAGCCACCACCAGGCCCCCACCCATGTCTCCCAGCACCCCCACCCCCCAGCCACCAGGGGAAGTCTCCACCAGGCCCCCACCCTTGTCTCCCACCACCCCCACCTTCCCAGTCACCAGGGGCAGCCTCCACCAGGCCCCCACCCATGTCTCCCACCACCCCCACCCCCCAGCACTGTGGGGCACCTGCCAGCAGGCCCCACCCATGTCCAATGCATTTTCCCCACCACCCCCACCCCCCAGCAGTGCAGGGGCAGCCTCCACCAGGCCCCCACCCATGTCTCACACCACCCCACCCCCCAGCCACCAGGGGCAGCCTCCACCAGGCCCCCACCCATGTCTCCCACCACCCCCACCCCCCCAGTCACCAGGGGCAGCCTCCACCAGGCCCCCACCCATGTCTCCCTCCACCCCCACCCCCCAGCAGTGCAGGGGCACCCACCACCAGGCCCCCACCCATGTCTCCCAGCACCCCCACCCCCCAGCCACCAGGGGCAGCCTCCACCATGCCCCCACCCATGTCTCCCAGCACCCCCACCCCCCAGCACTGTGGGGTACCTGCCAGCAGGCCCCCACCCATGTCCAACTCATGTTCCCCACCACCCCCACCCCCCAGCACCGTGGGGCACCTGCCAGCAGGCCCCCACCCATGTCCAACTCATGTTCCCCACCACCCCCACCCCCCAACACTGTGGGGCACCTGCCAGCAGGCCCCCACCCATGTCCAACGCATGTTCCCCACCACCCCCACCCCCCAGCAGTGCAGGGGCAGCCACCAGCAGGCCCCCACCCATGTCTCCCACCACCCCCACCCCCCCAGTCACCAGGGGCAGCCTCCACCAGGCCCCCACCCATGTCTCCCACCACCCCCACCCCCCAGCACTGTGGGGCACCTGCCAGCAGGCCCCACCCATGTCCAACGCATGTTCCCCACCACCCCCACCCCCCAGCAGTGCAGGGGCAGCCACCACCAGGCCCCCACCCATGTCTCCCAGCACCCCCAGCCACCAGGGGCAGCCTCCACCAGGCCCACACCCATGTCTCCCACCACCCCCACCCCCCAGTCACCAGGGGCAGCCTCCACCAGGCCCCCACCCATGTCTCCCACCACCCCCACCCCCCAGCAGTGCAGGGGCAGCCACCACCAGGCCCCCACCCATGTCTCCCAGCACCCCCACCCCCCAGCCACCAGGGGCAGCCTCCACCAGGCCCCACCCATGTCTCCAACCACCCCCACCCCCCCAGTCACCAGGGGCAGCCTCCACCAGGCCCCCACCCATGTCTCCCACCACCCCCACCCCCCAGCACTGTGGGGCACCTGCCAGCAGGCCCCACCCATGTCCAACGCATGTTCCCCACCACCCCCACCCCCCAGCAGTGCAGGGGCAGCCTCCACCAGGCCCCCACCCATGTCTCACACCACCCCCACCCCCCAGCCACCAGGGGCAGCCTCCACCAGGCCCCCACCCATGTGTCCCACCACCCCCACCCCCCCAGTCACCAGGGGCAGCCTCCACCAGGCCCCCACCCATATCTCCCACCACCCCCACCCCCCAGCAGTGCAGGGGCAGCCTCCACCAGGCCCCCACCCATGTCTCCCACCACCCCCACCCCCCAGCACTGTGGGGCACCTGCCAGCAGGCCCCACCCATGTCCAACGCATGTTCCCCACCACCCCCACCCCCCAGCAGTGCAGGGGCAGCCTCCACCAGGCCCCCACCCATGTCTCACACCACCCCCACCCCCCCAGTCACCAGGGGCAGCCTCCACCAGGCCCCCACCCATGTCTCCCACCACCCCCACCCCCCAGCAGTGCAGGGGCACCCACCACCAGGCCCCCACCCATGTCTCCCACCACCCCCACCCCCCAGCCACCAGGGGCACCCACCACCAGGCCCCCACCCATGTCTTCCACCCCCCCCCCACCCCCCAGCACTGTGGGGCACCTGCCAGCAGGCCCCCACCCATGTCCAACTCATGTTCCCCACCACCCCCACCCCCAACACTGTGGGGCACCTGCCAGCAGGCCCCCACCCATGTCCAACACATGTTCCCCACCACCCCCACCCCCCAGCAGTGCAGGGGCAGCCACCAGCAGGCCCCCACCCATGTCTCCCAGCACCCCCACCCCCCAGCCACCAGGGGCAGCCTCCACCAGGCCCCCACCCATGTCTCCCACCACCCCCACCCCCCCAGTCACCAGGGGCAGCCTCCACCAGGCCCCCACCCATGTCTCCCACCACCCCCACCCCCCAGCAGTGCAGAGGCAGCCACCACCAGGCCCCACCCATGTCTCCCAGCACCCCCACCCCCCAGCCACCAGGGGCAGCCTCCACCAGGCCCCACCCATGTCTCCAACCACCCCCACCTCCCCAGTCACCAGGGGCAGCCTCCACCAGGCCCCCACCCATGTCTCCCACCACCCCCACCCCCCAGCACTGTGGGGCACCTGCCAGCAGGCCCCACCCATGTCCAACGCATGTTCCCCACCCCCCCCACCCCCCAGCAGTGCAGGGGCAGCCTCCACCAGGCCCCCACCCATGTCTCACACCACCCCCACCCCCCAGCCACAGCCTCCACCAGGCCCCCACCCATGTCTCCCACCACCCCACCCCCCCAGCCACCAGGGGCAGCCTCCACCAGGCCCCACCCATGTCTCCAACCACCCCCACCTCCCCAGTCACCAGGGGCAGCCTCCACCAGGCCCCCACCCATGTCTCCCACCACCCCCACCCCCCAGCACTGTGGGGCACCTGCCAGCAGGCCCCACCCATGTCCAACGCATGTTCCCCACCACCCCCACCCCCCAGCAGTGCAGGGGCAGCCTCCACCAGGCCCCCACCCATGTCTCACACCACCCCCACCCCCCAGCCACAGCCTCCACCAGGCCCCCACCCATGTCTCCCACCACCCCACCCCCCCAGTCACCAGGGGCAGCCTCCACCAGGCCCCCACCCATGTCTCCCACCACCCCCACCCCCCAGCAGTGCAAGGGCAGCCTCCACCAGGCCCCCACCCATGTCTCACACCACCCCCACCCCCCAGCCACCAGGGGCAGCCTCCACCAGGCCCCCACCCATGTCTCCCACCACCCCCACCCCCCCCAGTCACCAGGGGCAGCCTCCACCAGGCCCCCACCCATGTCTCCCACCACCCCCACCCCCCAGCAGTGCAGGGGCACCCACCACCAGGCCCCCACCCATGTCTCCCACAACCCCCACCCCCCAGCCACCAGGGGCACCCACCACCAGGCCCCCACCCATATCTCCCACCCCCCCACCCCCCAGCACTGTGGGGCACCTGCCAGCAGGCCCCCACCCATGTCCAACTCATGTTCCCCACCACCCCCAACCCCCAGCACTGTGGGGCACCTGCCAGCAGGCCCCCACCCATGTCCAACTCATGTTCCCCACCACCCCCACCCCCCAGCACTGTGGGGCACCTGCCAGCAGGCCCCCACCCATGTCCAATGCATGTTCCCCACCACCCCCACCCCCAGCAGTGCAGGGGCCCCCACCACCAGGCCCCCACCCATGTCTCCCACCACCCCCCAGCCACCAGGGGCAGCCTCCACCAGGCCCCCACCCATGTCTCCCACCACCCCCACCCCCCAGTCACCAGGGGCAGTCTCCACCTGGCCCCCACCCATGTCTCCCACCACCCCACCCCCCAGCAGTGCAGGGGCACCCACCACCAGGCCCCCACCCATGTCTACCACCACCCCCACCCCCCAGCAGTGCAGGGGCAGCCTCCACCAGGCCCCCACCCATGTCTCCCAGCACCCCCACCCCCCAGCACTGTGGGGCACCTGCCAGCAGGCCCCCACCCATGTCCAACTCATGTTCCCCACCACCCCCACCGCCCAGCACTGTGGGGCACCTGCCAGCACACATTTCCATCACATACACCCAATGGGTGTCAGTGAATCTCAAAACACATATCATGAAATGCATGAAACCAATGAGATACCACACACTGAAGTTCACCAAAAAAAATATGTATTAAAGGAAACATAAATAGAATAAAAAATGAAGAAACAGAAACGTGAATGTACAAAAATGAAAAGAAGCATGTCCGTTAAAAAAAAGCAAAACCAAAAATAAAATTCCAAAGTAATGTTGTCCAAAGTCAATGTCCACAAAACAAAATCCAATGGGAAATAAAAAAGAAAGCCATTGCTCCATGGTTAAAAAGTGAAAAAAAATACAATCCAACTGTGAACTATGTACATGGGAACAAGCCAGGGTCCATTATCCCAACAAAATAAAGGAAACCTATCTAACTACACTAACTAATAAAATAAACTATATACAAAAATGTGGCCAATGTCCGAAAGGTCCAAAATAAATCCCCAAAAAAATGAAACCTAACACTACCTACATAACTATGTGCAAGGGCAGCGGGATAGTTTGACGGCTCACTTTTGGATGTCCCGGGCCAGGGCATCATCGAACTCCTGCTCAATGTCCCGGAGGCGGTCCTCCTCCATGGCCCCGAGGGTCTGCAGGGCCGTCGACGTGTCAACCTCCAAACCCCTGCGAATTGCCTCGAGGAACTCGGCCCGCCTCAGTGCCCTCCGCATGGAGTTGCCTCTTCCGCCCGCTGCCGCTCCGCATCTATGGCGTGGGCCAACCGCTGCCACACGGAAGACACTCTCTGTCCTGGGTCCTCCTGCCCTCCGGCCGATGCCTGCCCCTCCGATGTTGAAGGCCCCGAGCCTTCATGGCTCCCACCACGTTGCTGCTGCTGCTGTGCCTCTGCCCGTGCACTGCCTCCTGCTGCCTGCACATCCTCCGCCGGCTGGGGTGCAGTCGTTGATGTGGCCACCCCTGCTGGACGTCCGACTCCCGACTGTGGCAGGGATGCCTCCTCCACCAGCCTGGCCCCACCGTCAGAGGCAGCTCCACAGGGCACCCAGGTGACTGATGGGTGGGAAGATGGCACGGAGGACGACTGGCGAGTAGGGGGTTCAGTTGATGAGGGGGTCGTAGCAAGCCCCATCATACGGAGGAATCCGGCCTGGGTGACCTGTCCCAGCAGGCTGACGTGGTCAACGAGCCATTCGAGATGACGTGCAGTCTCCTCATGAAAAGACTGCAGGTCACCTCGCATGGCTCGTTGACGCAACGCCACACCAGTCAGAACAGGCTCAACCCGGACCCAGATAGCCACGTCCGCAGGCAGAGGAAGGCCAGTTGTCGTGAGCTCATCCCCTGCCTGAAAACGGGTCTGGACGTAGGCATCCCTGCTGGTGCAAGATGATGCAGGGCAGGATCAGGGACAGGATTGCACACAGGCACCTCCGCGGCGGCCTGTGCTGCCTCCTGTCCCTGGTCCTGCACTGCACCACTAGCACCAGTGGGATCCCCACCTCCAGACCCCGTCTCTGGTGCTTGCACGGCCTCCTCCTCCACCAAACCCCCCACCAACCTGGATGACTCCGTGCCATCTTCCCCTGTTGGGCCCTGTGGGGTCCCAGCTGCCCCTTCCGCTGCCGAGGAGTCCAACTCCAACCTCCGCCTCTTGGACCTCCCCTCGGCAGCTGCGGCCTGGGACGCGGCACCGGACTCCTCACTCCCCGACAAGATGACAACATGGGAGGGGAGCCGGGCCTTGCGTCTCCGGCTGGCGGTGGGATCCCCGCCGCTGTGCTCCACAGCACCTTCTCTGCCCTCTTCATCAGTTGACGCTGCAGACAGGGAGAAATAAAACACAGGCATCAGGGCACTGTACAATGGACACATACACACATGACAGTTGTACATGAGTGGCATTGGCAAACCTCAGACATGTCATCACAATCCCCAACACACATGTCATTTCAACTCGCACACATGAGCCATACCACAGCCATATCGCAACTGCCAGCACCATCCATACACATACAACAGCATGAGCAGGCAAAGGTGAGCCAGACATCACATGCAACACAGGAAGTGCACCACACATGTACACACACCACCACACTTGCATGCATGTGTACACCTCTGCCAAGTGTCGCAGTGTTCAGACGGGCATCCATGTCACATCTGCCAATCAGGCTTCCACATACTGCTGTCACATGCATCCATGTTGCATCACTGTTGCACCCTTGTCAAATACACACACATGCACATGTACACAGTGCTGATACATGCAGCCGAAAACAACATACATGCGTGACATCACAGACATGTCTACTTACATACACATTCATCCAAACATGTGTGCCCACACAACTGCATTTGGCATGCAAGCCTACACACACAAGCACCATCCATGTCTCACACATTCGAGCCCTCGCATGTGTTAGCCCCACGGCCCTGTACACCCCCACCCATACTCGACCCCATACAAACAGATGTGCAACCTGCACACTACTGAAAAATCACCACACGCACTGCTCACAATCAGGATGCATGTACACTTACCGCTCCACTCCAGACGGGTCTGCCTCTCAAGGACCTGGACGTGGAGCGCTGGGGATATGCGTTCCAGGACCCTCATCTGTTCTTCCGACAAGTGGACCCGGCACCCCTTGGCATCCGCTGCCTTCAAGAGGGGCCGGGCCTTGTTCAGGGTCCTGGACCTGAAGTCCTCCCAGCGCTTCTTGACATGTTGTAAGTCGCGGACTGCCACCCCCTCCGCGTTGATGGCAGTCACGATGTCAGTCCAGATCCGAGTCCGTCTTTCCTTGTCGGCGGGGGAACTTCCGAAGAGGGCATCATACTGCCCCAGGACTTGCTCCACCAGGACACCAACTTCGGTGGCACTGAAGCTGGCGCCCCTCTGCCTCTCTGGCCGGGGTTGTCAGTGGTCCCAGATGGTGTTTGCCCCGACATGACAACCCCAGAGGCAGGAGTGGGTGGGCAACTGGGTCCTGGGGCTGGGCTGTGGAGTGATGGAATCCCAGTCGGGAGTCTTCGGTTCCAGCAGGGGTGGTCACAGCAACAGCACCCCTGGCTGATGTGCAGGCAGCAAATGGCAGGGCACGTGGGCAGCAGGCAGTCAGGCAGCAGCAGATGGCAGCGTGCTCAAGGCTGTGGGGGGCAGTAGTTCAGCCTTCTGGGCAGGAGCGTGGTCTTCCGTGTGCTTAAGCGTGGCCAGCTTGATACGGAGTGATTTGGCACGTGAAAAATCTGCACGTCAGCGTGTAATTCGAGGAAAGGCCCTTAGCGCGTAAGCGCGTCTGCACGCATACGCATTTTCATTGGACAGAAGGCCCCTCAAGCGCAAGCGCCCCTGTGACGTGACGCGTACAGACGTGCATGGGCATTTCAGCGCGTGTGAAAAACTGAACGTCCGCGTGTAATACGAGGAAAGGGCCCATGCGCGTAAGCGCGCGTGGAAACTGCACGTCCGCGTGTAATACGAGGAAAGGGCCCATGCGCGTAAGTGACGTGACGCTCGGGTGCGTTTCCCTCAGCACGGGTTAAAGGTGAGCGGGCCCAGCAGTTCGCTGTACGTGCCTTTCGTGGAGACCCGACGTGTGTTGCTGCTTCCTGTTGTTTCCCGCGCCATCACAACTTCACAGCTCAAGGACGTATCTCTTCTTTTGGCGGGGGTATTGGCTACGCGTGTTTTTCTGCATCGCGCTAGTCAGATGGTGAGTCGCACACGCTCTTTTTCCCACTGCGGGTGCCCCTGTGTATCGCACCCATTTTCGATGTCATAGTAGCCTGCGTGTCCCACGCGTACGCGTTATTCGTGTTACTGGGTGCCACCGCGTACTGTGGGAGGTTGAATCCACGCACGTAGGCTGCAGGGTTGCGTGCACGGTTTTACTGCAGTTTTGGGGTGCCTGACCATTGCGTGACCCGTCACCACATCACCGGGGTCACATACAGCCTTGCAGGTGCAGGGGGGCTGTTAACATCTTGCTTCCCACCCCTTTCACCCCAATTGCCCAGGTCAATTGTGGTGTACACCTCCCATTGGCACCACTCCATCTGTGCCAGCACTACTACATCTGTGCCATGGTTGGGAGGCCACCAAAGGTGAGGGGCGCCTCAGCTGGGCGTACTCCTCGTGGCGGGCGTGGTCGGGGATGTGGCCGTGGTGACCAGGGAGTAGGGGGACTCCAGGGTGTCCAGGGCAGCCACAGAGGGGGAAGAGGCAGGGGTGCGCCACTTGAGCACAATGTTGTGCCATGTGTCGGTGCAGCCATGCCACCACCCCCTGTGGTTCCGGGGGATGCAGCTCCTGCATCTGGCACTGGCACCCATATGACCCGGCAGTCCGTTCCATCGACTGCCACGGGCCCAAGGGTAGTGGTAGCTGCAGGTGCAGCTGTGGACACCGCCACCCAGGCTCAGGGTCTGCCAGCGCAGGCTGCGTTGGCACTTGAAGAGCCCTTGGTAGATCTCCAACAGGCCAGGGGGGAAACCATAGGGGCAGGCCGGGCTGCTCAGACCAAGACACGTGTCCCTGGGGCAGTCATGTTATCTGCTGCCCCGAACAGCCGGGTGTTGGCAAGTGCAGGGGCAGATGCACCCAACAGCACCCCGGTTGTGAGTCTGCCAACCAGGACCATTGCGGTCAATGACCCTGCCACAGCTGATGTTGCTGCGCAGGGTCCATTAGTGGGCACCCAGCTGCCACTGACACAAGTCAGGCCTTTGGTCATCCCTCCACCTGCCACTCCCTTGGCTCAATCCACCGAACCCACTGGCCATACTGGTCAGGGCGGCATTAGCCAGCCAGGGTCTGCGCCACAGTCCAAGAGGAGGAAGGTTGCACCTGCAGCACAGGCTGGGACCCCACACACAGCCACGACCTCCTGCACGTCGAGGAAGAAGCCTTTCCGTAAGCAGGAACTGGACTTCCTCGTGGACTACGTGCAGGGCCACAGCCGTGACATGCTAGTAGGTGCCAATAGTCAGACTACGGCTGCCCAACGTGACACCCACTGGAAGCATGTTGCGGAACATGTCAGTTCATTCGGCCATGAGGTGCGCACGGCGCAGGAGTGCAAAAACCATTGGAATGACATCAAGCGCAGCACTAAGGCCAAGCGTGCCTCAAATTACAACTTGACTCTGGTGACTGGCGGTGGGCTCTCGTTGCGGAGTTCATACCACCTGAATTGGTCGAAGGAGTGGGAGAGATGCTGGACTTTGATGCCCAGTCCAGTGAGTGTTGATGCGTGTTTGTTGAGGACGTGTGTGTTTCACTTGTGGGATGTGTTGTGCATGATTGCTGCTACATGTGACGTGTACATGGTTCTGATGTGTAAGTAATGCAACGCTTCTGTCATGCATGTCTCCTCTGCCTGCATGCGGGACTCCATGTAGGCATGCTCCCTTGCCCCTCCTCCGCCACTCTGCACCCCAGTTCCACCTTTGCACTGGTCTGCTTCAATCTTGCCAATCTGTACTTTCTTGTTCATGTGTCCTGTGTAGATGCTAACTTCCAGCGTAGAATCTGCCAGACATATGCCGTGTGGTACAGCCTTAGTACTCGATGCAGGGTATCTCACTTGTACTGTGCCTGGGTCAGATGTCCCGCAGGGACATGAGTGCCCATTCATGCTCCATGTGCATTGCACGCATGCCCCTATGTGTCCTTGACTGGATGATCACTGTAATATAAGTCCTTGGTTACATACATTGCCTGCCATCTCATCAGCCTTCCCATGTCAACTGTGGCTCAGTCCTGCGTTGCACACATGTTTAGGCTCTGACAATCTGTGTGGCTCACAGGCCTCAGCCTGTTCAATGGCCAATGACTCTGTCCAACTCTTGTTGTGTCTTCTTCACACGTGGGCAGCCTCCGGAGTTTCCATCATGTGTCCTGCCCACTGTCCCAGCATCATTTGCAGTGTTGTAATTTGAATCACATTAAGCTGTTGATGCCAGTCAACACTGCCTGTCAATACACAGGTGTATGGTCAGCCTTTTGATACCATGCTAGGCATCCCTTCTTTTGTACTGGGGTGGAGGGGTGCTTGGCTTCTAGACATGGTACACATTGAATGCACAATGCACGTGATGTCTGAATTTGACATTGCACTGCCTTCACATTTCCTGGCACACACCATGTAGTGCTTGTACATGTAGGTAGTGAGTGGCGTACAAATTTTCTGCACTGCATAGACCCACTTCCATGGAAACTGCCACCTTTCAACAGGTCTGATCACAGAAGCTATTCAAAGTAGACCTAGCACGCATGCCAGGTCATATGTTGTGTGTCACATGTCTGCCGGATGCCTTTGCTGTCGGTGTGTGTGTGTGTCGTGTGCTTCTGACATGTGTATTGACCTTTTTCTCTCTATTTTTCAGGTGATGACGCAATGGAGGTGGAGGATGGTGTTGTCATGCCAGACACAGGGTTGGTAACACCACATCAACCCGGCACTAGTTGGGGTCGTGGAGTGGTAGGCCACAAAAACCCCCAAGTGCTGCAGTCCATCTTGTCTCTGGCTGCCTATGAGTCCAGCCTTGATGACTACTCTGACGTCCATATTGAGTTGGATGAGCATCAAGTCCATGTGTCAGGGGTGAGTGATTCTGATGTGGACACTCCTCTGTCTGCGACACCTGCACTGAGGGATCAGACAGTCTTGGTTCCTCCGCCCGTGGTGGATCGGGACGCAGGGTCACCCTCCACACCAGTCACTGATGTGCCTGGGACATCACGTCGACGGGGGCATGTAGTCGTGCAGCCGCAGGCGGTGCCAACACAGCGAGGACCCCCGGTCCTTGGGTCCCGCAGGGGTCAAGCCCGGCAACGCGGTCGCCGCGCGCAACCGCTGTATACTGAGTGGGAGCAAGACATGACTGCCAATTCCGAACGGCAGGGGGCAGCAATGGAGAACATCGCTGAGAGCATGGAGCATGTGGCCCGATCTGTGCTCCCCACTGCATGGCAGGTGCTTCTCCAGCAGCAGGCGGCACGGTCCACGGCCCGCTCGCTCAGGCTGGGCATGGTGGCCTCAGACAGGGCACGCCAGGCTGAAATGTCGTCTCTGCGTCAAGCAATTGCTGCTCACGCAGAGGCGCACATGTATGCCCTGAGGGAGGAGTATGCTTCCCTCAGATCCGCTCTAGGTGTCCTTATGATGTCCCAGAGGCAGCAGGCAGAGGAGAGGTTTGCACAGCTTGAGCGTACCATCTCGGCTGAGCTACAGGCTTGCCGGGAGGTGCAGCGGTTGTCCAGCCAGGCCTTGCAGGAGGAACTCCGTGTTACACGTGCTACCTTGCAAGAGGAAGCACGTGTATCACGTGAGGTTCTGCATGCAGACCTACGTCACATCGCCACACCGAACCAGGCTCACCCGTCCGGCAGACTTGCTGCCGACGAGGGGCAAGCTGCGGCTAGGCATGGCCAGGCTACTGTGCCACGTCCTCTTTTCCAGGATGAGCCAGACTCGGACGACCATCTATCTCCCACATAGGTCGTGCTGTGCAGGCGTTGAGCCCATGGAGGATTTTTTTTTTGGCTCATCATCATCGCATGTGGATGTTGAGCAGCACCCTGTACCTCCCCCCTCCTGGGTGCCTCCCCTCCCCCCCGGGTCGTATCTGGCCATTTTTGATTTTTCTTTTAGTTTAGTTAGTTAAGTTTCTGTTTGATAGTTAGTTTAAATAGGTAATGTAGGTTTTCCATAGTTAGTGTAATTAGTTAATAGTTGAGTTAGTTTAAAATTGCTAGTCTATTGTGCATTCATGTGACGGTGCGGTGCTTTGTGGCTTTTGAAGGCATCCACTGTCTGTTCCAGCTGGGCCCTTCATGGTTGTCTTGTGTATGTGTTTGCTGCTTGGGGTCCTTGACTCACATATGCCACTCCTGCCTCCCTTATCCATGGGCTCGCAAGGATGGTTCGGTGTTACAGCATTTTACACAAGGGCTTTGGACTGTCATATCTGTGGCATGTCTGGTGCTGTGTGACTTGTGTTGACACCCCTAGTGGGGATGATTTAGGTGTCATTGTCCACTGTTCAGCTTTTGCTAGATGGGGTGTGTCATGATTAATGTGGACATTGATAGCTATGCATTGTGTAGTATGTTTCATATCTTTCCTGTACATGTGCTTGTTGCAATTCATGCTGTAGATAGTGTTCCACACTTTGGAGGTGAAAGACGGACTGATGGAGTGATTTGTGATGTGACTCTCTGACATGGTCAAGTAATGAGATGCCTGATGAGACACACACAGATGACTTTGAAGCATTAATCATGTGTTTCATGCCCTTTCTGCAGGGGGGTGAGCCTCCAGAGCACCTTTGCCAGCAGACATGGCCCATTGGACGACGGAATTCTGGACCCGTTTGTTGGTGCCCACATGCACATGTGTGCACAAGCAGAGGCACAGTGATTGCAGACCCACATCCTAGAACTGCTGACATGTTCCAAGGAACTCCAGGCAAGGTGAGCATCACAGGGGGGCCACGACACAGCAAAGCTTGCACCAGGCGAGTTGCACATGCAGGCTTAGTCACAGCACTGAGGGTGAGCTTAGACGAATATTGGTGTTGAAGCACACAATGCAGCTCAGATGTGTTTGTGGACTGATGGCTGTTGATAGTAGGGTTGTCTGGGACACATGCAGGGGCAGTGGCACATACCCTCCGGTACACCAAGGTCCATTGAGGCACTCGTATCAACCATGTAGCCTTCCGAGACATGGAAAGGGGCAGCTCACAGGCACATACAGCAAGGGACATACTCGGGTGCAGTGCATGTCTTTTCCACGTACTTCATGATAAATGCACTGCCAACTTTGTTTCGGTCATGGTGGTACGCAACTTGCTCTGTAGTCATGGCTTGCTATATGGGTCTGTCTGCTTACCCAGGGAACATTGCATGTTGTGTGAATTGTGACACATTGGTGTTCCATTTGCCACGCACCCACCAGCGGCTGACTTACTGCATTGACTGTGTATGACCCGTCACAGGGGTGATGTTATATATGGGTACGAAGCATCTACACCAGATTGTCTGTTTGTAGAGTAGTTTGTTGCTATGGGGCATGTTTGGTGTTGTGTTTTTGTGTAATTGGCATGTACAGGTTGTTGACTGTGGCTCTCTTTGCAGCATTGCAGTGCTCCTGTAACCAGACCTGAGAGTGCGCAGGCAGGAGGCCAGCACTCAAAACCAGAGCTAAGTATCTTGTTGTTTTTCTTTCAAACTGCTCTGCATAGGCTTGCTGGGGGGTGTACTAATGCATGGATGTATGTGTGGTTCAATTTGGTATGTTTTTTCTCCCTAATCACCCGTGATCCTATGCAATTTTGAACCCTGTACCCTCTACCCGGTGTTCCTGCTTCCCGTACCTATCCAAGCAACGTTCCCTGACCCTCTTTCCCCGCTGGGGTTGCGGATGCCTGTGTAAGCCCTGAACTTGCAGGCGCCAAAACCCTAGAGGGGGTGGTTGGTTCATACCACTCCTGAGCCTGGACTACAGAAGGCCATGACAATGATGTCCAAGTTTGTTTGGATTGTGTATGTGTTCATGCAGGTAGTACATTTTCGTGCATTCCCTAGTTTCATGTGTCATTCCTCCTCCCCTCTCCTGCCACTCATTGCAGTCATCCAGTGTGTCAACACCTGTCCCGACTGCATATCCCTGAACCTCCTTCCCCACTAGGGTCTCAGGGGCCTGTGTGAGTTTGACCTTGCAGGCACCCGGGACATGGTGGGGGTGGTTGTTTCGTGACACTCCCGCGCCTGTACAGGGGACCTGTGAAAGTACACATCCGTTCATGGTGCATCATCCTATGTCATGTACCACACATGTTTCACATCCTGTCGTGACATTGTTTTGCTGTGCTACCTTAGTTGTTGCATCATTGTGGTAGTACTTGGCCTTTGTGAGGTACTGCTACGTCAAGTCATCTACTGGAGGGTGTTCTGGTTCGTTTTCTGGCTTGGATTTTGTGATTTTGGACATTGATTATGAGGGTGCAGGCACCTTTTTACACACAAGGTGGGAGATGGTGACGAAGGGTAAAGGTGATCCTGTGGCCAGGTGGAATTGAGGTTTGAAGGCTCCATGACCCAGGTGCAGTTGTTCAGTGGGTCATGGTCATTTGTGAGGGGGGGGTTGTTGTTGATAGTTGCCTTGCCCTGCAGTGTGATGGGAACTCTGACATTGTAATGGTGGTATCCTATGTACATGTTGTGTTCTGCTGATCAATGCCTGTTCATGTGTTGTGTTTACCTTTCAGGTGCGAGGGGATAGTTGTGGTTTGACATGCTGGGGTGTACACATGGTGAATGTTCACATGTGATGTGTAGAGAACACTAATGGTCACTTCAGTGCACATGCATATGTGGAGTGCATGTCCTTGCAGAACCACACACTTGCACTCTGATGCACTACATGTACTCCCACCCTTGCATATCCACGTGTACACTGTTTGCCTTCTGGTGCCCACTGTGTCCCTGCAGCACATGTTCTGTGACCGATTATGGATCCTGTACATGCCTAATTTGCTGTTTGATGTGGTCTGTCACTTAGATGTGATGCTCAGGGTGTGCATCACACACAATGGCTGTTCACTGTGCTGTGCACTGAGCAGTGTGTTGCAGGAGTAGGACACTGCACACATGAGCTGCAGTGTTGATTTTGCAATGCACAATGTGCATGTAGACAGGCATTCATTGTTATGTTACGTCTACGACTCTTGTAATGCATTTGGAAATGACTTATTTTGGGTGGGAGATTTTGTTAGTTAGTCATTTCATCTGATTCCGGGTCAGGCATCATTGTCTGATGCCACTGTACATTTAGGACATGGCAATGTGTACCTTATCGTTACTGTGTTGGTGTATGGGTATTGCTTGCCATGTCATGTTGTGGTTTGGGAGGGTTTGAGTGACATGACAGTGATGGCCATGGCCTGTTTTGCAGGTGTGTGTGATGCACACCTTGCATGTCAGGGTCATCCGCTTCTCAGAGCAACTAGCTGGTGGTAGATCTCTCTCCGCGGCAGGGCCCTCCCTCTGGAACAGCCTTCCTGCCTCACTTGCACTGCCTCCCTGGCAACCCCTGCACTGCGGTACTGTCTCTCTATCCCTACAGCCCACCCTTCCCAGCACTTGTCTGCACTTACCTTTGCAGTTGCCACCAGCCGACCTATGTATATTTTTTTTGGGCTACTTCCCCTGTACTGCACCCCCCCCCTTCCCCTTGCACTTTTCCCTTCCCCCTACCCCTGCACTTGCACAATCTCAATGACACCTGGCCTAGTAGTACCGTTGTCTGTCTTCCCTTGTTCCCCCCTCCCTGCCTCATCGCACCTTGAAATACTTGTGTATAGGCCATATCATGTCATATGTCATATGTGTGCCTTTTGGTCACACAGGATAGCTTGTGTTTAAGTAGCTAGGGATGCAGACGATGTGGCACTTCCATGGCAACTATCTCGGGTGGTAGGGTTGTGACATTTGACTGTCTCTTTGTCATCATCGATTGTCACCTGGTATGTGCCAGGCCTGTGTGCACTCCGCAGGGGTGGGAGTTTAGGTGAAAAATGTGGCAACAAGCTGCGTCCGGGCTTCCTCGCCACGTGCCCTGTCCCCTCCCATGGGCAGCGCCTGTGCCTGTGGTTGGGGATGTGGGGGCACCACCATGTCCACCGGGACGCCCTGCCGTGTTGCAACATTGTGCAGGACACATGCTGCCACAATGATCCTGCACACTACTGGTGGTGCATAGAGTAGTTGCCCACCAGAGCGGTCAAGGGAGCGGAAACGTGACTTGAGCACTCCGAATGTGCGCTCCACTATGCCCCTGGCTGCAATATGGGCGGCGTTGTATCTTAACTGGGGTGGTGTGGTGGGGTTCCGGATTGGCGCCATCATGTGGTTGCTCAGAGGGTAGGCACTGTCCCCTGGGGAGGTGATAATAGTTGAGATTATTAGGGTTTGGATATTTGTCTGTGTGTGACTTGCATGCATGTGCAAGGGCATTTGTACTGACCTAGGAGCCATGTGTTGCCATGCTGCCCAGCTTCCAGGGCCCGGCTCAGGGCGGACATTCTGTATATGAAACTGTCATGGGTGGAGCCAGGGTAGTTTGCATAGACAGAGGTGATGATTCCCTTTGCATCACATACCACCTGTACATTGATGGAATGCCAGTGCTTGCGGTTTCGGTAGATGTGCTCAATGGCCCTAGGTGGACGTAGGGCCACATTGGTGCAATCTATGGCACCAAGCACTTTGGGGAAGTGTGCCACCCTGAAAAAATCCAGGACAACGGCCTGCCTTTCTGTGGGTGTTCTGGGCATGAATATGTGCCTGCGGACTGAGGGGCGTGCTGTCATGATTGCCAGTACCTGGTGTAGGCAGCGTGACTGCGTGGCCTGTGAGACCCCCCCCCACTATGGCAGTGGTCTGCTGAAATGACCCAGTGGCCAAAAAATGCAGGACATTGAGCAGCTTCTCCAAGGGGCTCAATGCTTGGGAGCAAAGGGTGGGGGTGTGAGGTAATCTTCCCACTCCCTGACCAGGTCTAGGATGATATGGGGTGGAAACCTATACCTGCCATACACCTGGTCGTCAGGCATCCCAAAAAGGCTTGTCCGTGGTGCGAAAATGCGTGCCCTGGCTATTCTCCTCCTCCTGCGGTGTCCCACGATCAGTGCAGCGACAAATGGGGCATTCATCGTAGCTGTATATACGCGTTTGTTGTTTGCGCGCACTTTTATGCTGTGCGCGGGGACGGCTCCGCCTGCCTTCGTGTGGGCGGACGCGTTGACGCCTGTGCACGTCTTTTGCCGTGCGCGGCTTTCCCGTATTCGGATACGGTCCGAGTGTCATCACGTGGGATCGGAGGGGAGTGAGCGTACACGCAACTGGCCTGGGTACGTGTGTTTCGGGGTGCCGGGAACTTTCACACGCGATTGGTGGAAATCCACGTGTGTTCTGTCATCACGTGCAACGTGCAATGAGGGAAACACCTGCGCGCGTCACGTCACAGACGCGCTCACGCGCTAAGGGCCTTTGGTCCAATGAAATCGCATATGCGTGCTGCCGTGCATACGCGCTAAGGGCCTTTCCTCGTATTACACGCGGACGTGCAGTTTTCCACGCGCGCTTACGCGCATGGGCCCTTTCCTCGTATTACACGCGGACGTGCAGTTTTTCACGCGCGCTGAAATGCCCATGCATGTCTGTACGTGTCACATCACAGGGGCGCTTGCGCTTGAGGGGCCTTCTGTCCAATGAAAATGCGTATGCGTGCAGACGCGCTTACGCGCTAAGGGCCTTTCCTCAAATTACACGCTGACGTGCAGATTTTTCACGTGCCAAATCACTCCGTATCAAGCTGGCCACGCGTAAGCACACGGAAGACCACGCTCCTGCCCAGAAGGCCGAACTACTGCCCCCCAGAGCCCCGAGCACGCTCCCACCTGCCATCTGCTGCTGCCTGACTGCCTGCTGCCCACGTGCCCTGACATTTGCTGCCTGCACATCAGCCAGGGGTGCTGTTGCTGTGACCACCCCTGCTGGAAGCGAAGACTCCCGACTGGGATTCCATCGCTCCACAGCCCAGCCCCAGGACCCAGTTGCCCACCCACTCCTGCCTCTGGGGTTGTCATGTCGGGGCAAACACCATCTGGGACCACTGACAACCCCCGGCCAGAGAGGCAGAGGGGCACCAGCTTCAGTGCCACCGAAGTTGGTGTCCTGGTGGAGCAAGTCCTGGGGCAGTATGATGCCCTCTTCAGAAGTTCCCGCGCCGACAAGGAAGGACGGACTCGGATCTCGACTGACATCGTGACTGCCATCAACGCGGAGGGGGTGGCAGTCCGCGACTTACAACATGTCAAGAAGCGCTGGGAGGACTTCAGGTCCAGGACCCTGAACAAGGCCCGGCGCCTCTTGAAGGCAGCGGATGCCAAGGGGCGCCGGGGCCACTTGTCGGAAGAACAGATGAGGGTCCTGGAACGCATATCCCCAGCGCTCCACGTCCAGGTCCTTGAGAAGCAGACCCGTCTGGAGTCGAGCGGTGAGTGTACATGCATCCTGATTGTGAGCAGTGCGTGTGGTGATTATTCAGTAGTGTGCAGGTTGCACATCTGTTTGTATGGGGTCGAGTATGGGTGGGGGTGTACAGGGCCGTGGGGCTGACACATGCGAGGGCTGTAATGTGTGAGACATGGATGGTGCTTGTGTGTGTAGGCTTGCATGCCAAATGCAGTTATGTGGGCACACATGTTTGGATGAATGTGTATGTAAGTAGACATGTCCGTGATGTCACGCATGTATGTTGTTTTTGGCTGCATGTATCAGCACTGTGTACATGTGCATGTGTGTGTATTTGACAAGAGTGCAACAGTGATGCAACATGAATGCATGTGACAGCGGTATGTGGAAGCCTGATTGGCAGATGTGACATGGATGCCCGTCTGAACACTGCGACACTTGGCAGAGGTGTACACATGCATGCAAGTGTGGTGGTGTGTGTACATGTGTGGTGCACTTCCTGTGTTGCATGTGATGTCTGGCTCACCTTTGGCTGCTCATGCTGTTGTATGTGTATGGATGGTGGTGGCAGTTGCGATATGGCTGTGGTATGGCTCATGTGTGCGAGTTGTAATGACATGTGTGTTGGGGATTGTGATGACATGTCTGAGGTTTGCCAATGCCACTCATGTACAACTGTCATGTGTGTATGTGTCCATTGTACAGTGCCCTGATGCCTGTGTTTTGTTTCCCCCTGTCTGCAGCGTCAACTGATGAAGAGGGCGGAGAAGGTGCTGTGGAGCACAGCGGCGGGGATCCCACCGCCAGCCGGATACGCAAGGCCCAGCTCCCCTCCCATGTTGTCATCTCGTCGGGGAGTGAGGAGTCCGGTGCCGCATCCCAGGCCGCAGCTGCCGGGGGGAGGTCCAAGAGGCGGAGGTTGGAGTTGGACTCCTTGGCAGCAGAAGGGGCAGCTGGGACCCCACAGGGCCCAACAGGGGAAGATGGCACAGAGTCATCCAGGTTGGTGGGGGGTTTGGTGGAGGAGGAGGCCGTGCAAGCACCAGAGACGGGGTCTGGAGGTGGGGACCCCACTGGTGCTAGTGGTGCAGTGTAGGACCAGGGACAGGAGGCAGCACAGGCCGCCGCGGAGGTGCCTGTGTGCAATCCTGTCCCTGATCCTGTCCCTGCATCATCTTGCACCAGCAGGGATGCCTACGTCCAGACCCGTTTTCAGGCAGGGGATGAGCTCACGTCAACTGACCTTCCTCTGCCTGCGGACGTGGCTATCCAGGTCCGGGTTGAGCCTGTCCTGGCTGGTGTGGCGTTGCGTCAACGGGCCATGCGAGGTTACCTGCAGTCTTTTCATGATGAGACTGCACGTCATCTCGAATGGCTCGTTGACCACGTCAGCCTGCTGGGACAGGTCACCCAGGCCGGATTCCTCCGTCTGATGGGGCTTGCTCCGACCCCCTCCTCAACTGGACCCCCTACGTGCCATCTTCCCACCCATCAGTCACCTGGGTGCCCTGTGGAGCTGCCTCTGACGGTGCGGCCAGGCTGGTGGAGGAGGCATCCCTGCCACAGTCGGGAGTCGGACGTCCAGCAGAGGTGGCCACATCAACGACTGCACCACAGCCGGCGGAGGATGTGCAGGCAGCAGGAGGCAGTGCACGGGCACAGGCACAGCAGCAGCAGCAACGTGGTGGGAGGCATGAAGGCTCGGGGCCTTCAACATCGGAGGGGCAGGCATCGGCCGGAGGGCAGGAGGACCCAGGACAGAGAGTGTCTTCCGTGTGGCAGCGGTTGGGCCACGCCATAGATGCGGAGCGGCAGCGGGCGGAAGAGGCACGGCTCACAATGGTCAGGGCGGAGAACTCCATGCGGAGGGCCCTGAGGCGGGCCGAGTGCCTCGAGGCAATCCGCAGGGGTTTGGAGGTGGAGACGTCGACGGCCCTGCGGACCCTCGGGGCCATGGAGGAGGACCGCCTCCGGGACATTGAGGAGGAGTTCGATCATGCCCTGGCCCGGGACATCCACAAGTGAGCCGTGAAACTAGCCCGCTGCCCTTGTACATAGTTATGTAGGTAGTGTTAGGTTTCATTTTTGTTTTTATTTTATTTGGACCTTTTGGACATTGGCCACATTTTGTATCTAGTTTATTTTATTAGTTAGTGTAGTTAGATAGGTTTCCTTTATTTTGTTGGGATAATGGACCCTGGCTTGTTCCCATGTACATAGTTCACAGTTGGATTGTATTTTTTTTCCACTTTTTAACCATGGAGCAATGGCTTTCTTTTTTATTTCCCATTGGATTTTGTTTTATGGACATTGACTTTGGACAACATTACTTTGGAATTTTATTTTTGGTTTTGCTTTTTTTAACGGACATGCTTCTTTTCATTTTTGTACATTCACGTTTCTGTTTCTTCATTTTTTATTCTATTTATGTTTCCTTTAATACATATTTTTTTTGGTGAACTTCAATGTGTGGTATCTCATTGGTTTCATGCATTTCATGATATGTGTTTTGAGATTCACTGACACCCATTGGGTGTATGTGAGGGAAATGTGTTTGTTTCGGAACTTGCAATTGGTGTTCTGTGATGTAATTGCAAATTATGAGTGGGTGGATGCAATACTCGGGTGGGTGTTTTGCATTTGGAGGCTGACCATAGGGACCAGGGATCTAGATTGTGATGACATGTTGGCTGGGGAACATGAGTTGCACATGGGTGGGGGCCTGCTGGCAGGTGCCCCACGGTGCTGGGGGGTGGGGGTGGTGGGGAACATGAGTTGGACATGGGTGGGGGCCTGCTGGAAGGTGCCCCACAGTGCTGGGGGGTGGGGGTGGTGGGGAACATGAGTTGGACATCGGTGGGGGCCTGCTGGCAGGTGCCCCACAGTGCTGGGGGGTGGGGGTGGTGGGAGACATGGGTGGGGGCCTGCTGGCAGGTGCCCCACAGTGCTGGGGGGTGGGGGTGGTGGGGAACATGAGTTGGACATGGGTGGGGGCCTGCTGGCAGGTGCCCCACAGTGCTGGGGGTGGGGGGGTGGGAGACATGGGTGGGGGCCTGGTGGTGGGTGCCCCTGCACTGCTGGGGGGTGGGGGTGGTGGGGAACATGAGTTGGACATGGGTGGGGGCCTGCTGGCAGGTGCCCCACAGTGCTGGGGGGTGGGGGTGGTGGGGAACATGAGTTGGACATGGGTGGGGGCCTGCTGGCAGGTGCCCCACAGTGCTGAGGGGTGGGGGTGGTGGGAGACATGGGTGGGGGCCTGGTGGAGGCTGTCACTGCACTGCTGGGGGGTGGGGTGGTGGGAGACATGGGTGGGGGCCTGGTGGAGGCTGCCCCTGCACTGCTGGGTGGTGGGGGTGCTGGGAGACATGGGTGGTGGCCTGGTGGAGGCTGCCCCTGCACTGCTGGGGGGTGGGGGGGTGGGAGACATGGGTGGGGGCCTGGTGGAGGCTGCCCCTGGGGAGTGGGGGTCAGGGGTGGTGGGAGACATGAGTGGGGGCCTGGTGGAGGCTGCCCCTGGTGGCTGGGGGGTGTGGGTGGTGGGAGACATGGGTGGGGCCTGCTGGCAGGTGCCCCACAGTGCTGGGGGGTGGGGATGGTGGGGAACATGAGTTGGACATGGGTGGGGCCCTGCTGGCAGGTGCCCCACAGTGCTGGGGGTGGGGGTGGTGGGGAACATGAGTTGGACATGGGTGGGGGCCTGCTGGCAGGTGCCCCACAGTGCTGGGGGGTGGGGGTGCTGGGAGACATGGGTGGGGGCCTGGTGGAGGCTGCCCCACAGTGCTGGGGGGTGGGGGTGGTGGGAGACATGGGTGGGGGCCTGCTGGCAGGTGCCCCACAGTGCTGGGGGGTGGGGGTGGTGGGGAACATGAGTTGGACATGGGTGGGGGCCTGCTGGCAGGTGCCCCACAGTGCTGGGGGGTGGGGGTGGTGGGAGACATGGGTGGGGGCCTGGTGGAGGCTGCCCCTGCACTGCTGGGGGGTGGGGTGGTGGAAGACATGGGTGGGGGCCTGGTGGAGGCTGCCCCTGCACTGCTGGGGGGTGGGGGTGGTGGGAGACATGGGTGGGGGCCTGGTGGAGGCTGCCCCTGGTGGCTGGGTGGTGGGGGTGCTGGGAGACATGGTGGGGGCCTGGTGGAGGCTGCCCCTGCACTGCTGGGGGGTGGGGGTGGGAGACATGGGTGGGGGCCTGGTGGAGGCTGCCCCTGGGGAGTGGGGGGTGGGGGTGGTGGGAGACATGGGTGGGGGCCTGGTGGAGGCTGCCCCTGGTGGCTGGGGGGTGTGGGTGGTGGGAGACATGGGTGGGGCCTGCTGGCAGGTGCCCCACAGTGCTGGGGGGTGGGGGTGGTTGGGAACATGAGTTGGACATGGGTGGGGGCCTGCTGGCAGGTGCCCCACAGTGCTGGGGGTGGGGGTGGTGGGGAACATGAGTTGGACATGGGTGGGGGCCTGCTGGCAGGTGCCCCACAGTGCTGGGGGGTGGGGTGCTGGGAGACATGGGTGGGGCCTGGTGGAGCCTGCCCCTGCACTGCTGGGGGGTGGGAGTGGTGGGAGACATGGGTGGGGGCCTGGTGGAGGCTTCCCCTGGTGGCTGGGGGGTGGGGGTGCTGGGAGACATGGGTGGGGGCCTGGTGGAGGCTGCCCCTGGTGGCTGGGTGGTGGGGGTGCTGGGAGACATGGGTGGGGGCCTGGTGGAGGCTGCCCCTGCACTGCTGGGGGGTGGGGGTGCTGGGAGACATGGGTGGGGGCCTGGTGGAGGCTGCCCCTGGTGGCTGGGGGGTGGGGGTGCTGGGAGACATGGGTGGGGGCCTGGTGGAGGATGCCCCTGGTGGCTGGGGGGTGGGGGTGCTGGGAGACATGGGTGGGGGCCTGGTGGAGGCTGCCCCTGCACTGCTGGGGGGTGGGGGGGTGGGAGACATGGGTGGGGGCCTGGTGGAGGCTGCCCCTGGGGAGTGGGGGGTGGGGGTGCTGGGAGACATGGGTGGGGGCCTGGTGGAGGCTGCCCCTGGTGGCTGGGGGGTGGGGGTGCTGGGAGACATGGGTGGGGGCCTGGTGGAGGCTGCCCCTGGTGGCTGGGGGGTGGGGGTGCTGGGAGACATGGGTGGGGGCCTGGTGGAGGCTGCCCCTGCACTGCTGGGGGGTGGGGGGGTGGGAGACATGGGTGGGGGCCTGGTGGAGGCTGCCCCTGGTGGCTGGGGGGTGGGGGTGCTGGGAGACATGGGTGGGGGCCTGGTGGAGGCTGCCCCTGGTGGCTGGGGGGTGGGGGTGCTGGGAGACATGGGTGGGGGCCTGGTGGAGGCTGCCCCTGCACTGCTGGGGGGTGGGGGTGGTGGGAGACATGGGTGGGGGCCTGGTGGAGGCTGCCCCTGGGGAGTGGGGGGTGGGGGTGCTGGGAGACATGGGTGGGGGCCTGGTGGAGGCTGCCCCTGGTGACTGGGGGGTGGGGGTGCTGGGAGACATGGGTGGGGGCCTGGTGGAGGCTGCCCCTGGGGAGTGGGGGGTGGGGGTGGTGGGAGACATGGGTGGGGGCCTGGTGGAGGCTGCCCCTGGTGGCTGGGGGGTGGGGGTGGTGGGAGACATGGGTGGGGCCTGCTGGCAGGTGCCCCACAGTGCTGGGGGTGGGGGTGGTGGGGAACATGAGTTGGACATGGGTGGGGGCCTGCTGGCAGGTGCCCCACAGTGCTGGGGGGTGGGGGTGGTGGGGAACATGAGTTGGACATGGGTGGGGGCCTGCTGGCAGGTGCCCCACAGTGCTGGGGGGAGGAGGTGCTGGGAGACATGGGTGGGGGCCTGGTGGAGGCTGCCCCTGCACTGCTGGGGGGTGGGGGTGGTGGGAGACATGGGTGGGGGCCTGGTGGAGGCTGCCCCTGGTGGCTGGGGGGTGGGGGTGCTGGGAGACATGGGTGGGGGCCTGGTGGAGGCTGCCCCTGGTGGCTGGGGGGTGGGGGTGCTGGGAGACATGGGTGGGGGTCTGGTGGAGGCTGCCCCTGCACTGCTGGGGGGTGGGAGATATGGGTGGGGGCCTGGTGGAGGCTGCCCCTGGGGAGTGGGGGGTGGGGGTGCTGGGAGACATGGGTGGGGGCCTGGTGGAGGCTGCCCCTGGTGGCTGGGGGGTGGGGGTCCTGGGATACATGGGTGGGGGCCTGGTGGAGGCTGCCCCTGGTGGCTGGGGGGTGGGGGTGCTGGGAGACATGGGTGGGGGCCTGGTGGAGGCTGCCCCTGCACTGCTGGGGGGCGGGGGGGGTGGGAGACATGGGTGGGGGCCTGGTGGAGGCTGCCCCTGGGGAGTGGGGGTTGGGGGTGCTGGGAGACATGGGTGGGGCCTGGTGGAGGCTGCCCCTGGTGGCTGGGGGGTGGGGGTGCTGGGAGACATGGGTGGGGGGCTGGTGGAGGCTGCCCCTGCACTGCTGGGGGTGGGTGGGTGGGAGACATGGGTGGGGTCCTGGTGGAGGCTGCCCCTGGGAAGTGGGGGGTGGGGGTGCTGGGAGACATGGGTGGGGGCCTGGTGGAGGCTGCCCCTGGTGGCTGGGGGCTGGGGGGTGGGGGTGCTGGGAGACATGGGTGGGGGCCTGGTGGAGGCTGCCCCTGGTGGCTGGGGGGTGGGGGTGCTGGGAGACATGGGTGGGGGCCTGGTGGAGGCTGCCCCTGCACTGCTGGGGGGTGGAGGGGGTGGGAGACATGGGTGGGGGCCTGGTGGAGGCTGCCCCTGGGGAGTGGGGGGTGGGGGTGCTGGGAGACATGGGTGGGGGCCTGGTGGAGGCTGTCCCTGGTGACTGGGGGTGGGGGTGCTGGGAGACATGGGTGGGGGCCTGGTGGAGGCTGTCCCTGGGGAGTGGGGGGTGGGGGTGGTGGGAGACATGGGTGGGGGCCTGGTGGAGGCTGCCCCTGGTGGCTGGGGGGTGGGGGTGGTGGGAGACATGGGTGGGGCCTGCTGGCAGGTGCCCCACAGTGCTGGGGGGTGGGGTGGTGGGGAACATGAGTTGGACATGAGTGGGGGCCTGCTGGCAGGTGCCCCACAGTGCTGGGGGATGGGGGTGGTGGGGAACATGAGTTGGACATGGGTGGGGGCCTGCTGGCAGGTGCCCCACAGTGCTGGGGGGTGGGGGTGCTGGGAGACATGGGTGGGGGCCTGGTGGAGGCTGCCCCTGCACTGCTGGGGGGTGGGGGTGGTGGGAGACATGGGTGGGGGCCTGGTGGAGGCTGCCCCTGGTGGCTGGGGGGTGGGGGTCCTGGGAGACATGGGTGGGGGCCTGGTGGAGGCTGCCCCTGGTGGCCGGGGGTGGGGGTGCTGGGAGACATGGGTGGGGGCCTGGTGGAGGCTGCCCCTGCACTGCTGGGGGGTGGGGGGGGGTGGGAGACATGGGTGGGGGCCTGGTGGAGGCTGCCCCTGGGGAGTGGGGGGTGCGGGTGCTAGGAGACATGGGTGGGGGCCTGGTGGAGGCTGCCCCTGGTGGCTGGGGGGTGGGGGTGCTGGGAGACATGGGTGGGGGCCTGGTGGAGGCTGCCCCTGGTGGCTGGGGGTGCTGGGAGACATGGGTGGGGGCCTGGTGGAGGCTGCCCCTGCACTGCTGGGGGGTGGGGGGTGGGAGACATGGGTGGGGGCCTGGTGAAGGCTGCCCCTGGGGAGTGGGGGATGTGGGTGCTGGGAGACATGGGTGGGGGCCTGGTGGAGGCTGCCCCTGGTGACTGGGGGGGTGGGGGTGGTGTGAGACATGGGTGGGGGCCTGGTGGAGGCTGCCCCTGCACTGCTGGGGGGTGGGGGTGGTGGTCGACATGGGTGGGGGCCTGGTGGATGCTGCCCCTGGTGGCTGGGGGGTGGGGGTGCTGGGAGACATGGGTGGGGGCCTGGTGGAGGCTGCCCCTGGTGACTGGGGGGGTGGGGGTAATGGGAGACATGGGTGGGGGCATGGTGGAGGCTGCCCCTGTGGAGTGGGGGGTGGGGTGGTGGGAGACATGGGTGGGGGCCTGGTGGAGGCTGCCCCTGGTGGCTGGGGGGTGGGGGTGGTGGGAGACATGGGTGGGGGCCTGGTGGAGGCTGCCCCTGCACTGCTGGGGTGTGGGGGGGTGGGAGACATGGGTGGGGGCCTGGTGGAGGCTGCCCCTGGGGAGTGGGGGGTGCGGGTGCTAGGAGACATGGGTGGGGGCCTGGTGGAGGCTGCCCCTGTTGGCTGGGGGGTGGGGGTGCTGGGAGACATGGGTGGGGGCCTGGTGGAGGCTGCCCCTGGTGGCTGGGGGGTGGGGGTGCTGGGAGACATGGGTGGGGGCCTGGTGGAGGCTGCCCCTGCACTGCTGGGGGGTGGGGGGGTGGGAGACATGGTGGGGGCCTGGTGAAGGCTGCCCCTGGGGAGTGGGGGATGGGGGTGCTGGGAGACATGGGTGGGGGCCTGGTGGAGGCTGCCCCTGGTGACTGGGGGGGTGGGGGTGGTGTGAGACATGGCTGGGGGCCTGGTGGAGGCTGCCCCTGCACTGCTGGGGGGTGGGGGTGGTGGTCGACATGGGTGGGGGCCTGGTGGATGCTGCCCCTGGTGGCTGGGGGGTGGGGGTGCTGGGAGACATGGGTGGGGGCCTGGTGGAGGCTGCCCCTGGTGACTGGGGGGGTGGGGGTGCTGGGAGACATGGGTGGGGGCATGGTGGAGGCTGCCCCTGGGGGGTGGGGGGTGGGGTGGTGGGAGACATGGGTGGGGGCCTGGTGGAGGCTGCCCCTGGTGGCTGGGGGGTGGGGGTGGTGGGAGACATGGGTGGGGCCTGCTGGCAGGTGCCCCACAGTGCTGGGGGGTGGGGGTGGTGGGGAACATGAGTTGGACATGGGTGGGGGCCTGCTGGCGGGTGCCCCACAGTGCTGGGGGGTGGGGGTGGTGGGAGACATGGGTGGGGGCCTGCTGGCAGGTGCTCCACAGTGCTGGGGGGTGGGGGTGGTGGGGAACATGAGTTGGACATGGGTGGGGGCCTGCTGGCAGGTGCCCCACAGTGCTGGGGGGTGGGGGTGGTGGGGAACATGAGTTGGACATGGGTGGTGGCCTGCTGGCAGGTGCCCCACAGTGCTGGGGGGTGGGGGTGGTGGGAGACATGGGTGGGGGCCTGGTGGAGGCTGCCCCTGCACTGCTGGGGGTGGGGGTGGTGGGGAACATGAGTTGGACATGGGTGGGGGCCTGGTGGTGGGTGCCCCTGGTGGCTGGGGGTGCAGGGGGACATGCGTTGGTGGGCAGTAGTGCAAGTTGACATGTGGGTTGGCTGGTGGGCATGGCCATGGTGGATGGGGTGCCTGCAGGACATGTGCTGGGTAGGCCCCTGTGGTGTGAGCCACCTGCAGGGGCCGTGGAGGGTGTAGAGGGAACACCTGGGAGGACCCACACGTGCAATTCACGTGTGCTGCTCCCGGCGCACCCCTGTAATACACGTACCCTGATGAGATCGCATGTGGAACTTCCCGCGCACCCCTGGAATACACGTACCCCGCTCAATCGCGTGTGTAACTTCCCGCGCACCCCCGAAATACACGTACCCCGCTCAATCGCGTGTGTGACTTCCCGCGCGCCCCCGAAATACACGTACCCCGCTCAATCGCGTGTGTGACTTCCCGCGCACCCCTGTAATACACGTACCCCGCTCAATCGCGTGTGTGACTTCCCGCGCGCTCCCGAAATACAAGTACCCCGCTCAATCGCGTGTGTGACTTCCCGCGTGCCCCCGAAATACACGTACCCCGCTCAATCGCGTGTGTGACTTCCCGCGCGCCCCCGAAATACACGTACCCCGCTCAATCGCGTGTGTGACTTCCCGCGCGCCCCCGAAATACACGTACCCCGCTCAATCGCGTGTGTGACTTCCCGCGCGCCCCCGAAATACACGTACCCCGCTCAATCGCGTGTGTAACTTCCCGCGCGCCCCCGAAATACACGTACCCCGCTCGCACAGGCCCAATTGCTGTATGTTGCCACTTTTGTGATGCGCTGGGACTCTACCGCCTGCCTTCGTGTGGCGGACGTGTTTCAGCTTGTGCGTGTCTTTGGCTGTGCGTGGCTTTGCCCTATTCGATTCCATGAATACGTGTGGTTCGAGTGCGTGTGGGCGTTCCGTCTGCTTCCCTGCAGTACATCCCCAGTTACGCCCTTATTTTCGCACGTTGTTCCCCATTCCGCGCGTTACGCCCCGTGTCCCGCCCACTTTCTGGTGTATGCGCTGAGGTTGTGCGCTTTCACTGTGCGCGTCGCGCACGCCTTTCGGGATGTTGCAGTGACTTGTGCGCCATGCACGGGTTTGGCGAAGATCCCGAGGTGTACACACGCAGGGACTTCCATGAATCGCACGCGTGCGCGTGCGCCTTTTTCTTTCCGCTTGCGCCTGCTTGCGCGAAGATTTTCGGCGCACGTTTGTTTCATGAATCGGCCCCTAATTGTTTTGCATAAAAGGGGCTATCTATATTTTGGTCACAAATGTTATATGAAGCTTCCATCGAGGGAACTTTTCTGCTTTTACATTTCCACCAAGACTTCATTTTACTTCTGTATTATGTCTAGAAAAAAATACATGCAATTACAATGCATAAAAATGACTTTTCTGTCTTGAGATATAAATTAAAAACTCAACCTATTTTGCATGGGCAATTACAGCAAACATTGCCCTTCGCATCTCTGATATTTTCTTGACATGATTCTGATATTTTGTTTTGAGTTTTGAGGAGGGGGCTCCACAATATTCCCTTTCAGGGCGGTGGGCAGAACCATGCAAAGTGTATAAATATGCAAATGTATTCGGAGGGTGCAGTGGGAGAGGGAAACACACACATGTAACCTTCTAGGCAACTGGGCAAAGTTGGCATCTATGCTATTACCAGGGGCAGCAGCTGTGAAACAGGGATTTGGGCGGGATATGGGGTTGTTGTGAGGAGAAGTTGAGGTGTGGGTGGGATTTGGTGTTGTGAGAGAAGGTGAGGTGCAAGAGAAGCTGGGCCTAGGGCCAGCAGAGGAGGACTCAAATTACGGCAGCATATGCTCCATGGTGGAACATCCGGTGGATTACCGTGGATTCCATCCACATTGCTCCAGTTATCCTCAATACCTGTAGACAGTGTGCAGTATTTTCAGCTGCCAACAGGCACCGTGCCTCACTCCTGCCTAGTCCCTGTGTTTATCCCGGAGACTCTTGGCTTTTACGCTCTTCTCCGTGTATCCGGGGAAGAGCGTGGAGTCTCTGGAATGTCAGGCCCTCTTAGTCACTCTGTCCATGCCTCGATGTGATTGGCTACAAACAGACCGCTAGTGGCCAATCAGATGGATCTGTGGGTGCAGACAAAGTATTGAGCAAAAATCCTGCTTAGATATATGTCATTTGATGTTGGGTTTGTTTTTTAGTTTTTTAAATGTGGGTAATGTGGGTGGGTCGGGTGGGTCGAGTGGGCGGAGTGTCAGAGAAAAGGGGCTGGTGTCTGATGACACTATTCTCTGGCTTTCTCGTTTGCAAATGTAGGTAGGTCTGCAGTGCCTTTGTCCACAGTGCATAGTGTGAGGGCAGCACCGCTCTACCACAATGTGTTTTGACTCTTCTCTAAGGAGAGAAGAGAGCTGCTGATTGAAACACGACAGGGGTAATTCCAGAGGCTCTTGTTTCCCTGTTCATCCCTTGTTCCACCCCATCACACCCTCACTCAGAAGCTGACACAAGTCACACTGCTTAAAGATGCCATGCCCTAGCCATTGACGACTGACGCTCTTCTCTGTGTGTGAATGTGTGGGTGTCGACACGTATGTTCATGCATGAGAGCCCTCAGCCAATGGCGAAGCATGTTGGTGGTAGAAGTGGCATCACACAACCTGTGCGTGATCCAGCAATTACATCCTGGATGTGACATCACCTTATAACTACTCTGGTGGTGATATGGTGCAGTATGAAAGCATCATGAGATTATTTGATAGATTTTGACCCTTACGGTGACCTATCTTAATTGAACATTTGAGCCAGCTACTAAAACCAGCAAAAGCTAAATTCATTCTTACTTTTATTTTTTCCCAATTCACATGTATTAAAATACATATTTTAACATAGAAGACAGGGCAATGGCGGTCAGATAGTGTAGCATCGCGAGATGCCACCGTCATCAGGACAGACCAATGGGAGTTAAGGGACACGGCCCTGAAATGATGTGCGCGCATATTCTACTGCAAGGCATCCTGGTGTCCGGGTATTTGTGTTGGGTGCTGCTGCAGCGCTAGGCCCTGCACACCCTCACCTACAGACATGACATCACACTGGCGATGAGAGATGAACCCGACCCGCTTATGATAGCGGTTCACATGCAGATTCCGTCAGCTTTCCGAAATGGAAGCGGATGCTGCACAAGTGTGAATGAAGGGACCAGCAAGGCGTTGTGGGCCACGGGTGAGTGCTCAGAGCCCATAATAGCACCCCTCAAAGCCTGAAAGGCTCACCAATGCCACAGGGTGACTGGGGGAAGCACCTAGAGAAGGGAGGAACTGTGCACAGCAGGAAAGAGAGCCACAGAGAAGGTGCATCACCCTGCCAGCACCACACAAGGGCCAGTTTCACATAGCACCACAAGCATTGCAATGAAGGACAGAAGAAACCATGTTAGGCCAGGATCTGAACGCGGTCGCAACTGCCCACGCAAACGAGCATAAGGGGAGAGATGCATTCCCCGTCCCATTAATCCTGCCCTTTGACACTGTAGATACCACCAGCCTGGGTCCACGATGGACTAGGTGGATGAAGGAGTTCAACGCCTACCTGGATGCAGTATGCCTTCTTGAAGACAGACGTATCATTGGTTTGCTCACCGTAACTGCAGGTCCGGAGGTGCATGGCATAATTTTTGAATTACCGGAAGATGTAGAGTACAAGTAGGACGACCTTAAAAAGATACTAAAATAACACTTCGCCATGCACTGAAATGTGGATTATGAAAGGCACATCTTTCACACAACCACACAACTGAAAGGGGAGAGCATGGACAAATTTGTCCCATGATTAGAACTAGAGTGAGGCACCGTGAATTCCACTTATATAATAACGAGGAGGCTATAAAATCCCAAGTAATCGCCAGGCCGCAAGGCACTGGTATTAAAGACGAAATTGCTACAGGTGCCACATTCCTACCCGTGTTGGCGAGAACGTCATCTTCGCTAGACCTGCAAATCTCCACACTGAGCAGGACCCACATCACAGCGCCTTCATCAAAGAAGAGGAAATCAATAAGATAACATCAGAGCTAACAGTGTCTCATGACACCAGACAGGAAAAACAACAGTGTTTTCGATGCAGACACCACCTTCCTCATGACGAATCATGCCCAGCCATCTGTCAGACAAGCGGGGGCCTGCGGAGGAGAAGACCACTATTGTGCAATGTGCCGGAATCCGAAAGCAATTAGGACATCTTCCACAGATCAAGGCCTGCACAGACATCGGTCCCTGCCCCGATATCAAAGGGAGGAAAGAAGAGACCCTGAAAGGAAATACCACAAGGAGAGACGGCACACAAGATGAAAGCACTCAAAATCCCTGGAGGGTCACTGTAAAGGGAGAAGAAGAATACACAAATTGTACACGTATACACCCTCCACCAGTGAATCAGAGTCACAATCCAGCACGGACAGACAGAAAAGGGTATACCTGTATGCCTTAGGGAATCCCACAGCGTCAGAACACAGTCCCAACCTGACATTGACCATGCAAAATCAAGAGTTCGAATTCTTAGTTGATTCGGGAGCAACCATCAATGCCATGTCAGAGTCAGAGTACCTGAAACTCAAGAGCAAACCAAGGTTACGCAAGGCTCAAGTAGAAATCTATGCGTATGGAGCCAAAGAACCACTGCCCTGTCTAGGCGCCTTCAGAACATCGTGCCAACACAAAGACAAGAAAGATAATATAACGATTCATGTCCTGGCTATGGAGTTCGCGAGCGGTTGCATTGTAAGTTTCAAATCCGATGTTCAATGGGCCTCATCCATATTCTCTAATGACTCATGGCAGGGAAATACATGTCTCCGGCGGCTAAAGTGAGAGCAAGCTTTCCCAGTCTCTTCAAGGGTATCGTGAAACTCAAAGGACAGAAAATATCTTTACACATCGACCCCACGGTGAAACCCAGAGCACAACATTTTTGGGAGATTCCGTTCAACATCCAGCACCAAGATGAACCCACTCCATGGGTTTCGCCAGTTGTCCCTGTGCCGAAGAAAAGTGCAGACCGTCAGATCAGATGTGTGTCGACATGAGGGTGCCAAACCAGGCGATTCTTCGGGAACACCACCAAGCACCCTGCATCACCAATATGACACACCTTCTCAACAGCGCCACTGTATTGTCCAGCCTTGATTTGCACAAGGGTCGCACTACTTAACAACCTTCACTACGCACCTAGGACTCTGGATATAAACACCTGAGTTTCGGAATCTCATCAGCAGCCGAAATATTTCAAGAAGAATTACAGCGACTCATCAGACATATACCGCATTGCACCAAGTATAGTGATGACATTCTGGTTTTCAGACATTCTGAAGAAACACATGACGTATCCTAATGAAGATATGCGCTGCCCTGAGTGACGCCAACCTCACACAAAACAAAGAGAAATGTGACATTAACAAAAGTACACTAAAATTCTTCTGACACATTTTCTTGCAAAAGGGAATCCAACCAGACCCTGACAAAATAAAAGCACTGATGGAGGCTTCGAGACCTGGAACAGTAGCGCAAGTGCTATCCTTCCTGGCTCTAGCAAGTTATTGCACTAGATATCTCCCAGAATTTGCCACCACCAGTGCATCCCTGAGAGCACACATGAAACAGGATGCCAATTTTGAGTGGGGACTGGTGCCACAATAACATTTTGATGCCATACGGAGGGACATATCGGCGGCCGTATGCATGTCCTATTTTGCTCCAAATTTTCAGACGGAGTTTACAGTAGACGCTAGCACCGTGGGACTGGGGGCAATCCTAGCCCAGCATTCCAGGAGTGAACATGCCAACAGAAAGATATTGTCCTATGCCAGCAGAAGCCTAATGGATACAGAACAGAGGTACTCGCAAGCTGATAAGGAGGCCCTAGCAGTGGTGTGGGCCTGCAAATATGTTCATTTGTTCGTGTATGAAAAGCCATTCACGATAATTACAGACCACCAGTTACTTGGCTTGGTATACGGCAAACCAACGGCTCAATAGCCACCAAGAATTTCAAGATGGGGACTCCGTCTCCAAGAATACAAATACTCAATACTACACAAACCTGGAAAAGACGAAAATCCAGTGGACTTCTTCTCTCGACATCCGCTCACTTGAGGTACATCCTCACATGATGGGGCGGGTGGATCAATTAATTACATAATTCACCATGCAATGCCACCCGCGATCGCAATGATAGAACTAGCAAAATACACAGCCGAAGATGCCACACTGGGACTAGTGACTTCCTGCATTGGCAACAGAAGATGGAAATCAGAGGAAGAGGCACTTCAGGCAAGTACGGCGCTGGATGAGCGGCTGTTCAAAACACTGGCAAAGACAAAAGAAGAGTGTTAGGCAGAATCCCGTGCAGTTCCCTTAGGGAGCACTACACAAGATTAGGACTACAGGTGAGAGCAATAAATCCCCTTTGGTATCAGTCCGTACCACAAAGATTTAGTTGGTAGCTGTGGCTGAGCAGTCAGACTTATCTCAAGAGGGAGATGAGCAGTATTCATGGTTTACACAATAGGTCTACTTTACTATGGTACAAGGAAACACTGACCAAAGCTTTGTATTAAAAAGTAGTTATATATTTATTTTCTACACTTCTAAGAAAACACATTTATCACAGTCATCAAGCAAGTTAAATTAAGACAAGGAAAAATATACACACTCCCTATATAAATTGCAGACCAAGTGAACCAGAGTGAAAACTGAGCAAAACGGACAGTGAAAACTACACACAAGGGAGGTTCTGACAATTTCTCACAAGGGAGGGAAAACGCAAGTTATTCAGAAATAGCTTCTTATACACCCTAGCAACACTTCCCATTAGCTTGTAACCCAATTAGAGCAAGACAGTGCATCAGTATAAGCAGTACTTAAATGAAAACCGAGCAAAATGGCATTTCACAAGATTCAACAGTGGGAAGAAAAGAGTAGTTATAAGAAAGGGGTGCACCACACAGTTCGAATGGAGAATCAATCTCGAGAAAGCAGATCTAACAAATGTGACCAGAGTCAATAGGCCTGTGCCAAAGTTAGTGGTACAGGGCAAGGGCCCAGGAGCAAAATGTTCTCGTAGCAGCAGTCAAGTCTTTGGTTAACGATATATGAAATGGTGGTTGCAAAAGTTGAAAAGACAATGTTAAGAAAGGGGGGCAGCCAACCCAACAGGTAGGTAGAGGATTTAAAACACCTTTAGTACTACCGTGAAGAAAGGGGGGCCTGGCGGAACAATGTACCTTTAAAGTGAAGAAGTGGTCCCTGCGGTGGCAGTTGTTCCTGGTAGTTCCTGCAGTTCGAGGGGTCCAGCAGAGCAAGAGAGGCTCTCGTCGTGGAGGAAGGTTCGAGGTACTGCACTACCCAGGGATGAAACCAGCCGCGGTGCTGCCAAACGAAGTTTAAAAGGTACGCTCCTTTTAATCGCGGTCCGGGTCGATGGCTGCCTGGCTATCCGGTCTCCAAGTGCAGGGCACTGATGATTCGACCACGGCAGGTTCGGGAAGGCGATTGGCAAACTGGTTGGCCCCACCAGCTGAAGTGAAGAAGGCTCTTTCAGATGAAGATCTCCTCTTGTCGTGTGGAGAAAAGTGGTGAGACGCTGCAGTAGGGCTTCACCGGTGGTTCAGTCGTTGCAGATGTCTTTGGCTTCTCTCCTCTTTGGCTTCTTAATTCCAGTGGCCACGTCTTGCTCTTCCAGTCCTCAGGACCCTGCTTTTATGAAAAAAGAGCCCCATTCATTCAGCCTAGCTGTCACTCACACAGTGGAGTGGTCATCTTGGCGGGAGACCCTCCAGCCTATCGGGATAGTGCGACATGGGTTGCGGAGGGAACCCTATCCAGGGGTCCTACTCCCCCTCACACACAATGGACCCAACCCAGACTCAGTGGCGCCGGAAGGAGGGCTTCTGGGCAGAAGCCCGCCAAACGGACGAACAAAGGATCCCCAACCTGGGTTAGGATTGTAGAGAAAGACACGAAAAAGCAGTTATATTACATTTCTGGCAAATAAAACCCACTGGAGCAAATTTAATATTAAAATGCACCGGCAGGGATTCCAAGATGGCCGCCGGGGTGAGAAGCTGCATCTAAGCCAAGCTCCGCCTGGGCCGCCGGTAATAAAGCACATTTGAAGCTGTTTGCAAGCTCAAAATAAACGAACCACCCCCCCGGCAGCGGTAGACCCCCCCCCGGTGAGATAATTCGGCACCGACTATCTGTCAGCAACAGAGCGGGAGCGGAGTGTGTAAGCGGCCAGCCCCCTCCCCCACCGAAGGAGATCGTACCCCTCCCGGGGCCTGGAGAAGAGAGTAGCGGCCGGGAAGGAGAACAAGACGAGAAGGAGAGGGCAGAGGTGCCGCGAACCCCGCCCCCTCCCGACGGAGCGAGGATCGAAGAGCCCCGGATCCTGGGGCACCGCTGACGGCTGTGGCGTGGGGCTGCCTCTCTTCCTCAGCAGACGGATGGGCGAGGAGGCGCGAGGAAGGCCTGGAGCAGGGAGGGGCGGTACAGGGCCCGCTGGGCAGTGACAGTGGGAAGGATCAGCGTGGAAGGCCAGAGAGGACGGCCTAGCTAGGGCGGACCGCTTGGAACACGGAGCGGGGGCAGCCCGTGGAACCAACATCCCGACAGAAGAGGAGAGCCCCGCGAGGGCGGGACAGTGGGAACATCCGCACACTAGAAACATTGGGCAATACCCCGGGGAGGGGGGGGGAGGCCAAAAAAAAAAAACAGCCCATTCGCCGCACAGGCCCAGACCGAGGGGATAAAGACCCTGCATGACCCAGTATGGTTTACAATAAGTAAGGGCAGACGGATGGGGGGTTACCCTACACCTTAGAGCGCCACATCGCAAAGCACAACAATCTTCCATGCTGATCCGGACTACAAAAGAACGGCTGAAACACCAATGAGGTCCCCCCCACCCCATAGAAGCAGCAAAAGAAAGCATAGTGGACCCAGGACGGCGGAGGATGGGACACAAGAGGAGCACGTCAGGGGGGAGCCAATAGCACCACGCAACAAAGGAGGGGAGAGCCCGGAACACTCCAACCACCAAAAGCTTGCAGACAGGCTTGGAAGCAATCGGTACTCAGATCACATAATCACTTTAAAGACTCTAATCGGTGGATAGCCAGGCAGACGGCAGTAGGACAGCGGGAGGGGATTAAGGCCGTATCGACTCCCCAGCACAGATAATCTGCCATGTCAACAGCTAAAGGGAAAGGCAACGCCACGCAACAGACACCACAATCAACAAAACAAGACGCAGACATCTTGCAAATGTGGTCAACAGAAGGCTCATAGCAAACGAGAGGGGAAGCCCAGGGAGATCCCCACGGGGAGATCGAGACACCTACCCAACAACAACAACCACCAACGAGAGCAGACATGCAAACCTGGTTTCTGGACTTGCAGGAAAAGTTCATGTCTACAGTTCAAGAACAATTCACAACTATGAAAAACGAAATGAAACAGGTGGTGCATGACATGAAAATCGACATTGCCAAACTGGAAGAGAGAACTGATATAGTGGAGAGAACTATTCAGAGCATCGAGAAGACTCGAAACAGACTATTGAAACACAAGAACATCTGGTAAGACTCACCCACAACCTGGAAATACAATGCGAAGACTTGGAAAACCGCTCCAGACGCTCCAATATACGCATAAAAAATATGGCAGAATCTGTATTCGATAAAGATCTAAAATTAGCGGTGAAGGAGGTGTTCAGAGATATCCTGGAAGCTCAGAACGCAGAAGAAATAGGGATAGACAGAGTCCACAGGGTAGGACCGAAAAGAACCGGGGCACCGGGAGAAAGACCACGTGATGTCCTGGCGGCTCTTTCCTCATACCCACAGAAAGAACAGATTCTGAGAACGAACAAGGAAGCCAAGTGGCTGGGAAACAAGTAAGCAAAAGAGGGCAAACTCAGGAAGGGAGAACCGGAGAAAATTTCCATGAGAACTCAGGAAAAACAAGGACACTATGGGCAACAGCACAGAGACAACGAAATAAAGACCCAATTGGGGGGGACAGGCGAGAACGGAGCAGCTAAGAATCACATACAGACGGCGGTCCGGTAGGGACCAATCGGCTTGGATTCCGGTAAGGACAGATGGAACAGTGGGGTTTAGGAGCCCCCATAAAACATCCCCCGAGGGTAAGGAGGGCAGGGAGCGATGTGCGCAATGCCCTAGCGTCAGTAGGAACCCACGCCCTACTCAGGGGAGAATCGGTTTGGTTTAAAGTTATAAGTTGGGAAGGGGAGTTAATGGGAAGAGCTGGGTGGGTCGGGCGCATGAATGGAGGGAAGCAGGCAAAGAAGGGGTCCCAAAGACAATACACTATCACATAATGAAATGGGGATGATACGCATTTTAACCTATAACATTAAGGGTATGAATCACCCAACGAAGCGAGTAAAGCTGGAAAAACAGGTTAAGAGAGAGAGAGCGGATATACTTCTTCTCCAAAAAACTCGTATCAGGACGAGGGACAAATAGAAAATACGCGTAAAAGGGTTTAAAATTTGGGCACAAGCAACGACAACAGAGAAAAAAGCGGGGGTGTTGATAGTGGTGAGAGAAGGGAGAGACACTAAACTGTTGGACACAGTCACAGATAAAGAAGGGAGATATGTATTCGCCAATGTGGAAATAGAAGGATGTCGTTTCACCCTCACCTCAATTTATGCACCCAATCAGGGACAAGATGGTTTCCTCAGAGATGTTCTGGGTAAGTTAGAAGACTTTGCGAGGGGGGAGGTGGTCATGGGAGGCGACTTTAATATGGCATGGAACCCACAATTAGATAGAAGTACGAGGAGTATACACGGCCAAGGGGCACCTTCAAAGCGCCTCAGACAACAGATGGACCACATGGCCCTGAATGATGTGTGGAGGGAACTGAAAGGTGAACAAAGGGGGTACACGTACTTCTCACATGTGCATAATTCCATGTCCAGAATAGATTACTTCTGGGTATCAGTGGGACTCATGGGTAAGATACAAGGGCTAGAAATGGGAGCAATAGCACTCTCGGACCATGCACCACTCTGGCTCAACTTGACGCTCCCGGGGGAAAGGAATGGGCTCTGGAGGTGGAGGCTACCTCTGGAACTAATCCAGGACCCAATCACCAGGGAAACCATAAGGGAAATGATAGAAGAATATTTTACGCAAAATGACACCGGGGAAGTTTCTTTGGGCACAGTCTGGGATGCGTTTAAAGCAGTTATGCGGGGGAAGATGATGGCGCTAAAAATCACAAGAGAAAAACAGAGGTATATGTGGGAAAGGGAGTTGGAAAAGTCAATAGCAGATATACAAGAGAAAATCTCGTCACACCCCACTAAGGCACTAAAAAAATCACTGAAACACACACAGGGCCAATTAGAGATGCTGCGCACAAAAGGAGCAGAAAGGAACCTACTCTACCTAAAACAGAGATATTACATTAAAGCGAACAAAGCAGATAGACTCCTAGCGAGACAACTCTGAGCTAAACAGAAGGAAACAACGATTAAGGCTATGCACAACACGAAAGGGGACCTACAAACGTGCACACAAGATATGCGGGAATCATTGAGGGAATACTACCAAACACTTTACTCTACAGACCGTCCAAATGCAGATGCAGATGACTCATATCTAAAGTCCCTGCCGATCCCGCGTATTTCTGAAGAGGATAGACAGGTCCTGGAGAACCTAATTAGTGAAGAGGAAGTTAAAAAAGCAATAAAAGAACTCCCAGTAAACAAAGCACCAGGCCCAGATGGCTTTACGGCCATGTTTTATAAGAAGTATTCAGATCTGCTGACACCAGTCCTCACCAGACTCCTGAACTCATTTAAAGATAGCGGCAACATGACCCTCACGATGAATGAAGCAAGGTGTTAGTCTTCCACAAAATAGGGAAAGATCCAACATTCCCCGCATCATAAAGACCAATCTCCCTGATAAATTTGGATGCAAAAATATATACAAAAATTCGGGCAGCAAGACTATCCCCGCTCCTTCCAAAATTAATTAACGTGGACCAGGCTTCATTCCGGGTAGACTAACCCATGACAATCTTAGAAGGTTCAGCTACCTAGTGGAAAAAATAGGCATAACCCGCACTCCAGCGATACTACTATCAGTAGATGCCGAGAAGGCCTTCGACCGGGTGGAATGGTCAATGCTATTCAGAGTCCTAACTTGTATGGGGTTTGGGGAACAATTTATTGCGAGAATCAGAGCAAACTATAACTCCCCATCCAGTAGAATAGCCATCAACAGAGAGGTAACCGATAAGGTAATAATATCAAGGGGGACAAAACAAGGCTGCCCGCTCTCCCCACTATTGTATGCTATCTTTTTAGAACCTCTACTAATACAAATAAGGGAGTCCACACTCATTAGAGGGATAGAAATGGCTGGATCACAGCACAAAGTGATAGCATACGCGGACGATATGCTGATATCCCTAGAAAACCCCAAAACCACGCTACCGGCTGCGGTTAAGGAATTACAAGACTTTGGGGCTATCTCAGGTCTGAAGATTAATAGGAAAACAATCAGAAATCCTAATCCTGGCGGGTGATCGAGGAAAGATAGAAAGGGAAGCAAATCTACTGGATTTTAAGATTGTAGAAAAGGGTATAAAATACCTGGGAATAATAGTAACTCATAAGATTGGGCAACTATATGGGGAAAACTACCCGCAGCTCCTTGTAAACATCCGCAGAGATATAGATAGATGGAATCCATTAACGATTTCCTGGTGGGGCAGAATCCAATCGGTTAAGATGACCATCCTCCCAAGACTGCTCTACTATTTTTAGGCTCTCTCGGTGGGAGTCCCCCATTCCTTCTTTAAAGCACTAACAAAACTTGTCTCATCCTTTATATGGAAAGGGAAAACGCCGAGGATAGCCAGGGTGATACTCACTGCACCAACCAGGGATGGGGGATGGCGCTTCCCCACTTTAAGAAATATTAACAGGCGGCGCAACTTAAGGTTTTGCAGGAATGGCTAGGGGAGAACCTGCAGCAGATCTGGGCTAAGCAGGACAGGGCAGTCGCGAGAGCTCCACTGGTGGAGCTACTCTGGAAACAGAGACAACATAGTGTAGGGATAAGTGAAATAATGAGGACCACGTTGGATGCGTGGGACTGCCAAACACGGAAAGGCATTATGACCACAACACTGGGGCCCTTCACACCCATCTGCCGGAACCCGGAATTCCCACCGGGGATGGAACAAGGGGCTTATGATAACTGGGAGGAAGCAGGCATAACAAAAATAGGTGAAATGTTCGTGGATAAGGAAATGAGGCCACTTGACTCCTGCGTTGTAAGCACAACACTCTCCAAAAGTGATAAATACAGATATGAACAACTTAAACACTGGCTAAATTCCCCGAACATCACCAAAGCAGCTACAAGGAATCTTACACCGTTTGAGAAATACATCATATCCAACACAGTGGCGAAGAAATGGGTATCGACTCTCTACACATTCATAAACTCACAGGAGGAAGAAATCAAATGGTCATACATGATCAAGTGGGGCAGAACATTAGGGGAGGCACCAACGAAAAGGCAGTGGGAGGACTTATGGAAACTGATCCCCAAGATGACACGCTCGGCACAGACAAGAGAAATGTGGATTAACATAGTGACACAATGGCACTATGCCCCAGAAAGACTGCACTCTATGTTTCCTAATACCTCAAATCAATGTTGCCAAGAATGTGCAGAAGTGGGAACGTGGAAGCACATCTGGTGGGAATGTAAAGGGATAAAACCTTTCTGGGAGGAAGTAAAGGGAGATATGGGGAAGGTGTTTCTGGAGGTGGGGCTGATGGGAGAAGGGGTGTGGCTATGCGGAATTAGAGATGACGTAACAAGGCAATACAATAAATCACAGTGGAAAGCTTTATGGGACTTCTCATAGCGGCATGGACAACAATTGCTCATAACTGGAAGAATAAACATAACCCATTAACATTTACGTGGTTACAGAAGGTATGGGCCCAAATAACGATGAAGAAAATTACCCACACAATCCAAGGAACGAGGGACAAGTTTGCAAAGGAATGGGAAGGAACTCTGCGATACCTTCAGTCAGACTTTATGGAACAATGGTGCCCCCATAATATCAAAGTAGCAGACATCTTCAACACATAAAGGAGACCCTTGAAATTCGATTTCATGAGGCCCGAGGGGAGGGAGGGGGAAGGGGATGTTATAATGTTTGATGTTTTATATTTCTGCGATGTAAAACCAATAAACACAAGTTTTTTTTTAAAAAATGCACCAGCGGTATGTTAGAGGCTGTCAGAAAAAGTGGTAGGCTCGAACAATGGGAAAATCCCATAGAGAAATATTCGCGGTCGAATATTTATGGTAGTAACCACTGCCACCAGCCAGAAACTTTTGAGAGAGGTATTGTACGGTACCCTCTCGAAAATGAACATTGGAGAAAAACTATGAACCCCTTCCAGTACCTCCATAGTAAGATAGGTTGTACTGGTTTAGTTCATAGCAATTGACTACCAAAGTCAATGGGGACTTTACATGTCCTGGGAGACAGTAGTCAGTCCCAGGGTATGGAGTCTATGTTTGGGGGTTGCTACGACACCCCTGTGTCACTGCACTGAGGGTGCTGTGTAACACAAGTGAATAAAGATGGTTCCTATGAGGGAAAAATCTCATAGGCATTAAACATAAAAATAGCCTAGAACACACATAGCAAAAATGTCTAAGAGTGGGAAAAAGAGTCTCACTCTTAGCAGGTAAAAAGAAACAAACCCTTCAAATCAGCAGGTAAAAAGAAACAAACCCTTCAAATCCAGCAAAGCTGCTGGGGGACTTTATAGGTAAGGGAAATTAGCCATAAAGTGAGAATTCTCCCTATCAAAGAGCTATCCATTTCGCTGTCATCTCTAATATTAAAGGGAGACAGGATAATAATACCAAAAACCCTCCATCAGAAAGTGATAGACATAGCACATGACAGTCATCGTGGAGTCGGCTCCACCAAACGCATGTTGCGAAGCAAGGTATGGTTCCCAGGAATGGACAGACTCATAGAAAAAAATGCTAAAATCCTGGCACATCTGCCTCAGTTTGCATACCACAGTGTTCCCTGAGCCACCACGCATGGCAGAGCTCCCTGAGGGCGTATAGGAAGAAGTGGTGATAGACTTTTTTGGACCCTTGAGATCAGGGGAATACGTGCTGGTAGCACTGGATGAACATGTCCGCTACCCCGAGACTCAATTTGTGGCATCCACAGCAGCCACCGCACTGATACCGTCACTTGATCGTATTTTCTCAGCATTTGGAGTTCCAAAGGTAGTTAAATCGGACAATGGGCTGCCATTCACCAGCAAGGATTTCCAAAACTTTGTAAACTACCTGGTATTCAGACACAAAAAAATCACACCCCTGTGGCCCCAAGCAAATGGAGTGGTAGAGCGCTTTATGGCCAACATTAAAATGGCAGTCCGCATTGCAGCCATCACACACATGCCCACTGAACAAGCACTCTGCCAACTACTAAGAAACTACCGGAACACGCCCCATGATTCCACAGGGAAATGTCAGGCAGAACTCATGTTTGGGTGCCCCATCAGGTCAAGAGGACCACTGGAAGTTCAGGAAGTGGAAATGGATGAACAGATGACAAGGACAAGGGAAAGAGATAACAGAGCAAAAGAAAGAATGAAGGACTACGTGGACCTGAGGAGAAGGACACGAGAGGCAAACATACTGCCAGGGGAACAAGTATTAGTAAAGCAAACACAGGTCCACAAGGACATGCTACCATTTGAACCCAGACCCATGAAAGTTTCTCACTCAAGGGAGCCATGATCACGGCAGAAAGAGATGGATGGGTTACAACAAGAAACAGCTCGTTCTTCAGAAAAGCCAGAGAGAACACTATCCAAGCATACAGGAAGGGAATGAAGAAGAAAGACAAAGAGAGTCCGGATACTCAGCGGACGAAGAGGAGCCAGACAGAGAAGAATACAATAACATGGAAGAAAACGTAGATGGGAACGCTGCGTCTCCTCGCCAAGAAAGACCATGTTGCATCATCTGAAAGCCTCAACGCTGGATCGAAGAAATGGGGTAGGATTGTAATTATTTTGGGGGAAATGTAGCATCATGAGATGCCATTGTCATCAGGACCGACCAATGAGAGTTAAGAGTCACGGCCATGAAATGATGCACGTGCATTTGTGCGCAAATAAAGACATTCTACTGCAAAGCATCCTGATGTCCGGGTGTTTGTGTTGTGCACTGCTGTCGTGCTAGGCCCTGCCCACCCCCACCTTTCTCACAACATCGCAGATAGCACAGTGAGTAGAGTGCTTGCTTTGACATCCGTGCAGACCCTGCTGATGCAGGTCCGAATCCCGGCAGGGACACACTCAGCCTTTCATCCTTCCGCGGTCGATAAATGAGCACCACACACAGTGGGTAATAATAAGCAGCGCTCAGATGCCTGCTGTTTCGTAGCGCTGTATAAATGCAAATTATTATACATTATTAATGTCCTAAACTCAGCGCGTGAACGCATTGGTTAGGAAAAGGTGTGCAACACAGCCCACGCGTCGTTTAGCGAGGAGCTTCATAGGGGCAGGGCTCCTTCCAATTACAAATGGCGCCCATTTGATCGTGCAGTTTGTATTTCTGTATTTCATTAGCCGGCGACACGTTTCCACAGTTGCACTGTGTCTGCCGTCTAACACTTAGCTGGCTGGATATTAGGACCTGCTGCAGCCGCTAATCCTTGCTTTCCTCCCCTGCTGCCATCTGCTACGCATTGGCTTTACCTGTTTGGAGAGGCCCAGGCAGCAGCCCCTCCACTGGCGCAGGAAAGGAAGTCACAACTCGTTAACACCTTCTGTTCAAAAATCCCCAGTGGGCATTAGCAGCTCGGCTACAGCGTTTGTGGGGTGGGCGGGGGACAGTCCTCAGGGGGCCGAGGTGGGGGGCGAGCGGCTTAGAGTTAGTTTTGAAGGTAAAACGCCATTCCGCATTGAGTGGGATATAAACAGCCAACGCACCGGACCGGTTCATGTTCCATAACACCATTTAACTCCTTAGAGCCCGAATAAGAAGCCATGTTACCTTCCAAAGAGTGGAACATTAAAGCACACGCTGCGTCTGTCAAGTCTCTGCAATTATCATTAGGAGCTAGAGAAAAACTGACTCCAAATAAAAATAGCAGCGGATAAACTACCCAATTGATTACGGTTGACCTACAGTAATTCTCCTGTTCCGAAGTGCCTTGAGATCAAAAGACTTTAATGGATTTTGCAAGTCGCACGCTACCACAACAAATCAATGAGATGCATTCCACACATGCACCCCTCCTCACGTAATTCCCTCGAATGATCCTTCTTTGACCTTCCTAATCCAGAGAATGACCCCAAGCAAAGTTCCGCTGTGGTGAGGTGATGTGAATCGCTGTTTATGTGAAGACTCGCCTCTATGGTACTTGCTGGCAGGAGCCTTTCCGGTTGGTTTGACTGGTTTCGTCACGTGGGAGGAATGCTCTCTGATTTGCACATGGCCGATGGTTAGGTCCCATTGGAGAAACGAGGTTTCAATGGAAACAAAGTGTAGTGTGTAAAGTCAGCTCTGCTGTCACAGTAATTGGGTAAATAGTAGTTTGTACATTTACCCTGGATGTTTCCGGAATACGGACAACAGGGCACAGCAGCTGAAGCATCAGGGCTGTGAAACTGCCAAAGTCAACCCCAATATTCTATCCACTCTTATTTGTCAAGTAGTTTGCAGGGAGTAGCACAATTGTTCAGGACTAGCAGTGCGTGGTTTAGGCGTTGTGGATGCCACTGTGTTATGTTTGATTTAGGTTTTACAACTCTCACACCTAAAAGCCCACTTCACACCTGCCAGTCACTGCATATAGGCACTATGCATTCAAGCACCATTCATCATGTCACCAGCCTCCGCCCTGTTGGACAGCTGAGCTCTGAAGCAAATGCACTTTTAAATAATAGTGCAGTGCTGTAGTCACACCAGTGGGGCCTGTGTAGTAAACATAACAACTTGGGCATTGGCTTCCAGTATTGTGCTGGGGGTTAAGCCCTCCTACCTGCCTAAAGTTTTATCGGATTTCCGTTTAAATCAAAACATTGTTCTGCCGGTGTTTTATCCTCCGCCGCTTCCCAGTAAAGCGGAAGAAAGACTCCATAGATTGGACCCTAGAAGAGCTTTAAGCTTTTATATTTCTAGGATGTCCAAATTGAGAGTGGACAACCAGCTCTTTATAGGAGATACTGGACGCAAATTGGGACAAGCTGTTTCTAAACAGACTTTGTCAAGGTGGATCATCCTTGGGATCTCAAAATGTTACAGATTGGCAGGCAAGGATCCACCAGAGGGTTTGTGGGCACATTCCACCAGGGGCATGGCCTCTTCCACAGCCCTGTGAAGGGGAATACCCATTCAAAACATTTGTGATGCTGCAACATGGTCATCGTTGCACACATTCACTAAGCATTATTGCTTGGATCCTTCCCACGCTCAGGACGTCGCCTTTGGTAAGGCGGTACTTTATTCTGCTCTGTGAAAATTGGCAAATCTAAATTCTCCACCCTCCTCCAGTCTTGGATACTGCTTTGGGAGTCTGTCAAAGATGAGGAATGCATTGGAGGACACAATCCATTCAAAGAACAAGTTACTTACCAACTGGTAACGTTCTTTCGACTGGATGTTCCTTCAATGTATTCCTCTTCGCACACCCATCCTACCAGTTCCAACAAGTCTGACTACTGCCTACCTGTACTACGGGCACCTTTGCTAACGTGAGGAGGGGAGGGACGGAGCTGAGGCCAACGGGCGCTGTGCGTGCTGCTTGTGGCATTTTATGGCGTCGCCCTCGACGGGGGCCTTTTGGGGGCATTGACTTGGCGCCGTCGACGAGGGGCGCCCTCTGCCGTTTTTTTTCCCGAGGCAGCCAGGGCTGGACATTGCATGTTGAGGATGGGTAATGCATTGGAGGAACATCCAGTCGAAGGAATGTTACCAGTTGGTAAGTAACTTGTTCTTCTACTGCGAGTGGCAAAAAGGATCCTACCGTTCCTATCATTTTCCAACAAAACACTTACCATCATCGCTCTCGTCATGTCCAGAGTAGATTACGCCAATGGCCTATACCGGGGTATTCCTAAATGACTTCTAAAGAAACTACAACACCTACAAAATGTGGCAGCCAGACTGCTCTTCAAACTTCCCCAGAGAGAACACATCACACCTGCGCTAAAAACACTAAATTGGCTACCAATAAAACAGCGAATCAAATTCAAATCAATGTGCATAACGCACAGAGCAATCCAGAACCAAAGTGCAGAATTCCTGAGAGACAAATTACACCTACATTACCCAACAAGAACGCTCAGATCAAGCAGCGACAGTCGTCTGGAACCAAAAAAAACCTACAACAAGAGAAAACTCAAAGGATCCTCTTTATCTCACCTTGCACCAAAAATGTGGAACGGCTTACCAAAGAAAATACACAACACAAAAAACCACCTACTAGCCAGGAAGCTGCTCAAATTCTGGCTTTTCACTGCATAACTAGAAGAACGCCCACAGAGGCACACACACACCTGGTAACAATGATGGGTGAAGACACTGATCCCAGACCCCAACAATCTATCAACTAGAAACCGAATCTAAGGAAGACATTCTACGATGTACCAAACTACAAACTGAGAGATCGCCATAACAGGACGACCCTAATGACCAAATACATAGTTAGACCAAGACGGAAGGTCAAGGATGATTCATCAAAAATACCCTTGCCCCCAAATCACGCCCAAACCCAGCAGACCACCGTCAACATAGACGGCGAGGGAATAAAGGGGTGGCCAATCCACAGCACCAACACCAGAGGGGGGGACTAGACATAACCGGCCCCACCAACCTACGACCCATACAACACAACCAGGAATGCTCTGTGCCACCAAACTTAACAGCTAGATGGCCAAGAAATGTAACCAGCTACTAAGCGTACACACAGGAATGCTATTAAAATAGAACAAGATCGGCTAGAACCAGGACATCCAACTTCAATCTCTGCATACCTACTTCACCCGAAAACCCACGCAACCAATTCTCGCCCAGCAACTCATACACACTTCACCACACCGCAACAACAAACAACACATAAACCGTATCAACAGCACACAAGCTCTCGCTCTGATCCTATACTTACACCAAAGCTCAGCGCACGGTGGAAACCGAACTGAAGCTGCTAACAGCACACCACTTCTCTCACTCTCCTACTCCCGCTTTACCCGACTAACCTAACCCACCTGCCCTCTTGTTACAGATCCTTCTGAGCGCCTGGGGACAGTGCACGATATAAATACCTTTAACATTAATGAAGCAGAAGCTTAACTGCGTTCCCATTTCTCCTACAATATCTAGGTGCACTAAAAGGACGAGCGCCCTGGCCTCTAATGGATATTATTTCAGGAGACTGGGGTTGAACAAAAAGTCGGGTGGGGGGGGGGAATAGAATCATTTCTTGGCTTGATAGTACTGGATGCACATCATTGGAGATCTGCGCCCCAGTCATAATGGTGATCAAGAACCAAGAAGCATTAGACAGGAACGTCTTGCAAATGTACCCATCTTTTTCTATCTAATGCACGTGTAGTGCTCGTTTCTCCTGAGCTAGGTTTGCACTGTATAAAACACCCATACATACATAATATTAAGGAAAATGTAACTTCACTGAGTCTTTTTGGAGGAGGGTCTGACAGAGCTGCAGTGCCTTTATTGAGGATTTCTGTTATGTTATGTTAAAGGTTTTTATACCATGCACTGTCGCCACCTGCGCGGGCCCTTGGCACTCTGGCGGATCTGCAAAGCCATGGGGTAGGGGGGGATTAGTAGGACTGAGTGGGAGAAAAGAGCAAGAGAGCTGTGATGTGCTGTTGGCAGCTTCAGTTCGGTCGACACTGTTCACTGAGCATAGGTGTGTTTATTTGTGTTTGGTAGCCGCCATGTTACTATGAATTATTGGAAGTGGAGCTCAGGTCTGCAGACTTTGCTGATAGCATATGTTTTCTTTTCTCTACAGGGAAGAGTTCAAAATTGTAGACTTTCACTATGTCACTCTATGATACAAAAGGCTGGAATGGGCCCAAAGTGCATCCAGACTTTGTGGGCCGACGCACCATACCTAGGAGAGCCGCTTATGGCTATATATTATATTGTATTGTATTGTATTGTAGGGGTACTTGATAGAGCGCAAAGAAAGACCAGTGTAAGCGTCAAGGCGCGCCCATGCGCACAGCAAAATATACATCACATAAGAGCAGCACACGCCTCTCACCACCAATAAAGACAAAGAGAAGGGCTCTTCTTCAGCACCACAGCTATCAACCACTGCTGACAGAACAGGGACTCTCCGGCCTCCTGCCCCGAAAGTCACTAAAAGTAGGTATGTAGTGGGACGGGAGAAACATGTGCCTCAGAAGTGCAGTTTGCTGTGTGAATAGGGGACTGTTAGGATGACATCTCCATAAATCTCACACAACCCTCTGACAGTTTTCCAATACCATAGTCCCATAACACACACAGATTTGGGCCTCATCACGAGTTGGGGGGGTGCAGTAAAAATGTGGCGGTAGTACCGTTACAGCCGAATTACCGCACCGCCCAACTATGAGTTGGGTGAAACGTTGGAGGATTCACCTCCAGCTCTGAGCTGAAGGTAAATCCGCTGAGTTTCAGCTCATATTTGGAGCAATTACCGTATCAGAATTACCACTGCACCGAAAATGCCCATTGAGTCCAATGGACCCCCAATAAATGGGGACTGACACCACCACCCGCCACTTGTAATATGGCAGTAATACCGCCGGACTAAGTGGCAATAACGGTAATTGCATTGGGTGGTATTCCAGCAGGTTTACTGCCGGGATACCGCTCAACTTGTAATGATCCCCAAAGTGCCTAAATCACAGAGTGTTTTGCAATGGGGTTTTGCCATTATAAAATGTTTCTGTGAATTCGGCCCAAAGTGTCAGAGCCATTATGAGCTTTTAGAAGTTCAACAAACCAGTGCTGAGATTAATTGTGGAGATCAATCAAATTCATCATGACATTTTCAAAGGGGAAGTCAATGCCAAAGACTGCCTACCTGAGTCCAGACATTAGGTTTTGTGCAGGAGGAGAACTGAATTACTCTAGTATTTGCAAGCAAAGTTATGGGAATGTTGTGAAAGTTACTCATCGTCAGGAGGAGGCATATTAGGTACATTAAACCTCTGTTGAGACGGGGATGCAGTGCCAACTCGGACACATGCAACAGCCGCCATGCAGTGATGTCCAGTGGGTGGCAACTGGGCAGGATTAACATCAGCATTACAGATCGGTTCAATCCTACTGTCACCATTCCCTTAAAACAAGGTGGAAATGGTGTATCATGCAGAAATGATACTGGGAGAGGGTTGGCAACAGAGCATGTTGACGTGTCTGCACAATAGTTCTCGGTTTGAGAGACGGGAACTGCGTGGAAAGGAGGGCAAGTGTCTTGCGGCCTAGCCACTCTTGCAGATCTAATTGTGAGCATACACCGATTGCTAGCTCGGGATTGGCCAGAGCATCGGGTTGGGTGGCATCATTTCACCCATTGCAGATGGCATTTATTTATAGAATGTATCGCCCTCTCAGACTTCCGCTATGATTAGGAATTACATGTTAAAAACCATCAGATGAACTCGGTATTGTCGTAATGAAATTTGTGGAATTGATTTTTAACAAAACGTAGACATTGAGTTTGAAATATGATATAATATTAATTTAAGATTGGTATATGTATTTGCCTTTTTATATGACTATCAACTTGAAGTTTTTATCAAAGGAGTGTATTATATACACAGATTTCTGCTAACATGTTTCTTTATTTTCTTCTCTCTTTTTTAATTCTTAGATATTTCTACCATTTCAACAATATTTATTCTATAATGTTATCGTATACATTCTGTATATTGTCACTCTTGATATGGTATCAACGTGTTGTATGGCCTATTTTTAAGTGTATTGGTGTGTGACACATTTCTCTAATGTTTGTATTTTCTATTCCATTTCTTCTGACTGAAACTATAAGACACAATAAATAAATAAATAAATAAATTGCAGCTTCCAAAACTGAAAGAGCCTTTTTAGAACGTAGAACTCTGAAGTCTGCACTGCAATTTCAACGATTGAGATGCTAGAGGAGAATGGAAGCACAGATGCTGTTCGCAAGCATTTCCATTCTGGGCGCAGCAGAGCATGGACCAGCGCTCCATCAGACCTGTAACACACCAAACATAGGGGACCAGAGTGAGTGCCTCCCAGAGTGCATCTCTTTGTGAATTGAAACCCGCTGCCCACAGATTTTGCAAGAGGAGAAGCGCGAACCTTTTTTGTGAATTGTATCTATGTGGATTTTTCTCGTTGGATAATTTAAAATGTGGTGGTTTCGAGGTGGCTATCATATTGTCATTTCAATTCAGCGCCACAGTAGCCCTCTTTCTAGGTCTAGGCTGGGTTGTAGCCCTCTTTGTAGGTCTAGGCTGGGTTCGCAGTCCAGTGGCGCAGCTTCAATCAGTCAGACGTCTGCCCTAACTAAATTGAAACACATCCCCAGACTATTTAAAGGGGCTGTAGACAGACAGAAATAGGAACCGAGAAATAAGATTTGTTTTTTAATCCGAATAAACAAATAATCTAGCCCTTTTCCAAAATTACAAGTGACATCGCCCCAAAGAAGCCACGTGTCACTTTGAATAAGCACCCTTGGGTAGCGCCGCCCTCACGTTCATTCTTTGGACATTGCCAGATTGTCTCTCTGGCCAGCCTGCTCTCAGATATCCTTAGCCCTGCCACTCTGAATGTGCTCATTCGTGTCTCCTTTTGCCAACTCAAGGAAAAGCCTTGGAAATAAACTTTGACACATCCCTTTCGATTGGCCACTGAACCGGATCAGCCCTCGAGTTTTCCACGCGCATCCCACCCCCTTTGTTGGAGCTTTAGCTCCTGTTGCAGGGAGCGGCTTCCTGCACTGCGGCGCTTGCTCTGCTCATCTCCAAGTTGGTCTGATGAGAAACGACCTATCTGGGTCAGGCCGCGACACGGCATAGCCGTCCTAAGCCTCTGGAGTGCTGCCGCCGCCCGATTTAGGAGAAACACGCGTGGTTCACTTCTTTACCTTAGCGTGGGATACCCCAGTGCCTCGTCCTCCCCCCTCCTCCATGACCTGGCCCCATAGCCCCTCTCCCCCCCACCCCCACGCAAACCGGCATATGTCATACATTACATGTTGAAAAAGAAACAACACAGACACCTTGTAAAGTTGGAAGAGTGAAATGCCTCAGCAGCTTTATTTTGCATAAAGTCTTGGAGTTATCTTACAGACGATCCGTAATTCACCACCACAGGTATTCTACTCTGTGTGCGGCTACCTAGGTATCCCTGGTCCTCCCCCCTCTCCCTTACCGTCCTCGTCCGGTGGACGCCTCAGGTTGAGCCCGGCCCTTGCTATTCACCCCTCTCTACCCCTGGCCGTTTGTAGATTTCCCATGACCGACATTTTTTGCCCCAGCCCCCCCCTTTTGCTCTAGGTCTTTGTTGGGAATCCCCTGCCCCCCCTCCCCTGACACTTGCACCGTGTCCTGGTTTTGGGTCTAGGTAAAAACCGGCAGCCACGCGGTGCCTCGCTAGTGTTCAGGTTCCTATACCGGCACCACCACAAGTGCCCCAACACTACACATCCCACATCCGTACATTTAAGGCCGACACCGCCCTCCGGTGCCGGCCCACAACTTTCTGCCTGCCTATATGGTCATCGCTTTGCGATGCCCATCTAGTTTGAGTCCTTTCTACTCTACTCTGTCCCCCCTTCTGTCCCCCAAGTGCCGCTTATACCGGAAGCCCTATCCTATCTATGCCGCCCCCCCAGGTCTCCCTTCCGTCTTGCCGAGCCCCTAAATCCTCCCAGTTCCCTCTCCCCCCCAGGCCTCCCTGTGGAGTCTGGCCTGGTGCCCCCCTGCCAGCGTGTACCCTCTCCCTTCTCCTTCCTTCCCTCGCTTGCTCCTCCACTCACCAGGTCCCCCATTTTCTGGGTCCCTCCCTGCCGTTTCTGCCCCTCCCTATCCTAGCTCCATTTCCCCCCAGGGGCAGACTTCCCAGCCCTATTCTTCCATACCCCGTCTCCTGTCCCCCAGCTTTTGGTCTTTGCCCCCCCTTTATTCCTTGGGGCTGGCTTCCTCCCCCCTGTTCCCTCTATTCCCTTGCCGCCCTATCTTGGATCCCCCACCTCCCTCCCCTCATGCCCCCCTCCTTCCGTGAAGACTTCCCCTTGCTGTTATTTTGTCACTGTTACCTGAGCCCCCCGTATTCTCCTCTTGCTCCCCCCCCGACCGACTTCCCTTGATGGTTTTGTTTGTGAGTTTGTTATTCGTTAACCCCCACTGCAATTTTGGGCTTGGAATTGGCTCCCAAGTCCCCTGCATCCCTCCCCTTTTTCCCAGGGCCTCCCCCGAGCCTAGTACTCCTGGGGCGCCGTAAATCTAATCTTGTTGGCTGATCATTCCCCTATGGGTCTGCCAGTGCTTCGCTAAAGGGATTGACCTGTGACACCTCCAAGACTCTCTGCTGGCTGCCGGCGGCGGAGAGTTCCCCCCAGCCTGCACAGGGCACTCCACTCTTTGTATTCGTTTTGCTCTAGGATGCCACCGCGCCTCCACTTCTGCTCTGGCATGTGGGTGTTTGAAAACGAAATCCGGAATCCACGAACCGGCGAGGCAGGAAACCGAGGGAGAATGTGCTGGTACTTGTAACCTGTCCCTTTATGGGGCCGGTCCCTCCCTCGGCTTCCTGCCCCGCCCCTCACGTTTTGCGGGCTCACGTCCGCTTCTGGGGGCGGGTTCTCGTTTTTCTCCCCCATCCCTGCCCCCTCGACCCGTATGAGGAGTGGGGGGAGGAGGTCGGCTGGGCAACCCCCACTAAGGGGCGGCGCCCGCCATGCCACCTTCGCTGGCGCGTTCGCCCGCCATAACCGGTGAACCCAAGAGGTTGTTGTCAGATCCCCTCCTCCTCCAATTACCACACAAAACATTGTGCAAGTGTTGGCAATAAAAGGCAGTGGGTATTTTATTGCACATTATGTAATAATAAACAAAACAATCATTATTAGCACTACATGATGTATACTTTTGGGCACAAGGTCACGAGGTTGTGCCCTCTGGCTCCTGCCGCCACCTTCTTATTCCCACAACGAGGTGGGCCCCGTAGCTCTTTCCCTTTTTTTCTCCCTTTTTGTTTGGTGGGAGGGTCCGTGGGGAAAGAAAAAGTAATTCGCGTGTGCAGTATACCTGTTTGGTGCCCAGGTCAGGGTCCCAAACTGAATGTACTCTCTGGCTACTTCTGCAGCTCCTTATGTTGTCCAGGGACTGGCCCTGAGCTTTGTCTGCCTGTGTGGGGGCTTGTCCAGCCCCCGGCAGCTGGCGCAGAAGGCACTTAGCACCTTTGGGTGCTCCTTTGTTCCTACCTGGGTGTTTCTGGCTTCCCCTGCCCTTCCAATACCACAGTGTTATAATACAAAAAACAATCATAATCATATTAATAGTACATAATGTTTATTTTTGGGCACAAGGTCCAGAGGTTGCGCCCTCTGGCTCGTGCCGCCACACATGGAAGGGTTATCCGCATTCCAGGTTCCCCCAAAAGTTGGTAATGCCATCCTCTTGCCCCGAGACTGTCAATTATTTCTCTGGCAAAATGCGCCATTCCTTTTTTCGGAGAGGTGAGTCCCATCGCTGTGAAAACGTTTTGGGTTTGCTAGGGATATTGCGCTATGTTTGATCACGGGAACCCTCAGCTTGCGCAGAATTATTCCACCCCTCTGTTAAATTTCTTCCTGGCTATATCATTGGCTTTATGCAAATTTGCCCCTGCCCTTGTTTTTCTGGGAAGGATTGCTGAATAAAAAATATCTGTATCTTTCCAGTTGTGGGCTATGCCCGCTAGAGAGGAGCATGTGTCTGTCAATAATTGTTTTCTCTCCATTGTGACTAAATCGTTGCCCCCCAGATGTATAATCAAAAATTCAAGTTACAAGGTCTGCCAGCCTGTCATGAAGGTCTGGCCAAGTTAGCCCCCTGTAACCCTGCCATGAGGTGATGGTGTTTGTGAACGCTGTTCCATCTTTTGTTTCCTATGAACATCTCCCTGTCCTGAACACAAAGGAATGCCCTAAAATCCAGGTTGACTTGAGAGGGGCGTCACAATCTGTGAAGAATTTTATTTTTAAGTATCGTTTTTAACATTCAGACTTCCAACCCCCTATAGTTTTTACTTGTTGGGCTCCTAGCCCTCCCTGCCAGGCTGTTGTCGCCACGCCTATTCGGAAAGAGCGGGTCTGAAATTCTTTGGGTCCCACCAGCTTTTCCTATGGTTTTCCTCAGCACTGCCTTAAATTGGAATTGGCTTAGGGCAGGGGCTTCCCTATGTATCAGGAACCTGCCCCCCACTAATGGACGCTGTGCATTGTATTTGTTGGGAGTGCACACGGAGCAGTTGTCGGCGTCATCCACACAGTAAATATTTATCTCCCTCTTGCATCCTGTCTTGGATTTCTGGACTTCAATGACTATGTTGTCTGCCCTTACCCTTCTGTCCATCATCCCTAAACCATCACTGACTTTGGTGCTTGATGCTGTGAGCTTGCTCACCCTGAAAGCTCCAAAATATGCTCAAGCAAAGGACGTTCTAAATAGTAATGCTTCATATGGGTGTGAGCATATCTCTTCCAACCAACCTTTCAGAACTGTTAATTTCTGAAAGTCTAACGCTCGCCTCTTATCTTTATGTGGGCCCTCTATTTTTCCCCACCCTTTTAGGGCATATGAAATTAATGCACTTCGGGTTGGGTCTGACCCGCCTTGTATTTTGACAAAATAGGCCACCGCTGTTAGGTGCCTTTGGCCCATTCTTTCTTAACTCCCTGTTTGTAAGCCCATATAAAAAATGTGTTGATATCTTTTGTTACTAACACCTTCATGTGCTAAACCTGTAACAATTAGTACTCTTTTCAGACCCTTACTATATTGTGTTGCAGTGGTCTTGGCCAGATCTAAGTTTTTTCGTTGGCAGAGTCTGTCTGCATTCACCCGTGTTTGAGGGGTTTGATGTTGATGACTGTGTATCCTGGCCCCTGTAGAGGAGGTCCCAGATACGGCCTGCCCTCCAGCCCCCATTTTGAGGTGCCAGGAACATACTTGCCAAAATATGTGACGTATGAGGAACAAATAAACCAACAGAGAGCGGCACTAGGACTCTGCCCAGTGCCCATCAGAAGAGCAATACCTGTTAAAGTGCCTGTAACCAGACAACCATGGGCAGCTCGGTACCCGCTGAGACGACCATACCAGCAGTTGACACGAAATGAAGACTACTTATGAACTGTCCCCGAAGAGACCCAAAGGGCGTTAATCAAAGGCAAATGTTGACGACATAAGAGCCCGGACAGACGTACAGATGAACATAAACGACAATCGAAAGATGACACACAAGGACGAAATGTAAAGAATAATGATGTAATGAACTAGTAAGGAGAAACAATGTTGATATAAAAAGAAGCGTAACCATGAAGTGAGAGGAAAATATGCAACTAACAAATGCCTGTAAATAGGCTTGGAACGCAAGAAGCTAAGGAAATGATACTGCTTGCAATGCTTAGTAGAAGGATAGAGCTGCAAGCGCCAATGATATATCTACCTCAATGAAGCACATTATACAAGTGCGACTACATATTACAAAAGCAGAATTAAGCCCAGGCTGCAAGGGGCCAGAAAGGCCGAGATTCATATTCTAGCCAAAGCCAGAAGGAAAGAGCGGAATCGAAACTGAGCACAACGCAGCTCATGCCTGGGAATTCGAGGTTGTTAGGGAGAATTCTCATATTATGGCTAATTTCCCTCACCTAGTGAGTCCCCCAGCAGCTTTGCTGGATTTCTGCAGTTTATGTTTTCACTTGGTAAGAGTGTGAGCTTTTCCCCAACTCTTACTCATGTTTTGCCATGTGTCTTTTACCTGTTTTTATGATTGTGGACTCTGGAGTACACCACTTCAGTAGTCCCCCTCTTTTGTGTTACACTGCACCTTCCGCACAGTGACACAGGGTTGTCTTTTAGACTTCCCATGACTCCATTTCTGAGGCTGACTACAGTCCCCCAGAAAAGGGTAAAGTTGCCATTAACATTACTTAGTCATTTAACCACAGATCCATTACATCCCATCTTACATGGAGTACTGGAAAGGGTTACTCCTTAGCCCTTTTTATCTGTACCTCCTAGAGCCTTGTTTCACTCTTTTAACATTTCAACTTGGCTGGTGGCAGTGGTATCTACCATAACTTTTCTACCGCGATTATATTATATAAACGTGGTATTGTTTTAGGCTATTATATTAACCTCGAACATAAACCCGCTTGACCAAATACTTTTTCTTACCGCTCTGCTCGGGTTTATTCACCATTTCATTTTGTTAAAGTCCTTCTTGTGTTTTAATTTGCTCAGCAAACCAGGTTTGCCTCCTTTGTTCACTGTCTTTTGGCGGGCTTCTGCCAAGAAGCCCTCCTCCAGGCGCCTGGGTGTCTAGGTCGGCTGAATGTGAGGGAGGGGTGTAGTGACCCCCTGTACAGGGTATCCTAGGAAACCCAAGTCGCGCTTTGCCATGATTGGCTGAGGTGGTTGTCCGAGCTGGACAACCCCCCTGCTGCGTGATTGACAGCCAGGCTGTGTGAATGGGGGATTTTCACATAAAAGGCAGGTCTCTTGGGCTAGAAGTCAGTCGCCACTGGAAATACAAGGAACCGAAGAGAAGCGGAGAAGAAGATGGCTGCTGCAACTACCCCGTCCTGGTGAAGCCCTGCTGCATTCCAGAGCTATCTACCCTTCGACGACCAGAGAAGATCCAGTCGGAGTGTTTTTCCCTCGAACCAGCTCATTTTCAACAGCCAGAGGATCCTCTTCTTGGTCGAAATCGCTGCACACTGCTCTAGTGGTCCGGATAGCCATCTTAAGAGCCTCTCCTGTTTTTAAGGAGCGCACCTTTTATTCACCGTCGCTGCTGCCAGCTTCATCCCCTGTGCGGTGCAGATGCCTCCAGACGTCCTCCTTTGCACCGAAGCTCCAGGAACCGTGGATCTGCCGGAAACCAACAGGAACAACTGCCGTGGCACCAGCTTCTTCATTGAATAAGGTACTGTGTTCTGCTTGAGGAATTAGGGTGAATCCCTTTTCTCCGCCTTCAAGGCTTGTCCTTGTTTTCCCTCCTTCTTATAACTTTTGCTTCCTCTGTTGACAATATCTAAGTACTCCTGGCAACGTTGAATCTTGAACTGTCCGACTGTGTGATCCTCGACAACAGGAACCCGGTTCCACTTGACACTGGCTCCTGCCTATTGACTCTTGAATTCCTGTCAACTAGTGTTCTCTGATTCTGTCTGCCTTGACAAAAGTATTGCCTATGATTTCTGCCCCCAACTCTCTCTGGCTAACTCAGGTGCTAAGTGTGTTTTTTTCCCCGGTAACATTTCTTGCCGCGGATACGCGTTTCTTTGGTAAGACCGAACTGTCATTACTGTCAAAAAGTGATTGCAAGTGTATTCCCGGTAACGTCTTTTGTTTCACAACACCGGTCCGTTAAAACATAGGGTAGTTACCTTGAGTTAGAGTGTACCAATGTGAATTGGTTGGTTGTAGTGTATTTTACGTGTGATTTTGAATTAATAGAAGTGTTGTGTTTATAACAAATGGTTTAAAAATAAATGTACTTATATTTTTTACCTGAAACCTTGAGTCAGTGTTTGCTTGAGTCACAGTGATTGTGGTCCCTTTGTGTAATCTCTGCTACTGCTCATATACTCTTGAGATAAGCCTGGCTGATCCGCTACTGCTACCACTTTAATATAGTAGTACAGGCTTTTACCAAAGGTAAAACTTGTATTGCCACCTGTGGTCTTAATTGTGTGTAGTGGTCCCTAAGGGCACTGCACAGGATTCTGCCTAACACTTGTGTACACCGGTGAGGATTTGGAAGTAGAGTGATTACACTTAGAGTGCTGCTATTGCTTGGGTTCAACTAACCACAAGGCTAACACCACTAATTCTATTAAACTGAGAAATCATGTCAAATATGGAAAGCTACACTGAAGGGGGTCTCTTAAACTACACTGCTGAGGTTTTGAGAACCATGTGTAGGGAGAGGAGTCTCTCTGGTAAAGGAAGGAAATCCGTATTGGTTGCAAAGATAATAGGAAAACAAAGTCTGGAGAGTGGGTCAGAAGGGCCTACCCCTCCAGCAAATGTGGATACTGATGTTTCTGATTCTCAGAGCGTTACTTTAGAAGAAGTAGATGAGTCCTTGTTAGGAAACCCTACATCTCCTTTGCCTGCTCAGAAAGCACAACCTCTGTCCACAGGGACCCCCACAGGTCATGCACTTCTGAGTTTATTGCACTTGAGAAAATGAGACTTGAATTGGAAGTGAAACGTATTGATGCACAAACTGCCATGAAACATCAAGAGTTGAGGCTCAGAGAAATGGAGCTGAATCATGAACTAGAGATCAAGAAATTGTCTGTAGAAAATGCTTCTCTCCCAGAGTCTTCTAGGCCTTCCAGCCCTAAGAGACCCCGTATGCCAAAGGAAATGATTGGTATGTATGAGACTAAACTTGATATTTTGGATTGGTTAGCAATGTTTGAGAAACATCATGGGATTCAAAGTATCTCAGGGAATCAGCTGATTCCCTGGCTTTTCTCTAGGATTCCCCCTGTTGCAAGTGATGCTGTAATGGAGTTGGGGGAGGAGGATAAACAGGATTATGAGTGTGTGAAACTAGCATTAATAGCTAGGTTTGAGAAGACCCCTTCCCAGTATCTTAAGAGGTTTAGAACCCTCAAAAAGCATGATGGTACCCCTTGGGATACATGGGTGTGTGAATGTTTGAAAAACTTAGATGGTTGGGTTACAAAGTGAACACTTATGAAGGTTTGATGAATCTTTTGATGTTGGAGTCTATTGTTGATGTCTGCTCTCCTGAGCTTAGACAGCACTTGGCTGATTCAAAGGAGATAGATCCTAAGAAGCTAGCTAAGGCTGATGACTTGTGGGTTGCCAAGAGGGCCACTCACAAGGATTCTGGGGCTACTCAGAAAAAGGTGAGGGAAAGCAGCCCAAGAAAGACAACGAAGAGAATTCCAATAACTCCAATCCAAAAGAGGGCCACAAACATAACCGGTGTAAGCCACCAGGGAAACCGAATCAGGCTAGTGTACCATCTGGTCCCAAACCAGATGGAGGTCAGAACAAGCCCCCATTCCAGAGAGCATTTGGGAAATGCCTTGTTTGTGGGCTACCTGACCATGTGAAAGGAGATCCCAGATGTAAGGGTAAACCTTCAGAAGTCCACACTGTCTCCTTAGCCTTCTCCCAGGTGGATGAAGTACTTATAGCCAGTGGAAACCTTAAGTTACTAGCTGATGAGCCCATGAGAGTCTCAGCTAGTGTTTCATTAGTGCCCTTGGGTCTTTGGAAACAACAGAACTTAGATGTCTATAACTCAATCCCAGAAAATACTAAAGAGTATTACAAAGATAGTGTTCTTGTGAATGGTCAGGAAACCCCTGCCATCAGAGACACTGGAGCCAGCATAACTGTGGTTGATGAATGTTTTTTCAAGGTGGAGGATGTTGCTAAGGCACCCAAACACATAACCAAGTAAGACGGAGGCCCTGTGCAAATGGTTCCCCAGTTACCAGCTCTCATCCAGTGTAATGACATGACTGTCAGAATACCTGTAAGTGTGCAAAATAACGTACCTGGGAGGTTCCTGCTGGGTAATGACCTTAAAACTCTTGGAGTTCTGTCTAGTACCCCCAGGCCCCCAAGCAGAAGGAAACAGGAGCTTACTAGGTCAGCAAGGGAGAGAACTTCGAGGGGCTCTCCTGGGGACACGATAGAGGAAACTATCGCCCCAAGTCCACAGGACTTACTTACTGCTATTGCAGGTCAGAAAGGGACAAATGGGAAACCCGAGTCTGCCAGCAAGAAACCAGCAAGCACTCCTGTGCCCAGAAGGACATCTCCTAGACTGTCCAAAGTCACATCTGTGACTCCTCCACCAGCTGAGGCTGAGTGTGAGGTCCAACCCTGTACGGTTCAGCTAGATACTGAAGAATCAGATCTAGAAGAAGATCTTACTCTGGTAGGAGATCTTGACCCTGTTGACCATCCTGAGCTGCAGTCCTTACTGGCAGAAGGTGGACCCATCAGGGAAGATCTCAGCAAAGGACAAAGAGAGTGTCCTACCCTTGAAGGTCTTCGCCTACAGGCAGCTTCTCAGCTCAGTGGGACTGAGCCTGGGAAGTATAGGTTGCACTGGGAAGATGGCCTCTTCTACAGTGAACCGACTGAGTCAACCCCCTGGAGACTGCAAAAACTTGTAGTACCTCTAGTGAACCGACTCCAGTTTCTGCAGTTAGCCCACAAGATACCTTTGGCTGGTCACTTAAGTTTTAAGAAGACCAAGGAAAGGCTCTCTCTTTACTTCTACTGGGCTAAAATGGGTTCAGAAGTAGACAAATTCTGCAGGAGCTGCCACACTTGCCAAACCTCTGGCAAGAGTGGAGCCAAGAATGTGCCACCCTTGGTGCCTCTTCCAGTGGTGGGAGTTCCTTTTGAGAGGGTTGGGATTGACATTGTTGGTCCTCTTGACCCTTCCACATCTTCAGGCAACAGGTTTATCCTGGTTGTAGTGGATCATGCCACTAGATTTCCTGAAGCCATACCTATGAGGACTGTTACAGTTCCGGCTGTGGCTAAGGCCCTACTTGGTATTTTTACCAGAGTAGGTTTTCCTAAGGAGGTGATATCTGACAGGGGATCAAATTATATGTTCCACTACATGCAAGCCATGTGGAAAAACTGTGGAGTCACCTACAAGTTCTCAACACTGCCTACCATCCCCAAACCAATGGATTGGTGGAGAGGTTTAACAGAACTATGAAGAGCATGATAGGTGCTTTAGACGAACCCCTTAGAAGAAAGTGGGACCTTCTACTGCCATGCCTTCTCTTTGCATAAAGAGAAGTCCCCCAGGAGGGAGTAGGATTCAGTCTCTCTATGGCCATCCAGTCAGAGGTCCTTTGGCCCTGATTAAGGAGGGGTTGGAGAGTGCTCCTTCCCCCAAGCCAGTCAGAGTGACTGACTATGTGATAGGTCTCCAGAGGAGAATGTCACACATGATGGCAGAGGCAAGTGATAACTTGAGGACTGGTCAAGCTCTGGTCAAACATTGGCATGACCAGAAGGCTAATATGGTTGAGTTCTCTCGACCAGCTTGTTCTTGTTATGGTCCCAACAAGGAAGAGGGCCTTGCAGGACAAATGGATAGGACCCTTCAAAGTTGTGGGTAAACTTGGAGAGGTGAACTATCTAGTGGACTTAGGCAATCCCAAGGAGGCTCCCAGAGTCTTTCACACCAACCGTTTAAAGCAGTGGTATTCAAACTGTGGGTCGCGACCCCCTAGGGGTGCTCAGCATGAAAAAAGATTTTTTTTTTTTTAGATTGGAAGAAATGGGCAGGGGTGGCCCACAGTTGTAAATGGATATTCATTCCTTTAGTCACAGACTGGGCCTCATTACTACTATGGCGGACCAGTAACAACGGTGCTGGTAAGCTACCGGCACCGTTGCTACCGTTCCGCCATAGTAAGAGTTGTGCTCGTGGGTGCTTGACAGCCCCCGCCAGGTCTGACCTCAGCTCGTCGGATGCACCAGCACCGTTATTAACGGTGCCGGTGCATCCGAGCTCCCCCTTCCCATTTGAGCCATATGGGGCTCAAATGGGAATGGGGATCTACCGGCACCTTCGAAAGGGCAATTATCATGTCCGCCTAACTCGGCATGACCTAGTAATTGCCCATTCGCGGGTGCCAGACCCGGATGCAACTCCAGTGGCAGCCGTGCCGGTTTTACCTGCACAGCTACCGCCAGAGTAGTTATGAAGCCCACTGTTTCAATAGTACCCAAAGGGGTGCTTTGTGTTAAAATGTAAGTAAATTGTGATATATTCAGCAACAATGGTCAACATTACTAACTGCATAGTGGCCCCTCACCCATTATGGAGGAGCTAAGGAGCCAGCCCAGTGAAACAGTGAGCACTCCCTCAGCTGCTTTATCCAGCTAATGGAGTGCTCCTGGGCTGGCTGAACTGTCAAAGGGAAACACTGTTTCCCTTTGACAGTTCAGTTTAGTTCCCCAGCCGCACATGCTCACTGAGCCATGCAAGTGCTGGGGCGTTTTGCTTCGCCAGCATTGCATAGCTCATTGGAAATTCTGGCTGGGGCACTGCATGTGTGTATGTCCGAGGGGGAGCTCCTGCGCCTCCTCGCACATACGGACAGAGCAGCTGGAGCAGCACCCACACACAGGCCAATGCAGAAGGTACGTTTATGGTCATTGTTTTTATTTAAACATGTGTATGGATGCGTTATGAGTGAGTGTATGGTGATGGATGCTCATGTGAATGATAGAGTGATTGCTGTATGAATGTGCAGCGCCTTGCATATTCACATAATCATGTTCATTGTGTTAGGACCAGTGGGGCCCAGGGGACAGGGATGGTATCTTTTTACCGGACATCTATCATTCAAAACCCTCTGCCTTGTCCACAAGGCTTTCTGGGGCCTCGGTCCAAAATACCTTCAGCTATTCCTCCGCAAATACCTCCCCTCTCGAGCTCTTCACTCCTCTACCTCCAACTCCCTCAGGGTCAGTCGTTTATCAAAGAAACGAGCTGGGGGTAGATCTCCGTCTTCGGCTGGGGCCTCCCTCTGGAACAGTGCCCTGCCACTCTAAAACTTGAGGAGAACCATCTTTCTTCCTGCACTTATCAGACCTACCCTGTCTGCTGCCTTAAACGTAGCACTTGCAAATTGCTGGCTGCACTACCACTGTTTGTTGCCTTTATTATTTATTTATTGTTATTTATCTGTTTCTCCTCTGCTTCGCACTTTCCACTTCTCCCCCCTTCCATGCACTTTTCCCCTCACACTTGCGCGTTCTCAATGTCACTGGGCCTAGTAAGATCGCTGTTTTATTCTCCTCTGTTCCCCTCCCTTGCCTTGTCACGCTCTGAAACACTTGTGTACGAGCGCGATAGAAATAAAATATCAATGCCTGCCCCCTGGACTCCCAGCAACAATTGCAAACTGTTTGGCTATTTACCCATTTTTTGTTAAAAGTATGCTCTACAATGCAACATTTTAACCTATTATTTAAAAAAAAATTCACAGGGGGAAACCCCCCCCGAACCTCCCCTTAATGCCCCTCCACTTAAAAAAGATTCACCAGCCGCCACTGGCCCTCAGACTGTGTTGGGAACGGGATGGGGGAACCGAGGGACTATGGTGGGAGCACAATGGGCGGGAACCATGGGATAGTGATGGGAGCAGAGTGGGGAGAGCCCTGGGTGTGTGATGGGGTGGGGAGAGACCAGCGACTGGGTAGGAGTGGGATGAGGGAGCCCAGCGACTTTGATGGGAGCAGGTGACGGCGCGCAATATATACTGTCCATTTGGCATTTCTGGGGGGTCCGACCTGCCCAAATTTTGCTCAGGGGGGCCCTGGCCAAAAAAGTTTGAAGACCACTGGTTTAAAGGCTTATGTCTCTAGACCTGACATAGGAGCTCTGCTTCTAGCTTCAGCTCAGGAGGAGGAGGAGAGTGAACCTCTGCCTGACCTCCTCAGAGGCTTACCTTTAGATGAGCAAGTGGAAGGAGTTAATCCCTCTTCCAATCTCACATCTGACCAGCAGGATGAGTGCAAGTTACTGTTGAATCAGTTTGGCTCCCTGTTCTCACTTTAACCAGGCTTGACCCCTTGGGGCCAGCATGATATACTCACTGGTGACTGTTTGCCTGTCAAAAACAGGGGTTACAGAATGTCTGACAATGTAAGAACCCATATAAGGAATGAGGTCAACAAGATGCTTGATCTTGGGGTTATAGAGCCCTCTACTAGCCCATGGTCTAGCCCAGTTGTGCTTGTACCAAAGGCAGGATCCAAGGAGTTCAGATTCTGCATGGACTATAGAGCTCTAAATGCAGTCACCAAGACTGATGCTCATCCTTTGCCTAGGACAGATGAGCTGGTGGACAAACCTGGTGCAGCCAAGTACCTCAGCACATTTGACCTAACGTCAGGCTATTGGCAAATAACCCTGACAGACCATGCCAAGAAGAAAACTGCATTCTACAGCCCAACTGGCCTCTACCAATTCAAGGTAATGCCTTTTGGACAAAAGAATGCACCTGCTACATTTCAGAGGATGGTCAATCAAGTTCTGAATGGGATGGAGGACTTCTGCATGGCATAACTGGATAACATTGCAGTGTTCAGCACTACATGGAAAGAACATATTGAACACTGAGGATATGTGTAGCAGGCTCTGGAACAGGCCCATCTGACCATACAGGCAAGTAAATGTCACATTGGTCAGAGTACAGTGGTCTACCTTGGACATGAGGTAGGGGGAGGTGAAATGAGGCCATTGCCTAGCAAAGTACAAGCTGAACAAAACTGGGCCACCCCTACTATTCAAACCCAAGTGGGAGCCTTCTTAGGTCTCACTGGGTATTGCAGGAACTTCATAGAGAACTATGGGACCATAGCTTCTCCCTTGAATGTCATCTCCTCCCCCAAATCTCCTAAAAAGGTCAGGTGGAATGAGGAGTGCAATCAAGCCTTTGAAGGTCTGAGGAAAGCCCTTTGTCAAGCTCCAGTCCTAAGAGTTCCTGACTATCACCAACCCTTCATTGTACAAACTGATGCTTCTAATGTAGGTATAGGTGTAGTCCTTAGTCAACTGGACGAGAAAGGTAGGGAACACCCCATTTGTTTCATCAGCAGGAAGTTAAAGGATCCTGGGCAACAATAGAACGTGAATATTTTGCTATTGTGTGGTCACTGATGAGGTTTAGACCATACTTGTATGGATCTACCTTCATCATTCAGACTGACCACCAACCCTTGAGATGGCTGATGCAAATGAAAGGGGAAAATCCAAAGTTACTCAGATGGTAAATCTGCTGCAAGGATTTGATTTTTCCATTGAGCACAGAGCAGGAAGTCACCACCAAAATGCTGATGGTCTCTCTAGGATGTTTTTAACCAACTAGAGGAATGAGATCCATCCAGGAGTGGATTAAATCCTCCTGTCCCTTAGTCTGGGGGAGGCGAGTGTTATGGAGAATTCTCATATTATGGCTAATTTCCCTCACCTAGTGAGTCCCCCAGCAGCTTTGTTGGATTTCTGGAGTTTCTTTTTTCACTTGGTAAGAGTGTGAGCTTTTCCCCCACTCTTACCCATGTTTTGCCATGTGTCCTTTACCTGTTTGTGTGATTGTGGACTCTGGAGTACACCACTTCAGTAGTCCCCCTCTTTTGTGTGTTACACATTACCTTCCGTGCAGTGACACAGGGTTGTCTTTTAAACTTCCACCGACTCCATTTCTGAGGCTGACTACAGTCCCCCAGAAAAGGGTAAAGTTGCCATGAACCTTACCTAGTCATTTAACCACAGATCCAGTACACCCCATCTTACATGGAGAACTGGAAAGGGTTACTCCTAAGCCCTTTTTATCTGTACCTCCTAGAGCCTTGTTTCGCTCTTTTAACATTTAGACTTGGCTGGTGGTAGTGGTATTTACCATAACTTTTCTACTATGATTATATTATATAAACGTGGTATTGTTTTAGGATATTATATTAGCCTCGAACATAAACCCATTTGACCAAATACTTTTTCTTTTTCGCTCCGGTCGGGTTTATTCACCATTTCTTTCTGTTAAAGTCCTTCTTGTGTTTTACCTTGCGCGGCAAACCAGGTTTGCCTCCTTTGTTCACTGTCTTTGGTGGGCTTCTGCCAAGAAGCCCTCCACCAGGCGCCTGGGTATCTAGGTGGGCTGAATGTGAGGGAGGGGTGTAGTCACCGCCTGCACAGGGTATCCTAGGAAACCCAAGTAGCACTTTGCCATGATTGGCTGAGGTGGTTGTCCGGGCTGGACAACCCCCCTGTGCATGATTGACAGCCAGGCTGTGTGAATGGGGGATTTTCGAATAAAAAGCAGGTTTCTTGGGCTAGAAGTCAGAGTCGCCACTGGAACTACAAGAAACCAAAGAGAAGCGGAGAAGAAGACGGCTGCTGCAACTACCTCGTCCCGGTGAAGCCCTGCTGTAGTCCCGAGCTATCTACCCTTCGACGACCAGAGAAGATCCAGTCCGGAGTCTTCTTCCCTTGAGCCTGGTGGGGATAACCAGCTCATCTTCCACAGCCAGAGGATCCTCTTCTTGGTCGAAATCGCTGCACACTGCTGTAGTGGTCTGGAAATCCATCTGAAGAGCCTCTCCTGTTTTTAAGGAGTGCACCTTTTATTCACTGTCGCTGCTGCCGGCTTCGTCCCTGTGTGGTGCAGACCACTCCAGACGTCCTCCTTTGCACCGAAGCTCCAGGAACCGTGGGTCTGCAGGAAACCAACAGGAACAACTGCCGTGGCACCAGTTTCTTCATTGAATAAGGTACTGTGTTCTGCTTGAGGAATTAGGGTGAATCCCTTTTCTTCACCTTCAAGGCTTGTCCTTGTTTTCCCTCCTTCTTATAACTTTTGCTTCCTCTGTTGACAATATCTAAGTACTCCTGGCAACATTGAATCTTGAACTGTCCGACTGTGTGATCCTCGACAACAGGAACCCAGTCCCACTTGACACTGGCTCCGGCCTATTGACTCTTGAATTCCTGTCAACTAGTGTTCTCTGATTCTGTCTGCCTTGACAAAAGTATTGCCTATGATTTTTGCCCCCAACTCTCTCTGGTTAACTCAGGTGCTAAGTGTGTTTTTGCTCCGGTAACATTTCTTGCCGCGGATACGCGTTTCTTTAGTAAGACCAAACTGTCATTACTGTCAAAAAGTGATCGCAAGTGTATTCCTGGTAACGTCTTTTGTTTCACAACACCGGTCCGTTAAAACATGGGGTACTTACCTTGAGTTAGAGTGTACCAAAGTGAATTGGTTGGTTGTAGTGTATTTTACGTGTGATTTTGAATTAATCGAAGTGTTGTGTTTATAACAAATGGTTTAAAAATAAATGTACTTATATTTTGTACCTGAAATCCTGAGTCAGTGTTAGCTTGAGTCACAGTAATTGTGGTGCCTTTGTGTAATCTTTGCTACTGCTCATATACTCTTGAGATAAGCCTGGCTGCTCCGCTACTGCTACGACTTTAACATAGTAGTACAGGTTTCTACCAAAGGTAAAACTTGTATTGCCACCTGTAGTCTTAATTGTGTGTAGTGGTCCCTAAGGCACTGCACAGGATTCTGCCTAACAGAGGTCAACTCCAAGAATGGAGGAGAGTGGCAACTTCAAAGAAACAAAACTTTAGAGCATAGCAGCCAGCCAGTGAAGGTCGAGATAAGGAGGCCCCAGGCAGGTGGCAAGGCTAAGGAAGAATCAAATACACGAAAAGAAGGAAACTGAAGCAGTTTCATTGTGAACAGACACGTGACCAGCTAAGCGCAAAGAGGTACCAACGTCTGATGTCATCCAGAACCCGAGGATGTCATAGCTTTTCCTGATAAAAAGCTACAGTTTCGAGGCCATCCTCAGCCAACATATTGACACATAGCCCTAAAATACTGATTGATGGAAAGGAGGCAGGGTGAATCTTGGGGCACACCACATCTGGGTGTCCATTCTGTGTGCTGCTAATTAAAGTGGCGATTTATGCCTAGGGGTGTAACGCACCCAATCACAATGGACCAAATAATCTAGGGTCCTATAGCTAGTAGAACCAATGAGATGTCATACTCGTAGTGACGTCTATCACGAGTGATGTAGAGGGACGGGCGTAGACGCCCACCCATAAGAGTTATCCAATCCCCACACACTGTTACCATACACAGATATAGCACCTATACTTAAGTTACTTTTCCCAACCAATAGAATTGCATAACAATTTTGGAGTGTAACACGTCAGTGATGACGAGAATGTACTATAACTACTGCTGTCTGTATGAAGAAGTTGGAAGTTGAAGCGAGACAGGCGATCGCATTACTTTTGATTTCCATGTGTTTCCCCATTTTTTGTACTTGTCATTAAACAGACTTCCCTTTGCCAAACCATTGACTTGTCCTTATTGATTGGTGTTGGAGTAAAAGAATCCTGCACCCCATCCTCCTCATTGTGCAGCTATCTCGTCTTAAAGGTACTCAAGGGTGAGCTCTGATCCCATGGACCCGTCAGAAGTTGCTCTGCCCTCTTGTAAACTTGGTAGCTGGGGATGGTTATGACCATCATTTTTTTGAATTTTGATTATTGATAAGACACCTATTGACCGTCGACGCGAAGTAACTCTAGGTCTTCGGCAATATCACGAGACCTTCGCCATTCGGCTGAGTAGACTGAGAAGCTTCTGGTGGACAATGATAGTGTAAGTCCATCAAAAAACATCAAAAACTGCAGTGCATCTGAAGGAACCTGCCTTACAACGCATAATCCTTCTCATTCCTATGGGCAGCCGATCGGACGAAAAGACCGAAGGAGGCGGTAAAGCAGGCGGTGATCCCGAAGATTCAGAGAGGAACAATGCGAGCGGTGAGTGAAATAAAAATTGATGCTTTGGCAAATGTCCTTAGGCATTAGAACAAGTAAGGGAAAGGTAACGGAGGGAGGTGGAGAAAAAACAAAATAGTCAGAAGTAGAGAAGATATATATATATATGGGGTAATGACTCCAGAATAACTGAATATAAAGGGAGAGTATACCGGGTTAAACACCTGAGATAAAGGGAGAGTATACCGGGGTAAACTCTCCCTTTAACCTTTTAACCTAAGATAAAGGGAGCGGATAGCGGGCCGGACACCAGAGAAGAGAGAGGATACGCCTTGTTCCTGCGCTTAAATATAGTGGTCAGAAGAAATGTGAACTCATAGTCCCATATAATAGGGAAGAATTAGGGTACTACGACGATTAAAGACGTCGTAAAAGGAGTTTGTTTAAACTCCATGTCGGGGTATTGATTAGAAGGCAGAGATATCTCTGTCCAGCTGCTGTCTGTCTAGTCTGTTTAAAGTTTGTCATACATGTCCTGTTTCTGTGTCATATGTACAGAAATATGTCTCCTTGATGTTTTAAATTGATTAGGGTCTTTATGCGATTCTATAGTTGAGAGGGAATCGCACCTGAATTGATGTTCTTGAGTAAATTGATGATGTAAAAATGTTTTGCCGGGAAAAGATTGGATTGGAGCTTGCAGTTTTTGGTGCTCGCTCATATTGTTGGGAGTTGTGAAATTGCATGAAAGTATTGTTAGAAACAAAATTCAAGCATGGAAGATATTACTCCACTTGCTCACTTATGTAAACAATTGCCTAAACATGCACCCAAGCTTAAGAAATACAGTACACCGCGCCACCATCCCTGCCTGAAATCAAAACCGAGGGAAGTAAGTTAGAGGGACTCTACCCACTAAGAGAGCTCAAAGCAGCTACAGGGTACAGCAACCCGGCATATGAGTCACCTACGTACAGTAGTGATGAAATTAAGGGGAAGGATCAGGATAAAAATCTTACCTCCTCAATCCCAAGGGACAAGGAGAGACGCGAGGATGAGAGGAAGGATCAGACACAGACAAGTGCACATCTCTATAAGGAGAGAGAGGGGACGAAATGGAAAGGAAGTGAAGACAGAACCGATGAGATAGCATTCGCGAAAGACGAATGGATGGGAGGACAGATATTGTTGAAACTCGATGGAAAAGGAAGTGATGATATGAGACCGAGAGAAGGGAGAAGGAGAAGGAGAAGGAAATAAGGGAAGAGAATAAAAAGGAAGGATAGGCTGAGGCGAGAACAGCTATATCGCAAAGAGCAAGGAAAGCCGCTCAGTTGCAAACAGAGCGCAGCCTATGATCAGTACAGGCAGAACCTGCAAAGGTTGGAAGAAGAGCAAAGAGCTTGTGAAAAAAGGATAAAGAGGCTGAAGGATGAGGACGTTAGAAGGGCAAATGAATGTATAAATGAAAGGAAAAGAGAAGAAGATAAGGTCAGAGAGGAAGCCAGGAAGCGTAAAGAATTCGATGATGACATTGAACGTAAGCATAGACAGAGGGCACGCAATCTCGAATATCTGGAGCGGGAAGTTAAAAAACCCAATCCTGTTGTAGAATGGGAAGACCTTGAAGAATTATTCCATGCGTACGATTCAGTACCAGGCATGAGAGGGGAAAATATTCAAGATGACTTTGACACCAGAAGCATCAGGGAAACGATCGATAAAATATATGATGAAATGGGGTTGGAACCAATATCCCAAAGGGAAAGGGAAGACGAGTGCTTGGAAAGCACTCAGCTATATGACACTGAGGATGTCCCCCGAAGTAGTGGGACCAGGAGACTGTCCCCGGGAAGGCTAGAAATCAGTAAGGACGACGATGACACAAGGAGTTGCGTGAATTAGGAACAATCAGTGTCCGACTCCGGAGAGGAGATGGAGGGCGAGACAAATGAAGAAGGGAGACGGCGCAAAAAGCGGTTCCCAAGGGACAAAGGGGTACGATGGTCAGACGCTAGCGAGTCCGCACCTAGGACATCAGAGTCTGCCACGCAGCCTGACCGGTGAGAAGGAACACCCCATGGTCAGAGGGGGGTGTCAGTATCCGCCTATGCAGACAGGCTGAGGACATTGCCAGGCAGACGGCGATGCAGGAATATTACCCCAGCGATAGACAGGAGAGCTATGGGGAAAGAGAAGGAAGACTGCATGTTCCAGTTTCCACTGTTAGAAAAGGGGGGAGCAAGACCACAATATATGGCCACACATGGATCAAGAGAACGTGAAGCACAAACTTCCAATGCTGACATCAGGAGCCGGGAAGTGCATACATGAGTTAGAAAAGATGACAGGGGGTGTCACATTAGCTATAGGGGACATTAAGGGCCTCCTGATCGCCATACTTGGTCAGAGAGCAAATGATGTGTGGAAACGGGCAGGGTACCCTGGTGTAACAATAATTAACACTACCCATGACGGCGCGCCATTTAATAATTGTAGAGCAGCAGTGTGGAAAGCGCTACGAGTGCTGTACCCAGACACTTCCAATATGGGAGCTATTATGACTCGAAAAATGAAGGAGTCAGAAGATCTGTTGATTTACATCCAGAATTCCCAAGACGTGTGGGTGCTCGAAACGCATGAATCTTGGACAAAATCTATACCTGCATTCTACCACATATTGTGCCAAGGGTTGCCAGAACCAGTGCAGAAACAGCTTAAGAAATTGGTAGGGGTAGAGGCTAAACCTTGGGCTGAAATACAGTTGACTATTGCACATTACTGTAGATTGTTGCAAGAAAAGAATCAAAAAAAGGAGGCAACTCATAAGGGTGAGGAAGCGAAGCTGGTGCAAAAGAAATGATCAAAGTATGCTCTTGAAGGAGCCATGCTGACAAGCCCAGCCGAACCGAACATACAACAGGTGACCAACCCGCAGGAGAACAACCAGGGTAACGCGGGATTGTACCCGAGGGGAAGGGGATTTAGAGGAAGAGGATGGCAGAGTAATCAGGGAGGTTTCCAGAGTAATCAAGGAGGCTTTAAAACGTGCAGATGGGCAATCAAGATATGTCAAATGGACAAATAGCCCGACCACCGCCAGTGTGTTGGCTGTGTGGAATGACAGGGCATTTGGCACGCTCGTGCAGAAGCCAAGGCGCTTGGCAAAATAATCAAGGAATGGGAGCAGGCACAGTGAATCCGCCTGCAATCCCCCAACAGGGCGGTGCACAGAATCACACAGTGCAGCAGCAAGCACCAGGCATGCAACAGGGTGCGCAACAGGGGGTTCAACCCCCGAGCATGGGGAACGTGCCACAAGGGCAATTCCAACAGGCACCACCGCAAATGTCTCAGGGAACAAACTCCAGAAGGGGAGGCAACCCTGGGAATGGAGAAAATCCACAAGTACACAGTGGTCCAAACTTATATATGAACTAGGACAGCTCACTGGGAACCCTGATATGCTCTATCCTATCAGTGACACCAGACCCTAACAGGGAACCAATGGTGAATGTCGTCATTGGGGGTAAAGAATATTCCTTCCTAGTAGACACGGGTGTAACGCGCTTGTGCATATGGGAGGGCAAGTTTTCTTTGTCCTGCGAGGCCATAGATACTCATATTTTCACTGGAGCTCATAGTCGAGTTCCCTTTACAGACGCACTCCCAGTCTCCGTAGGAGAGTGCGAAATGAATGTACCCTTATTGTATTCGCGTCAGACCCCAGTAAACATTTTGGGTCGAGATTTAATGACAAAATTGAACCTGACTATCTCATTCACGGAGGAGGGTATAATATGCTCCACTCCAGGAATGCACTATTCAATGGTATGCAAAATGATCAGATCATACTCAGGATGCATAGCCATGAGAGATATACCATTAGAACCAGAAGTCTTCGCATACGGCATGCGTGTGCTTATGGCGGGATTGCCAGGCCTTGCAGATAGGACCATGAGAATCCCTGACGAGTTTCTATTCAGACCAAGAATACCTATGCATAAAGAAGAGGGACAAGTATTTCTCTTGACGATACATATTGCAGCAGTATGAGGGAAAGTAGCATTGGTCAAACGATACGATGGTGAAGGCAGACAATGGGGTGCGATTATCGCCATTGTAGAAGGGTATCGAGTGACTGATGTCACTGATGATGATCTGCTTGAAGAACAATTTGACTCAGAAGAGACGAGAGTGGAAGTGAGTCTCATATTTTGGGTGAAAATGATCAAAAGGGAAGTGCCTCAGAGAATGATGTTGGCATTGATACGTCCAGAATACTTTGATGACGACATGGCCCAGGTGCCTGTCTCTGTATGGACTACAGGACCTTACGACGTGGGCCTGCTGAGGGGTGGTAGGAGAAGTGAAAATTAAACTGAAACCAGGAGCAATTTTACCAAGAGCACGACAATATCCCATGTCCAGACAAGCGGATGAAGGGATCGCGAAGACAATTTCCGCCATGATGGACCAGGGCATCCTAGTGACGTCAGAATCACCCTGTAATACGGTGATTTACCCTTTCAAGAAATCAAAGGGAGGGTCTTGGCATTTAATCCAAGATTTAAGAGCATTAAATGATATTGTTGAAGCCGAGTTCCCTCTAGTCCCTAACCCATCCACAATTTTGTGTAACATACCTGTCGAGGCAAGACATTTCACGGTAATCGACTTGAAAAATGCCTTTTCTCAATCCTGTTGCACTGTGATTCATAAGATCTGACATCATTCACATTCAGACAAATGCGTCTGAAAAGCACAAGGTTGCCACAGGGGTACTGTGAGTCCCTGTCTATCTTTAATAGAGTCCTTCAGATGGACCTGAGCAATATTGGAGTAGAAAGTTTCGTCTTGCACTATGTGGATGACATTCTGATTTGTAGCACCACGGAAGAGCAATGCAGGCGAGATTCTGTGCAGCTTCTGACTATACTGGCTGAGGAAGGCTATAAGGTTGACAAGGAAAAACTGCAATACTGTCAACAGGAGGTGCAGTACAGAGGCCAGTTCATTTTGCATGAGGGGGAAACTGGTAACCCCAGTAAGGGCTGAAGCTATCGTGAACATGGCGAAGCACCTCACGGTAAAGCAAATGGAGAGCTTCTTAGGCCTGTGCAACTATATAAGAGCATGGGTTTTCGATTACTGTACTTATACCAAGCCCTTGCTCCAGGCTCTGAAGAAGGCCCAGGTGACAAAGGGAAAAATTGAATGGACAGAGGCAATGGAAAAAGGGTTTACAGAACTCAAGAAAGCGATTTGTACGGCTCTAGTTCACGGGATTCCTAATTATGCAGAGGAATTTTACCTATTCTCACACACAGAACAGTGTCCAGCATGTCCTCAGGACTGAACCAGATTAGGGGGGTGGACTGGGAATTGACCTATTTTGAATATGCATAATGAATGTGACGTACCAAAGGTGTTAGTCTAACCTTTTTCCATAGTCTAGCAAGGGAACTGTATCCCGTAACCAGAGACAATCGTCGCCCGTAAGAGGGGGGACACTTGCGAAGCACAAGACACATTATGATACAAACTTTCTGAGAGACAATAATGGAGTAAGTGAAAAGAATAGAACTTTAACAGTTGCTATGATTGAAATGGGGGCCCAAAACAGTAGCCTGGTCCTCCCACAAACAGAAGGGCGCCCCTGTTTCCCTGGAAGGAAATGCTGCCAATTGTCATACCGCACGATTATGTGTATATGTATAGTGATTATCATTGTCTTTCTGTCATTAACAATCAGAACTGCATTCTTTATTGGTGCATGAAGTGTTCCAATGTCAGTGCACCCACCAGATAATGTACGCATAGGTCCCACGAAAGCACCTCGACCCTTTATAGTTATTCCAGTCCCGAGGAAATCTGATGGTAAGGTAAACAAACTAAAATTGAATGTAATTAGCATTCATACACACTTGAGGTAACGAATGAAGAAAAAAGCGGGAGACAGGGTCAGCGTGAAATGAATGAAAACGTAGCACTGACCACTAAACGCACACACTGAATGCACACAAACCAGGGCAAATGTCAATGGCTACAAAACCTCAAACGAAGACAACAGAAGGTACGAGACTGCCTACCGAACAACCAGTACCAGAAAATAGTAAAGGTGGCCGACACGAATCAAGTGAAAGGCCAACTAAAGAAGATATAGCAAAAGCCCTCAAGAAGACAGAAGCAGCTACGAGAGAATTCACTGCAAGGACACAAATGTTGATAGATAATTTATTCCCGTTTATAGCCAGAGCAAAGAAACTACACGAGGAACAGAAAAATAAAACCGCAGAGATTGTAGTGACAAGCACACCAGTTCCAACAAAAAGAACAAGCACCAGGCCCATGATGCAGCCATACGTAGGGCTGATGGCAGACAGGTGGTGGCTAAAGGCACTTATAGAGGGCAGGACAATAACGCGAGAGGAGGGGAAGAGATTTGCAAAACCTCCACCCATCACATCAATGCAGATGAAGAAACCTGCTCCACCAACTAGCATGCCCCAGAGACCCCCAGCAAGGAAAAGCCACACAGACGCGTTTAGAGATGTAGTTATAGCTAACTACAGAAAGACACTAAGAATCAAGAGAAGCCTACATGAAGATAACAATGAACTAAACGATTACCTGGACAGCACAGCACATGTAGGAAACAACATTTGGTACCAACACATAGGTCGGAAGAAGAAAATCAGAAGGAGAATGCTTTGTCTGTGTACTTCTACCGTACAGAATGGGAAAATCCAAGATCCAAGAAAATCCAAGATCTTTGTGGCTGTAGAAATTGATGTCCCTACAGCACACTGTATGTCACACGTAGCAATGTGCAACACCAGAGGACAGTTTATGGGGAGAGATGCCTCATTGATATGGGCAACTAAAACAGAGTATACCGATGAAGACGGTTACGTCCAAGATATTCAAACAAGAAACAGAGCGCATACTAAGAATCACGTGATCAGGTATGAGAAGCCTGAAGTTAAAGGATCAGGAACAAGATGGGAAATAAACCCGAGGCTGAGCATCCAAGGAAAGACTCCAGAAGAGGCTCAAATTTGGAAGAACAGAGGCCAAATACAGATTTGGGGGACAGTGGTTTCCCCAAATGGATGGGAAGAAGGAGTGGTGATCTGCCGAGCTTGGGTGGTCCTTGGAGCCTGCAAAGAAGCGATAGAAAACTCACAAAGACTGTGCAAACCTCTATGGCCTAAGTTGGTAAAGTTACTAACCTGGGTCGAAGACAGAGGAGGACCCTTGCAGATAGTGCCACTGGAAAGACCAAAAGTGTGCTTCAGGAACAACGGCACAAGGAAGATGGGAGAGAATCAAAACTGTGGACGAATCTTTGAAGCTCTCGGAATGACTCACGGAACCGCAGTAATTATGGATCATTACTGGGCATGTGGATCCAAAGCATACGTAAGACTGCCGAAAAACTGGGGAGGCATATGCACAATAGTGAACGTCCATGTTCCTGCACTAATGATCCCGAAAAGTGACCTGAATATTGACAGTTTCCCGAAAGCAGATGCTCACCTGAAGAAAAGGAGATCAGTGGAACTGGTATCCCAAATGAAGAGAGAGAATTACTTTTCTGCCAAATCGGAAGAAGCATTTCATGCAATCCCGTATGAACACAGGCTTTTCAGCCTCACTTCATCAGTGTTCACAACAATCTTCATGCCAAGAATCTAAGTTGGAGTAAATACCAAATGGTTACAGATAATCAGATGGGAGTTATTGCAGACCAAAAGGATTCAATGCGATTAAAGAAGAACTAAGAGCAATCCGATTGATGACCCTCCAGAACAGATATGTACTTGACATGATCACCGCAATGGATGGAGGTGTTTGCACAAAAATCAGAGAATCATGTTGCACATTTATACCTTCGCATGATGAAGAGAATGGAACCTTAACAGAAGCCATAAGTATGCTGACAAACCTACAGAACCAGATGATCGATGAGACTGACGAAGTTGATGATGACAGCTGGTTCGGAACTCTATTCTCATGGGTCCCACAATGGATGGCAGACATATTAAAGTTTCTGGGAGCCCTGCTATTGATGATAGTGCTAGGATTTTGTGTTATCAAGATAATCGTCACACAATGCCAGAAAACTGCAAAGAAAGCCATTGGGATGAAGATCAAGATCGATGTCAAACCAGGATGGAAGCCGAGAGACCTGACCGATGAAGAAATAAGAGAATTTGTGAAGGCCAGCGAATTTGCGCCAGAAGGAACAAAGTTTGTGTATCCCAGAAAACAAAGAAAGTATGAAAGAAAATGGATCTATTGCAGTCCAAATGGACAATGCCAGCTTATGACCTGGAACAAGGACAAGCATGTAAAAACAGCAGGAAGTCTGAGAGGAGTGATAAAAATATGGACTCCAAGGAAACACACTTCACACCATCATGTACAAACCCAGAAGACGATGAACACGATACTGAAGAACCAAGCAAGACGAATCCGAAGGAGGAAGCAGAAGTGGTCGATGAACCGACCAGAGGGGGAGTGTAGAGGAGGTCCCAGATACGGCCTGAACTCTAGCCGCCCATTTTGAGGTGACAGGAACATACTCGCCAAGATATGTGACGTAGGAGGAACAAATAAACCAAGAGAGAGCGGCACTAGGACTCTGCCCAGCACCCATCAGAAGAGCAATACCTGTTGAACTGCCTGTAACCAGACAACCATGGGCAGCTCTGTACCCGCTGAGACAACCGTGCCAGCAGTTGACATGAAATGAAGACTACTTACAAACTGTTCCCGAAGAGACCCAAAGGGCCTTAATCAAAGGCAAATGGTGACGACATAAGAGCCCGGACAGACGTACAGATGAACATAAACAACAATCAAAAGATGACACACAAGGACGAAATGTAAAGAATAATGATGTAATGAACTTGTAAGGAGAAACGATGTTGATATATAAAGAAGCGTAACCATGAAGTAAGGGGAAAATATGCAACTAACAAATGCCTGTAAATAGGGTTGGAACGCAAGAAGCTAAGGAAACGATACTGCTTGCAATGCTTAGTAGAAGGATAGAGCGGCAAGTGGCAATTATATATCTACCTCAATGAAGCACATTATACAAGTGCAACTCCATTTTACAAAAGCAGAATTAAGCCCAGGCTGCAAGGGGCCAGCAAGGCTGAGATTCATATTCTAGCTAAAGCCAGAAGGAAAGAGCGGAACCGAAAATGAGCACAACGCAGCTGTTGTGAATTCCATGGCAAATCCAAGAAGGAAGGAGAGCGGCAACTTCGAAGAAATGAAACTTTAGGGCATAGCAGCCAGCCAGTGATGGTGGAGATAAGGAGGCCCTAGGCAGGTGGCAAGGCTAAGGAAGAATCAAATACAGAAAAAGAAGGAAAATGAAGCCGATTCATTGTGAACAGACACGTGACCAGCCAAGCGCAAAGAGGTACCAACGTCTGATGTCACCCAGAACCTGAGGATGTCATAACGTTTCCTGATAAGAAGCTACAGTTTCGAGGCCATCCTCAGCCAACTAATTGACACATAGCCCTAAAATACTGATTAATGGAAGGGAGGCAGGGTGAATCTTAGGGCACACCGCATATGGGTGTCCATTCTGTGTGCTGCTAATTAAAGTGGAGATTTATGCGTAGGGGTGTAACACACCCAATCACAATGGACCAAATAATCTAGGGTCCTATAGCTAGTAGAACCAATGAGACTTCGTACTCATAGTGACGGCTATCACGAGTGATGTAGAGGGACGGGCATAGATGCCCACCCGATAAGTTATCCAATCCCCACGCACTGTTACCGTATACAGATATAGCACCTATACTTAAGTTACTTTTCCCAACCAATAGAATTGCACGACAATTTTGGAGTGTAACACGTCAGTGATGATGAGAATGTACTATAACTATTGCTGTCTGTATGAAGAAGTTGGAAGTTGAAGCGAGACAGGCGATCGCATCACTGTTGATTTCCATTTGTTTCCCCATTTTTTGTACTTGTCATTAAACGGACTTCCCTTTGCCAAAACATTGACTTGTCCTTATTGATTGGTGTTGGAGTAAGAGAATCCTGCACCCCATCCTCCTCAAGGTGCAGCTATCTCATCTTAAAGGTACTCGAGGGTGAGCTTTGATCCCATGGGCCCGTCAGAGATTGCTTTGCCCTCTTGTACACCCCGGCCGTTCGGCATTGGCGTCGATGCAGCATCTATCTGTTTGTCACAATATCCCAGCAGTCCCTTGGAATATTTGTCATATCTTTCTGGGCTTTTGGGACCATGTGGCAGAACCAGGTCCACTGAAAACGAGATAATGCATCTGCATTGTTATTATCTGCCCCTGCAATGCATCTCGCTCTTATCATAATGTTTTCAGCCAATGTGATCTTGGTTATAGCTCTTAAGATTCTTAACACTGGCTTATGGTGGTTCTTCTATTAATAATCCCCACCAATGTCATGTTGTCTGACCAAGCAGTTAGTTCTGTATTTGCCAAATGCTTGCCCCAGATGTGTATTGCTAGCCAGATTGGTATGATTTCCACAAGCGTGATGTTTCTGGTCCAGTCTGCTGTATGCCACATGTCTGGCCATCCTCCAGAAAACCAGGCTGTTCCCAGAATGGCCCCAAAACCTTTGCTCCCAGTTGCATCAGTGAATAGTATTCTTTTATCGCTTGTGTTTAATGGCTTATGCCATAATGTTGTGCCGTTTAAATTTTTCAGGAAAGCTTCCCATATTAGTAAGTCATTTTTAACTTCCTCGCCTATCCTAATATGCAAGTGTGGTTTATTGCAGCCTCTTGCCCTCAGCTCGAGGCTTCTTGCAAATGCTTTTCCCTGTGGTATTTCCCTAGCTGCTAAATGTAGACTCCCTGCCAAAGATTGTATTTCTCTCACTGTGCCTTTTTCTTTTTTACTCTGCTCCCTGATTTTATTCTAGTAATTCCTATACCTTTGCAAGGGGTATTCTGCAAGGCCCAGCCCTGGAATCTATCTCTATTCCTAGGAAAATTATGCTGGTCGCTGGTTTAGTTGTTTTTTCTTCAGCTTATGGTATGCCCCATTGTGCTGCCATTTCTATCATTACTGATAAGGCGTTCTGGCATTCCCCAGTCCCAGGTTGCCCTATTACCATAAAGTCACCTAGGTAGTGTACTACCTGTGCCTCTGGTAATTTTATTAACAAAAGCCCATTGAAAGATTGAACAAAATTGTTTGAATAGGGCGCATGATACTGCGCACCCCATGGGTAGGCATCTGTCTACATAAAACTTCCTGTTAAAAGTGAAACCTAACCAGGGTTGTGACTTGGGATACACTGGAGTCTGAAAGCTGACTGGATGTCTAGTTTGGCCATTACAACCCCTTTCCCGCATTTCCTGACTAGTCTGAGAGCTTCCTGGAAATGGGTCTAAGTCACTGCAGTTTCTGTGTCTGGGATCCCATCATTTACAGACTGTCACTGGGGGTATGATAGATGATGTATAATTATCATTTTCCCAGTCTCTTTATTGGGTACCAGTCCCAGTGGAGAGAATATGAATTCTTTGCAAGGCATCTGCTCCCATGGTTCCCCAATTCTACACAATTTTAGTTCTTTCTTGATCTTTTCCCTCATAATTCTGGGGTTTTCCTTTGCAGATTGTAGGTTTTCTGGGATTTTTGAGGACCCTTTGCCTTTAAAAGGGATGTAGAAACCCTCTTTGAAACCCCTCTCCATTATTTGACTGGTGGCTTTGTCCAGATATGCAGCAATAGCTGACTCAAAACCATTTAACTTGACTGGGGATTTCCCTGGTCTCCATGTGTTTTTGTCCTCTAGTTTACTGATGCTCTTTTTTAGGATCCCTGTTTGGTAGGCGAGGATAGCTCAGCGGCAATGTGCTTGCCTGGGAAGCAAGATGACACAGAGCCACACAGGTTTGATTCCCGGGTCCGTGCTTAGAAACCTCTGGCTATTAAGCACGTTATAAATAACCTACCATGTCATGTCACCCGCTGCTGGGGTGCCCACCCCCTCATTTTGTACAGTTGTGCTTGTATCTGTACTCTTTGCCCCAAGCGCAGTGCCCTTTCTCAAAGTTCCAGCAAGCACTGTTAGACTTTCTGGTGTTTTGGCTTTTATTATTGTACTGACTGTGGTTATTGGCCCCATCCCCCCATGACTGCTTCTTCTGAAAGGGCTGTTCCCCTTTAGTTTGCCTATCTGATTCTGTGCCTTTACTGCAGCTAGCATGTGCTGCCTTATTTTTTGACTGGGTCTTTTCTCCACTCACTGGTGGCTTCCCACTCATTATATATAAATAATTTTGGACCTCATCCCACTCTATCTATGGCCGTTCAGACATTGCCTTCCTAAATGTTTCATCATATGCGAGCCAGGTGTCTCCCATAGGCCTCTTTTACTTCTCTGATTTTATCAATGTGGGCCATTCATTTAGTTCCATCCTCTGGTGTTTTCTCCAATATTATTGTTGCTAGAATAATAAATGCCTTCAACCAATTGTCCCAATTGTGTCCTACCTGTACTTTTCTTGCTATTATTTTTTCCTCAATCTTTTTGGGATCTTTAAATGCATATATCCCCCTTTGTTGTGCTTCTAACATTGAAAATATTTCCAAATACTCTTTTTTCCAGATTGATTCTTTGATTGTCTGCAGCCAGTGACCTCTTGTACCTGTTCAAAATCCCACTTTCCAGTGCTTTCAACCTTTCCACTAACTGCATTAGTGACCATTGCGTCTTCCTTTTGTGCTGCTGCTGCTGCTGTTGCTGTGCAGTTTACATTACCCTCGTCTGTAATTGTGGACCCCCCTTCTATTGTTATGGGTGTAAAAACGCGGGCTGTGGTGTTGTTGGACACTCTTGGTGTTGTTTGACCCTGGGTGGGGTTGCGGCCTGTCCATGCTTTTAGCGGATCTTCTCCCCCTCCACCCTGTTTCACTATAGGCTCTGTTACTACAGTATGTCGCTGTTTTTCCCCTAGTTCAGACATAATTGTTCCAATTTGTCAAATTGTGCATTTACCACAGATTCTTGCTGGTCCAAATATTTGCGCAGACATTCAACATTTTAGACAGAAATGCTTTCTTTTTACCTTTCTTGTTGTTTTTCTTCCCGGATTTTGCCGTGGTCTGCTTATCTGCTCCCCTTGGTTCCAGGTTTTCTTTAGATTTCTTTGCTGATGGTGTAGTTTCCTCCAATTCTGTGATGTCTTCTTCCTCTTCATCTGAATTCTCGCTTAGCCACTTCCTCACCCATGGCCAGCCGTGTATTAGCTCTGCCTCATCAGCCCACTGCATGAGCTTTGTTCTCTTCTTGACTTTTGCTCCGTTTGCTGCCACTTTGCTCACTTTTAATAGCAATTTTTTTCCAGAATACAAACTCCTTTTCTGACTCTGTTGTTTCAGGAATTGTCCAAAACCTGGTCTGCCATATTGAAAAAACCTTTTGTTTTTTCACCACTGCTGTTTCCCACTTGGCGTTGTCTCTCCTGTCCCTGGTGTGCACTTCCTATTGTACCAACTTTAGTGTGGCTGTATTATCCCAACCAACTCTTTTTCTTGCTTGGTGTGTCATTTATTGTTTGCCTGAAACATAAAACACGCTTCCCCCTGTTCGCCATTTTCTTTTGTGTCACTTTCCTTCTGCTGTTTCTGTAGCAACTCTGCCCGGGTCCCTCTCCTGTTGGACTTGACTCTATTGGATTTTTGGATTGGAGTTACCATACAGAACAAATTGAAATCTGTATGGCTTTTACCCAATTTTTCACAGGAAGTGTGCTGTATAATGCACCATTTGAACAAATTATTCCAAAAATGTTCTTGAAGAGGTTGGACGGAAGTAGAACTCCCCAACCCCCTGAACTCCCGTTGGTTTCTTTCGGGATCCTTTGTTATGCTCAGTCGCTGACATATTTGTGGGAAATGTTTATGCCCCTCCAATTAAAGAATTCACCAGCTGCGACTGGATGAGTGGTTGGCGGGTCAGTCAGTATGAATGTGTCTATGCATGGATGGTGCCCAGGCAAGGGGCATTGGAGCATGGATGTTTTCTTTCATGTTTTACTGGTATATTTGGGCAGAGCCAACTTGATGGATGTTATTACTTGGATGGTTTGGGGTGGGGTGTTTATCGCAAAATGCTGCAGGAAGAATGGCATGTTTTACTCACATAAGGGGCAAGGCCAATATGATGTATGTAATTACATGGGGAGGGTGGGGGCCCTTGTGCAGTCAGCAAGTAAATGCTTTCTTACTGTGGAATTGCATATTTCACTGCTGCTTACGGTATTTATTTATTTAAAATGTATAAAGCGCTAACTAAGGCCCAAAAGGGCATCGAGGTGCTGACAAGAGCGAGTGAGGCAGGCTCAGAGAAATGAAAGCAACAGGTAAGCAGGAAGAGAAGAAACGATTAAACAAATGCGTTTTCAAGACTCTCCTAAAACAGAGTATTCAGACAGAGTTCTCAGGTCAACAGGAAGGGCATTCCACAAGCAGGGTGCCAACACCGAGAAAGATCGACCACCCAGACATTTCTGACAAAATGTGGGGACCTTGAGAAGCTGATGCAAATTTGAGAGCAGATTTCTTGCTGGACAGTATTTTTCCAATTTGTTTTTCAAAATGTTGGGGCCAGCATCATAAAAGGCTTGATGGACTACACATAGACTCTTAAACTCAATGGGGACAGTCACAGGGAGCCAATGCAGCTGGGAAAGCAGTTGCAAGGACAGAGTCAGGCGGGGGGCCCCAAGTGCCAGACGAGCCACAGCATTCTGCACAACTTGTATCCGCTGAATCTGATACTTGGGCTGGCCAAGTAAATACCATTACAGTAATCTAATGAACTGATTACAGTGGATGTCACCAGGGATATCCGATGTTCGGCAGGAAGCAGGAGTAGAATCTTCCTGAGAGCCTTTAGTCTCCCAAACCCTGCACTGCAGACAGCGAAATCTGGGCTTGACAGGACCCATTGGGGAGAAGTTTGACCCCAAGACTCTTGACAGAGGCACAGGGGAAGGGGCAAAGGCCAAGGGAATCCTGCCAGTAAAGCGAGGTCCAGAGATGGTCTCTCTCTGTGGGCCCACCACCAACACTTCCGTCTTACTGCCATTCAATTGCAGTCAATTGGCTGCCATCCAGATCCCCAGTTTTTTGAGGCAGTCTCATAACATTTCAGGAGGAGCAGTCTGCGGGGAGTCAATTCGGAATCTAAGCTGTGTATCAACTGCCTAGGAGTAAAAAAGTACTCCATATGCAGTGATAATATCAGCCAAAATCCGTTCATACAAGTTAAAAAGAAGGGGAGAGAGAGAGCCGACCCCTGCGGAACACCACAAAGTAACTCAACCCGAGCAGAATGACAGGACTGAAAAGAGATGGTTTGAGAGTCGGCAGTCAAAAAAGAACAAAACCAGGCAAGAGTAGATCCCAACATGCCTGCCTGCACCTGTGTAAGTGTTCTTACATGGTGGGTGGAGGCATTTATGCTGTCAAAAAAGGAAATGGTTACTTACTGCAGTATTGCATGTTTTACTGGCATTGAGGGCAACCAGTGTTACAAAGTGGTACAGGGGTTGGGCAAGCATTTGTGCAGCAGATGCACACTTCTGTTAACGAGGCACATGTTTTTCTAGCACATTTGTGGTACATTTATGGCGCATCTTAGAATTGCCCACTTTCTTATTTTTGAAAATATGGCTCAATGTGCACAAAAGATGCACTACGGGGTGGAGGACAACATGTACTAAGCTAAAAGGTTTTGCACTGTTCATCTTTTTCTTGTCTTCTTTTGCACCTTGAAACACATTGGGCCTCATTCCGAGTCCGGCGCTAACCAATGGCGGTAGTAGCGCCTTGGTCGGCACCGGACCCGTACCGGCACCGCCCTGGTAGAATGGGAAATTACTGCCCTATTCCGAGTTGACCAGGGCGGTAATTTCCCATTCCCCAGGGCTCTTCCCCATTCCCAAATGAGCCCCCATAGGACTCAATGGGAATGGGGAAATTGCAAATAACGGTGACCGTACTAGGACGAGGGCGCAAAGGGAACTCGGAATGTGGCGGTAAGGGATTACCGGCACCGCTCTCGTTAACGGTGACCGGTATCCCTTACCGCCATACTCGGAATGAGGCCCATTGTATCTAGGCACACTATCAATACCCAATAAATAAATTGTCAGGTTGCACTTAAAACATACATCACGCTATTAAAAGCTAAGGCTATATATCAATAATGTGACATTATGCAGATTATGTCACACGAGACAGGCAAAACTAGGCAATACGACTTGTCATACCATGCTAAAGCAATTCAAAAACGTGTTACCTCACCATGCATTCTTTACATGTTTTACTGAATTAGTACATGAAGTAACGCACAATGATTTTCACTGTAAATACCTTTTGTAAGCACACTTGTGTCAGAACATCTTGTTACACTTCATCTTATAGCACCATTTTAATAAAAAAGGAAATGGGCTGTAAATGGGAAAACCATAACTACACAAGACAACGCCCAAACCATGGGCAGTGTTGGTATTTTCTTTAAGTTCCACAGAAATGCATTCCAAAAACTCCAAAACTTGTAATGTAAAACTGTAAAATAAGTTGAAGAAATGTTCACAGTCTGAGGTCAAGAGAATCCAAAATGTATTATTTTTGCGAATGTGTTATTGGTTGAGTTACTTCAGTTATTTTGAGTTGACACATATGCACCAATCCAAAGATCAAGAATATGTGTAAACGTACTGAAAAAAAAAAACGGTTTATAAATCTGACCCCGGAGCTCCTCGCCCTGCGGGCTGAAAAACAATCTAGTGGGCGCACCTGGCACTATTGCCTGATGGCAATACACAAATCCTGCCAAACCTACAAAAAAGCAATCCAAAAGGCCAACACATCCTCATAAAGTACCCGGATCACAAACACAAACTCTAAATCCTGCAAATTATTTACCATCCTACGGGAACTGGAATCCCCCCATCTCACCCCCGTCCATGGTCACCAAGAACGAAACCTGGTGCAACGATATCCAGAAAGCCCTCCAGAACAAAACAGCGGATCTACAGACCAAGATGCAGCTTAATCATACCACAAATTACACCACCCCAGACCACTACCAGCCCTCACCCACACCCGCAATCTACTCCTCTTTTCAGCTTCCATTCAGTCACGATACCAAAGGTCGCTGACATCCTCAAGGATCTCAAACCTTCGAGATGCAAAGCTGACATCTGCCCAGCGCCCCTCGTCAAAGAATGCACAGACCTCCAAGGACTGCAAATCACAGAAATTATTAATGCCTCATTTGCCTCCTGCTCCATCCAACTCTCGCTAAAAGAATTGTGGATTTCACCCCTCCTTCAGAAGCCTTCTCTTGACCCCTCGATCCCCACCAACTACTGGCCCATCACCACAGTTCCCTTCCTCCCGAACATCATAGACCGGGCCACCTACTTCCAAATTCAACAACACCTTGAGCAACAGCACATCCTAAATCCACGTCAATCTGGCTTCCGTCCTGGCCACGGAACTGAGTCAGCTCTCCTTGGCCTCAAGAAACAGCTGGATGATGCCAGAGACTCAAGCAACCTCTCACTCCTCATGCTTTTGGATTTACCTGCAGCCTTCAACTTGCTTGATCACTCCATCCTCTGCCAGCACTTCCCTGGCTCCTTCTCACCAGACACCACCAAATGGGTTGCATCCTTCCTGGCCAAACATGCCTAATGTGTCTTTGCTGACCACCATTCATCCACCCGCACAGGAATCACCTGAGGAGTTCCCAAAGGTTCCTGCTTCTCCCCCATAGTCTACGATAGATGAAGCTGCCAATGACTGTGTCAGAAATAGGTCACTTTGACCCACTATAGCAAAATCTCGCCTCACAAATTGTATCTGTGGGATGCAAACTACGATATCAGAGGCTAGCACATCTTATAATATCTATGGCTCAAATGCTCTTCTTTGCCGCTCCACAGTCTAATCCAGAATTCCAGTGTTTTCAAATGTCTTAAATCAGTAATGAAACCCGACCAGCGTCCAGATGGAATAGAAATGTTGGAGCACCTTTTGCCACACCAAACAAGCATCGTAATAAATGATTTCCTTTACATTGGATTGTTGACACTGTGCTACCGCCCCAAATCCCTGCACCACAATAAGCCACTACAGATTTTGCTCGATAGATCCGAAGCCTTGAGTCCAAATGCCTCCCTCCCAAATTCTTACTAAACCACAGGATTGCTCCATTAAACTGAGCGATCTTTATAGCACAATTGGTAACCTGGTTGCCCCAATCCAAAATGTTCCTAATGGTAATCCCCAGATAAGGAAACGTATCAACTTGTGTCCCCTCCCCCCACCCCTGCTCTAACTGCAGGTAGCCTAGCTCTACAACTACCAACACAAAGAAGATGTGACTTATTAAGGTTTGGGCAGAGATATCTTGCAGTCATACATTCCACAAACGCATTTACTAGCAGCTGTAATGCTCTCAGGGTGCGTGAAATCAGAACTATGTTGTCAGCAAATGCAGGTGCACAAAAATTCCTTATGGCTATTTTCGGTGTATCTGATGTAAGCTAAGAAAGCTCATCAAATAATGAGTTAATCTATAAATTAAAAAGCAGAGGGGCCAGACACATCCCTCTCTGGCTCTTTGGCCAATGTAATAGCTGCTTATACATTACCCTGACTATCAATAGATACCCTGCCTGTTACATTCTCGTGGGCAGCTAACAATAAGAACAGTACTGGTTTTGGCAATCCTAGGGTTGATTACATTTCCCATAGTTTTGTACTGCTGGCATTCTCAAATGCTGAGCTAGGCTGGCCAACTTTTTGATATCCTTTTGCAGGACACTTGCCCACAAGGCGGTGATGACGTCACAGCGTCATTCATTCACATTTGGCCGCCCCATTTGTAATTTAAACTTGTTAATGGCTCTTAACACCTGGCTTAATTACAATACAAGTGGTTTGTCCTTAGGAGGTGATGGTCACGTTTTTTAACTGCAAACATGACCATCACGACCCCAGAATCAAACATTAGCATTGGAATGAAGGCAGGTGTCAGAGCGTTAGCAGCTCGACCTGCAGGCTCAAAAGGAGCCGGGGCCGCGGAGCCACCCAGAAAAAGAAAGCAGCAGGTGTGTAGAGTGACTGTGATGGAAGCAGGGTGTCCTGACTTGCTGTCTCCCGGGAGTAACACTGCAGGGAACAAAGCAAGTCGGGACAACCTGCATCCTGCACAGCCACTCTGCAAACTTCGGGACAGAGTCCCCAATTACGGGGCAATCCCTGCAAAATACAGGACAGTTGACCACCCTATGCAGAGCTTAGGTCTGTATATTTGGGACGTATAACCAAGTGCATATTTATTAAGCAATAAGCTAAGATTAAAATAACTGTCTATAAAAAGTTACAGTCTATAAACATTGGGAATGTCAGCATTAAGGTCTAACCTATTATTTATTACACATAAAACTTACATTAGCACTAATGTAACGTAGAATAAAAATGAACTTTATTTCAACCTTAAGTCACACTCCTAAATGATAAGTAAAAAAATAACATCAGAACTTACAATGTACCCCACAACACAAAACACATAGCAAGCATTCAATACAGACTGAAACACTCTACATTACCAAGTAATTAAGTACCAAACTATACACCTTTTACTCACAATCAAACCATATATTAAATTACCTTAAAACATACACCCACAATCACAACCTATATGAAATTACTTTAACGCGTGCACCCTCAATTAGACATTAATTTAAATAACCTCAAAACATGCCCCTACATTCACAGCACACCAACACAAATCCTAACATGGAGGACGAGTTAAGGTTTCAGCAATGTTGGTTTTATGTTTGTTTTCTTTTATGCTTTGTTTAGTTCACATGTTGGTTTTATTTCTAATAATAGGTACATCTTAATATTAGCATTTCCAATGGTTACAGGCCCTACATAATGTTTTGAACTGGGAGTATTTTACAGCCTATACTTTGAAGTTGTATCTGAAATGATTATTTTGGGATTACAAAAGTAATTGCCATTTCAAACTTGTTTTTCAGGTCAATAGAACGTTATTTGAAATCTTCAAACAGATTTTGTTTTCCCCTAATAATTTAAACAAATGAAGAGACCGTTTTTACTTTAACCGTCTCTATTCAGGTCAGACAGCAACACTATTAGATATCGTTCCCTTGGCACTACTCCGCTGGTAGCAAGGTTGCAAGCATCTTCATGGAGTAACTCGGGTGGAAATAGAGGAAGTCTTCTATGTCTCCACTGTTACATATTCCTTCATTGTTACTCCTTAGTATATGCTGTTTGGAGATGTGACTGTCTTTAGGGGTGGGCGTGGTCTCCAGCATGCTGCTTATCTGTAGGTCTGTATACATACTGTAAATATTCCTGATTGCTTATGGTAGTCTGTGGGGTTAAGTAAGCTAGAGCACATTTTGCGCGGCGTGTGGCACCTTTTGGTAAATACACACGAAACCTTCCAAGTACGGTTTGTGCAATTGTATCAAGGAAGAGGCAATGTTATGAGGAGTCCCAAAATGTACATTTTCCCAGTCATTCTCCAAAGCCAAATTTCCATTTGGCTTGTACCTACAGCCCGAACGACTGGACAGATTTGTGACAAACTTGCGCATGGATCTCTCGTCTAGTATGACTTGTGATTATTTTGCGGTTTTATGCAAATCCGCCTAACGGTTTCTTGTAATAGTGCTTAAAAGGGTCCAAAGGTCAGCTGTATCTTGATTCAGCAAGAACAATCCAAAAACACACAACACTACCTGATTGGTTACTTTGGGTCTAGGTCCCCCAACTATATTCGTGAGGGTCAGAATCTGGGAACTCAGTAGGGGGTAACCAGATTGGCTCTCTGGCAGAAAGCCAATCTTATTACTGGACAGGGGGAACATTTTGTATGGCCATTGATTTTTATGGTCTTTTTCCGGGGTCCTGTGGACCCTGTGCTTCAAAGCATTTTAAAATGGGCATATTTCAAACCCTTCCCCCACCCTCCTCCACGGCCCTATGCAAGGCCAGAGGGGTCACTGAGCAGTGCAATATGCCCTAAATATGGCAAAACAAGCTATTTTCTGTGAGGAGTGTGGGCCTGGGCTTGGGACCTTGACTCAGCTTCCCGAACCCTCGTCCGGATATCCCCAAACGAGTATGGAGCAACCAAATTCATTGCCTACTTCAGGTTGCTTGCAAAGGACTGGGGAAGGCCATGCCCTGTGCAAAAATGTCACTGCTGCCTATGGCCGGAAGGTTCTGACCACTGGCCCATGCACATACATTGAGGATGACAGGGCCAATTGACTTGGCCATGGGTCAGGTAGGGATAGGTTCCTAGGGAGGTTGGGAAAGATAGAACTTTCTCTATCCCCTTTGCCTTCTGTCCCTAAACAGCTTTCTAGATTTATAGTACACAGCACGCAGTCTTCATTGCAAACACCAATTTGGCTTTTGAGAGTCAAGACAGGACAAAACCAGCGTTGTCGGACCCTTTTTTTGGCTTCCCTTGGAGACAATTCAAAACGTTCAGGAGCATTATAGATGCTCAGCTGAATTTTTAGTTATCAGGTTATGTAGGCCCCTTCTTTCTCATGTTACAAAATATTGCTAGGACATACCCCTTACAGAACTACTCCCAACCATTCTACCCCTCTCTTTTCTGTTGTTACCTCAGGGTCCACTGCCCATTGGCCAATTCCAGTGGCGCACTAGCCAATGCCTTCTGGTTCACTTGGGGGGAGCTCATTCCAAATAAAATATCTTGATATTTTAGCATGAAAAACACTATGTTTAAAGCCAAGTGTGATTTGAATTCTTGCAGAAAACATAGCAATTGTTTGTGCAGAGTACAGGGACTAATAAATCATTCCTAATAGAATAGGATTTTGTATTTTATTAAAGTTGGCTGAGATTTCATTTAAATAAGAACAAATTGTAGTTGTCTTTCTCTGTGCTTTGGTCACAGTGTTAAACAGGGAGCATTTCCCAGTGCCTAGAGTGCAGCATGTTTTGTAAATGGTAGCTAAATAAATCTAATCCTGAGGGTTTCCACAGGTATAGCCAGCACCTTAGGCTGTAAATCGGGCCTAAACAGAGAAATGATAAACCAACACCTGTGAAAGCCATAGATATGAAAATAGAGAAGCTCATTTTCGAGTCTCTGCGTAATTCAGTGTCGGGAACCTGTGCGCTTGCACTCTGGCGTGCACAGGTTCCTGCCGCTGAATTTTTGTCATTTGCGCAGTGGAGTGCAAAGGTGCAGGGCAGAAGGTGGTGCACAAGCATGTACGCTGCCTTTTGCCATGCACCTTTGCCTTCTGCTGTGCAAATTAATGTAAACGCCACTTGCCATGTACGCCTGGCAGGCGTATTTATAATGGATCCTTCTGGAGTCAGCCTGCTTTTTGCTGGTGCAAAAAGCGACCCACGCTCCATAGGGATTTGCACCTGCATGAAAACGCATGCGGGTGCAAAAAATGCTGGAGTATTGGTATGGCGTAGAAGAAGGAAACAGCGGAAAACCCAAGTTGCCTTTTACCCCTCCTTTCCGCTATAGGAATACAGGAAAACGGGGACTAACATAAGCAAAATGCATGAAAGCCTTTACATAAGGCTTTCATGCATTTTGCTTACATTGTACCACATTCAAAATGAGCACCAAAGTGTGTTGAAAGGGAGTTTAGCATTTCTATTCCTTTAGAAAAGATGCACTTTCAAATAAATGCTATGCTTTCATCAATGATCTAGGATTCTATTGAGAGTACCCATAACTAAATACACCCAAATAATACCATTGGTTTTGGGGGGGCCTGCTGTTCCTTTCAAAAATTCAGAATCTTCAGTGGATACATAAAGTAGATTCATCTACGCTCTACGTTCTAAATTGATAGCACAGTTTCCATAAACACATGCCTGCAGATCCTAATGTGCTTATATTTCCATGCATATGCTACAAACTCACAGCCCCATACTCGCACAAGGAATGTTTTTACATAATTATCATTTTTCTATGCAGCTTTCCTCTGATACCAATACTTGTTTTTAATACTGGAGTAAATAAACGTTTGAATCTGAAAGTTATTAAGATAAACTAGTTTTATGTAAATGTTAACTGAAGAGAGTTGTAATACACTGGGGCTCATTACAGGGTTGCCAATAAAACCTGCCGGCAACCCCGTAATACCCTTATCGCCACCTGATATTCTGGTGCCACCGGGATATCACAAGGGCGACGTTAACAGTAAATCCCCATTTCCATGGAGTCCTATAGGACTGTTGCTAACAGTGCCATATAAAGGTAAATCACAAAATCTGAATATCTCAAAATGGGCCATCTCACATTTCAACGTTGTTTCTCAGTGCACCCATCCATGATAATATCTAGATGCACACAATCATTCTTGAAAATCAAAATGCACAATTTTGAGGTATTTGGGCTGAAAGTTTTCCATGAAAAAGTGTGATATTTTCCAGTTCACTGACTTACAAACCTACTTCCTGGTGTCCCCACTAATAAGGGGCTGGCTGGCCAAAAAAAAATGTGGGGAGTTTAAAAGACATTTCTAAAACCACCATTTTCGATGGGCAAACTATGGGCACGTTTCTTGGTTATTGCAGTAAAAATGGAAAAATGTATGCGATCTTGTGAAGCCCTGGTCACTGCAAACGTAATATTCTGCATAAATGTTCAGGCATAACAACATTCAGGACCCAGACGCAGTGGTATCCGACGATGGCTTCATGAAATAGCATGGGGTCTTTTGATGTTTTCAAGTTATGTAGGACCAGGACCTATGAACAGACGTATCCAACAAGTGCTCCATACGGTGAGATAAATTTATTGGTAGGTCCAGGTCTTCCACAACATGGGAACTTTGAAATGTTTTCAAGATATGGAGGACCAGGACCTACCCGTGGAGGTATCCGACGACGGCTCCATGAGGTTGGATACATGTACAGGGAGGTGCCAGTCTTCCATAACATAGACAGATTTCAATGTTCAAAAATGTGGACTTGTGGAATTCTTTTAAGGTTTGGAGGACTAGTACCACAGGCAGCTTTTTGTAACATAGTAACAGTTGTTCATGTTGCAGGAAGATCCCAGGAAGCTGCAGGAAGACCCAACAAAACAATATAAAAGAGAACTCAACAAGATCATCAAGAAACCTCCGAATGACTTCTAGGAACACATTCAGATAACCCATTACCTTTCTACATGCTCCCAAAAAAACACAAAGAAAACCACCCTGGATGCCCAGTCATCTTTGGATCTGGCACGTTGACTAATAGCATCTCTGGCTAGGTCGAGAATATCTTAAAGTCACTGGTCAGAGAGACACCCAACCAGATCCAGGACACCACTGATCTACTCAACAAACTGGGTGATATAGGCCCCCTCCCAATGGGCACATTACTGGTAACCATGAATGTGGAGTCAGTCTAGTAGAAGTAGTAGTAATTTGTATAGCACCTTTATCCCATTAATATGGCCTCAAACACTTGTGGTGGGAACACCCTTGGGGGATTGAAGTCCAGGGTATAGGAAATTGTGTGACGGATGCAAAGCATGTGTGCATTTGGCCAGGACAAGGGGTTAGGAAGGCTGGCTGGGCTCCAAAAAGCTATCCATGAAGTCAGGCACATGGATGGGTGCTAAGTGGGAGGAATCAGTGGGATAGCAAGAAAGACTCCTTAAGTGACCAGCAAGACCAAATTTTGTCATAGGTCATCTCTTCATTCTGATGAAAGAGGTGTTGTGATCTCTGTTTAAGCCTGCGGAGAGCGTTTTGTGTCCAGCAAGACCACATATTATTCATAGTGGTTGCTGCATTCTAATGTGAGCGGGTGCGTAGCCATGCCTGTGGTCGAAGTTCACTGAAAAGGTGCATGCATACATACCTTGAGGCTCAAACAGAGTCTTGTTTTTGAAGTAGTTGGGTTCTAATGTCATCTGTAAAAGATGTGGAATACAACATGCTGTTGAATACATCTTCTAGCGTAATAGGCTATCATCCTAGACCTTATGATTCCGATTCCAAATATCTTCTAAGTGCATTTATAATCAATCCTGATAAATCTTTTGACAGTAGACATGCTAATAGCATGGAACCTCGAGGTGTGCGGTCAGGGCAGGGTGCAACAGACGGGAGAACCCAGTACTTATTTCATGCCCTGGGCAGGCTATCCCAATACATTTCTTGAGTAATAAACTACCTACCCACCAGGCTGAGAGAAAGGAGGGCAGGTAGGCTGTTGTGTGTTAGTGTACACTGAGTGGTGTGTGGATTGAGTGTACAGGGCGGGCCACCGCGACAACAGCCGGCATCTGCCTGAAGGTGTATGTACACGTGACTTGTTGGGTGTTTTGATGTGGTGTGTGGAATGAGTGTGCAGTGCGGGCTGCTGCAACAATGGGCGGTATCTGCCTGTAGGTGTATGTACACGTGACTTGTTAGTGTTTGGATGTGGGTGAGACAGATGCATGCGAATGATGCTGTGATGATAGAAATAGGGGTGGGGAGAGGGTTTTAGGTTAACATGGGGAATAGCCAAGGTTTTAGGGCCTTTCTGAAGGAGAGATAGTTGTTAATGTGGCAGATGTTGAGTGGAAGGGAGTTCCAGATGGATGGGACTTGGATGGAGAAAGATGATCCTCCCAATCTGGTAGAGTTGTAATGGGGGATAATGAGGAGAGGAGCAGAACCAGATCCAAGGTTTCTGGTGGGTTGATAGCGTGCAAGCTATCCTGGAGGAATTCTGGTCCGGTGTTATGCAGGGCGTTGTAAGTGATGCATATGGCTTTAAAATTAGTCTGTTGGCCGACAGGGAGCCATTGTAGTACTCTGAGTGCAGTGCTAATATGTTTTCTTGGTGAGAGGTCAAGGATGAGATGGCAGCAGAGTTTTAGATTCTTGCAGCACCTAAGTAAAGTGAGTTTGCATAGTCTATGCAGATTCAGATGATGGCAAGGATTGCAACGACTCGGTGTGGGTAGGAGAAGTATAGGAAGATTCACCTGAGGATTTGTAGGTGGAAGAGGCAGTTACTGGACATGGAATTAATGGGTCCCATGTGATATTACCGCGATAAGACAGAAAACAAAAAAGACTGATTGTTTTTCAGCTGTTTTTTGTGTTGGCTTTTAAATGTGGCAATATCACATCCTACCCCACATCCCCCACATCCCCCCAAGAGGACCCCAACCTCTCCCACCAGTTTGTATGTTAAATGGGGGGGGTTTCACCCCTCAACCTCCCTTTCTCCACCCACCCACCTACTTCCTAGCACAACACACACCAAATCTGCACAAATACGCTCTAAAAAACCCTCCCACATACACGCACACACAGACACTCTGACAGCCTGCCAGCCCCTTCGCACACTCATGTGTCGGAGGGGCTGACAGATCGATTTAAATGCCCACTCTGTGCAGTCACAGAGCGGTCAGTCTAAATTGATCTTTTTCGATTTTGGTCCAGTGAAACCTATGTTTTCACTTAGGACCAATTGATGTGGTGGGAGAGTGATAGATTTGAGTCCAGCATGCATCCGAGATCTTTTTACAGAAGTGGATGTTGCCAGAGCAGGGGCTAGGGAGTGTGGCCAGGGGATTGGTTGAGGAAGGAGAGAGGATTTTACGCATTTTAGGATTTCTATTTTGGCAGGGTTGAGGAGGAGGTGGTTGGCTGTCATCCAGTAGTCGATTTCAGAAAGGCAGGAGGACAGGTCAGGTCGGGGAGGCTGGAGTTTTAGGGATCTTGAGAATTATATGGGTGTAATCTGCATAATTATAGCAGATAAGGTTATGAGTTCAAATGACTGCAGGGAGTGGACTAAGGTAGATATTGAAGAGGAGGGGAGACAGGGAGGCTCTCTGCAGAACCCCTTGCGGAACAGGCCATGACAAGGAGGCAAAAAGTGGAAGGAGCATAATTTGTGAGCGGTTCAAATGGAAGGAGGAGATCCATGTTAGAGCCGAGTCTTTGATCCCTAAAGAATGGAGCCTGTCTGGTGTGGTGAATGGTGTCGAAGGCGGCAGGTAGGTCGAGGAGGATGGGCGCAGCACACCCTTCCGAGTTTGTTGTTCTTTTTAAGTCATCCCAAACTGACACAAGCGAGGACTCAGTTACTCGGAGGAGTATGAAGTGTGTTTGGGCTGGGTCAAGGAGGTTGGTGGTTTCTGTGAAGAGGCAGAGCTGTTTGTACACAGTGCGGTCCAAATATTGGAAATAAAGCAAGTGTTAGGAATAGGTTGGTAGTGGGAGGGCAGGAGAGGGTTGAGAGAGGGATTATTTTGGAGAGGCTTGACCTAAGATGTTTTGAAGGCCTCTAGGAAGATATCTGAGGAGAGGGACTGGTTAATAATGGACTATACAATGCTGCCTGCACATGCTGTTGTTAGAATGTTCTTAAGAAGGATGGGGGACTTAGGGGCCTCCAGAAAGCCTAAGGATCAGCTTTGTGCTAGAGGTTTGAGGAAGTCACAGTGTGAGATGGGGATGAAAGAGGAGAGGACCGACATAGAGGGAAGCATAGGGCTGGGACTGGGTGGGCACTGGGAAGAAGCAGGGGTGCCAGAGCTTGTTTTGAGGGGGTGGAACAGCGTCTATCTGTAGCGATATTGTGAAAGTGGTTAGACAGAGAATCGCAGAGTTGTTAAGATGGCCTGGACAATTCCAAATTACACTGAAGATCTGAAGCCAGATAAAACGGGAATCAGTAACAGAAATAGACAAAGTGAACTGCAAAACCCAGATTTATTGACATCAAAATAAAGCAGGGACAGCATACAAGCATAACATTCTTTTCACTCTCAATAGTAATATAAAAAACAATGGTTTATATATTCAACATTTGTCATACCTAACGTCATACCCTAATCTTTGTTACCCAAACCTACAATGACTGCGAATTGGTCAAGGGATTGTGTACATATACATTTTGTAGGGGTTATATTTCTAATTTGGTAACACTTATCTGATGGCTCCTCCCGAGACCACTTCTAAATTGATCAAGGTAAAAAGACACCATCTCGACAATGAGCTATTGGTTGGCATAATACGTAATGGATAGCCTGACATCAGGGGGTTTGATTGGTTGGCTTTCTGCTGACCAACCTTGGGCAAATGACAGGTCATCAAGACCTGAGCCAGACAGAGGTAGGGGGCGAGAGGTTAAAAGCTGCTTTCCTTTCAATTAGAGAAGATACCATCACTCATTTCTAGGCCATGAGCCAGGGTGATCTCTTTGTATTTAGCCTCGTGTGGCATTTCGTGTCTGGGTTTTTTGTATAGGGAGTATGCAGGTGTCTTATCTGTGTTTGTCACTAATGAATAGACAGTATTCATTCATTATGGGTCACGTGTGATGGGACCATAGTTGGAATCATTTTACCCTGCATTTGTTAGTATTTTAGCCAATATTAATGTGAGTGTTATGGTTTCTTCTACCACTGGGGACACTCTTGAGTTATTCCAAGTAGAGCCTTTTGTGGCTTATGGTTCGCTTGCACCTGGCTCACAATGGTTGGTTGTGCTCTTCTAGACTCTAATTAATCAAGGAGTATACTTTTTACATCCAGGGAATTGCTATCTCGTGTCTTTGCTGCAACATTCTGACCCTTTCTTAATTCACTGAAACCTTGGCTGTTTTTGCCAGCTTCATCTTTGCCTCTGCACTGACCTGTATTCTGTAGTTACAGCATTTTGTGTTCACTTGAATCCTTGAGGCCTTTGTATATTTGAAAGCGCTTTGCAGCTTCCAAAAGATGGCAGCTCATTGATCTCACCTTTCTATGTTAGTGAGCTATATTGGCATATCATTCATGTTGCATTCAGCTTATAAAATGCTTATGTTACTATTCTCCATGTCTTGTAGTTGCTATGTAAATATTCTTCATGTATAAATCCATATATTACCTAGTGTGTGCATTCTTCATCTGCACATTTGCTTTGTGTGTAATGCATGCACATTTATTGTTACAATGTTAGTTTAGGTGTCCGGAAATTTCATCGAAGAAAATTTGTCGACAGGACATTTGGTTGACCTAATTTCGTCGAAAACCAAATGGTCGAATTTTTATTTATTTATATATATATTTTTAGGTTGTAGTTTGGGGAAATAAAGGGTTTTTTAGAAAAAAAGGGGGTTGGGGGGACCCCCCTCCCCAAAAAAAAAGGGGTAAAAATAAAAAAATAAAAATTCGACCATTTGGTTTTTGACCAAATTGGTTCGACCATTTGTCCAGTCGACCAATTTATTTCGATCAAATGTCTGGTAACCGTTAGTTTCATTACTCTTGCCATCTTCAGCTTAGATTGTTTACATCTTCTGTTGTACCTGACATGGATAAGGGTAGTACGGTTGCCTTAGTGAGTAACATTTCTCACCTGTGCGGTATTGGGCTGCGGGAGGGTCAGTAGCTATGGATGACGTATTCATCTGTGTTCCAACAGAGTGATTGGGAGTTAGGGGAGGAGGGTTGAGCAGTGTGGCGTCTTGAATTCTGTGATGATAGTTCTTGGTTAGGGTTATGGAATTAGGGGATTTGGTTCCCATAGAAGGTTTCTTTGGCATTTCTAATGTCTGACCGGTAGGCCCTGGTCAGTCTTGCAAGAGAGGTTTTGTATTGAGAAGTGGGGTTTGTTCTCCAAGTCCGCTCCTGTCGGTGCTTGAGGGTTTTGAGCAATTTGAGGTGGTAGTGTACCACTTGGGATTAGGGCCCAGTCTCAGAGGTACGCCTCATTGGAGTGATGGAGATGCGGGTGCTGGTGAGCCACTGATCAAAAGGGTTCATGGAGGGGGGGTCCTTCCTGGAGTGAGAGTGCTGGGAGTGAGTTTAGAAGGTCTCTGGCCAGATCAGGGATAACAGTGGCTTCCTTCCAGAGAGGGACGGGAAGGGAGAGGTTAGAGAGGGAAGGTTGGTATAACGGGAGAGTGGGTGGGAAAGTCAGGTGAGAGAAGAAGTTTGCAGAGTGATCTAGCTAGATTGGAGGGTGAAGGGCAGAACAGACATGAGATTAGTGGAGCTAAATACATGTGTGTTTGCGGTGAGTGGAGAGAGATGTCAGTTGAGTCAACGTGAGGGCTTTTAGGTTATCAGAGAGAATGGGTAATGGGGTTTGAGGGGGTGTGAAACCAAATGTTTAAGTTACTAATTTGTTGGGAGATGGATGCTGTATTAAGGTGGCTGATAGGGCATCGCTAAGTAGACTGCAAAGGTCCTTTTGTAGCCAGGGGGTCTGTATAGGAATTGCAAGCTATGGGTAACAACGGGGGAGAGTTGCATCTTTACTAGCAGTGATTTACAGTCAGTGCTGCAGGATAGATTATGCTTGAATAGGACTGAAAGGTGGTGTTTGTGAAAGATGGCCAACCCTCCTTTTTTGCTGGATCAATTTTGTACAATCAGACTGTACCCTGGGCGGAATGCCTCATGTACGACAGGTTCGTAATCGTCAGAGAACCAGGTTTCTGTGAACAGGATATCCAGGTTTTTCTCTGAGATGAAGTTGAAGATGTTGTATTTGTTTTTGGAGACTGACCTGGCGTTGATGCATATGCAAGAGAGCAGGTTCTGTTTCTGGAGGAGTGTGTTAGAGGTTAAAGGGGGGTTGACGTGTGTAGTGGTGAAGAAGGGTGGTGAGTATGAGGGTCTGATTGGGTTTGGGTGAGTGGTGTGCTTTGTAGGACCGTAGGGAACTGGGGGGTAAGGAGGGCGGGAGATGGCATTGGAAAGGGTCAGGGGTTCAAAGGAGGGAATGTAGGGACTGTTGGGGGCAGTAGGTGGGCACCTGGTAGGACTAAGGGTTTCTGGGGGAGAGGAGAAGAGGGCTAGGACAGGGTTGGTGTGGGAGGAGAGTGTTGGGTGGAATAGCATTGGGGTAAAGAGTGGGATCTCAGATGGAGCAGAGGAGAAGAATGAGAGTGGGAGGCCCTGAGGTGAATTTGATCAGTGACTTTACGGGTGAGTCGGGGGGGCAAAGGAGTGTGAGTGTGTGGGAGGAGGGAGGGCTGTTGAAATTGGTGTGTTGGCCAGTCAGTGCGGCCCTTGCTGCGGTTAGGGATGGTAAATGTGAGTTGGTGAGGAAAGGGGGAGGTTGTAAGGATGATGTGGGCAGAGGGATGAGTGGAGAAATGGTTGGGAGTTGATGGGTATGAGTGCAGTTAGGAGGGGGTGCAGAATGGGCATGTGGGTGGCTGGAGGGCCAGATGTTTTCAATTCCAGAGCACCAGCATGCAGCTCTCTCCTGGGAGGTGCGAGAACTGAATGGAGGGTGGTTGGAAGGGTAGCAGGGGAGCTGAGAGTTGGAGGGCACACAGTCCTAGAATTGGGTGTAGTGCCAGAGAGGGGGATGCATGTATGAAGGAGGAGGAGCGGGGCGGGTGGTGGATGAAGGTGGGGAGGTTGGCCGGGTGGGCCATTAGTTAGGTTTCTGGAGTGCCAGCAAGCAGCTCTAATCTGGGCAGTGTATTGCATCATGGTGGCAGGGGTGTAACCTGAAAGATTTGGAACACTTGGAGAGGGGCAGTTGTGGTTAACAAGTGATGCTATGCGATCAGGCTGAAGTGATAAAAGGACTAAGTATGAGCCAGGGCGGTGCCTGACGCTGTTCAAAACTTATATGCTTGACTAGAATTCAAAAATCTGACACAAACCATGACTGAAAGTAGTTTGATTCAGAGACAAAAATAATGCTTGCAAGATTGTCTAAGTTCAATATTTAGGCAATAGCTGGAAATGTGTCCAAATTAAAATGCGAACAGAGCCTGAACATTGTCTAAATTCAGAACAAGGATAATTGCTGAAAAGTTGACAAAATTCAAAACATGCACTGTGTGGAACAAACGCAGCTAGATTCAAAAATGCAGTGTGAGGAAAACTGCATCTAGATTCAAAACCTAACCTGTAGTGGGAAAATGCACCTAGATTCAAAACATACACTGTAGTGGGAAAATGCACCCAGAATCAAAACACACACTGTAGTGGTAAATGCACCTAGATTCAAAACATACACTGTAGTAGGAAAAAGGCACCCAGAATCAAAACATACATGGTAGTGGGAAATGTATGTAAATTCAAAATATACCCTGTAGTGGGAAAATGCACCTAAAATCAAAACCTACCCGGTTATGGGAAATGAACCAAGATTCAAAACATACACTTTAGTGGAAAATGCACTTAGAATGAAAACATAAACTGTAGTGGGAAAGTACACTATTCACTGTGTGGGATTATCCAAACAACACGCAAGTTTTCCTGGAATCAATAACTTTCCCAGGTGCAATGAATACCTATCCTTTCCTCTTTCCCCAGCGTAACAGTTTGGCCAGCCTACCCAGTCCTATAGGCATGGAGTGGAATGGTGAGCTAGAGGGGACAGTGTAGCTCAGTAAAGTGTTAGGAGCAGGTAGTTATGAAAGAATGGTAGGGTTTTACCAGTGCACAGAAACAGCTGTGCTCACCCCCGGTACCATCTTACCTTCATTGTTGCTGTAATATATCCCATCAGGTGTCCATCGGCTAACAGGGACTAACAGGGAGGGAGCTGTTCAGAGGGGGCTTCCCTTTGCCTTGGCCCTTAGCTGGCTGCCCGGGCAAGGCTGCCCTGGAGGATTTTTGAAGAGGGGGTGCTTCTGGTTACGTGACCAAGTCATGGACCAATCTGAGGGTGAGGGCGAGTGGGGAGGGAGGGTCTGGAAGGAGAGGGATGGCCCAGGTGGAGGGAGAATAGAGGACAGCAAAATGGAGGAGAGGGACAATGGAAACAAGCCCTGCAGGAGGATGCCTTCAAATCCTACCCAGAGAGTCCTTTCTCCACTGGTGGGAGGTGCAGATGGACCCAAACGCATGGCACCAATGGAGGAAAGGTTTTCCTTGCACTAGGGGTGCTTCTGATCACATGACCAAGTCACAGACCAATTCAAGGGTGAGGAGGAAAAGGGAGGATGGTCTGGAAGGAGAGGGCATGGCCCAGGAGGAGGGAGAATAGAGGACAGTAAAATGGAGGAGAGGGACAAGGGAAACAACCTCTGCAGGTAGATACCTGCAAAACCTACCTGGAGGGTCCTTTCTCTGCTGGTGCGAGGATCACTCTACACAAACATTACCCACATCGATGGTACTGAGTCATGTACGAATGCTCTTGGCTATCATAACTCACTTGCTGACACTATAGGCAAATGCACAGAATTAATCATGACCCGCAATTATTTCACATTTGGTACTGATCCTTATCACCAAATGATGGGGACAACCATGGGTACTCGAATGGTGCATCAATATGCAAATTTGTTCATGGCACAGTTAGAGATGGATTTCCTTTGCACCTGTGATTACTGGCCTTTGAGATACATTTGCTACATTGATTACATGTTCCCGATTTGGACCGCCGGGGAACAGGACCTCCTAAACTTACACAGAAGATTTAACAAATTCCACACATGCATCAACCTTAAACTCTCTTACTCCCCTGAAAAAGTACATTTCCCTCGACACCACCATAACAATAAAAGATGACAAGCTACAAACCACAGTATATCGGTATCGCATGAAAATATCAGTTAAAAAAATGAATTGTTGAAATGATCGGATTTCGACCTAACATAGAGCCGAAAATGGCAAACATTTCAACCATTTGGTTTTCATTATAGCGAACAAGGGAAGCGGGGGTTGCAGGGTTGACCCCCGCACCTTTGTTCGCTATAATAGAATCGGAGGAGGCAGGGGTGCCCCTGCATCCAAAACAACGTTTTGAAAAAAAAAGAAAAGGTCCCTGCAGCGCTGGTTCCCATCCACGCATGCGAAGGGAACTGGTGCTTCAGGGACTCGGCATCACCCAGCGAAATGTGCCACCAAAGGTAAGTAAGAGGGTGGGGGGAGCAGGGTCTACAAAGGTCATTTGGCTGTGGTATGCTAATTTTAAATATGAACATTTAGAATTCTTCAAAATGTTTGTATTCGAAAAATCACGTACATCCCAGTATATCACAAACAAACTAACTGGGCCAGCTATTTGAAGAATGACAGTTTGCACTGAACACATGCTACAATGTTCAGCCATGCATGAAGATACAATCGAATATGCTCAGGCACAAGGGACTGGGATAAAAACATACAACTTTGAGCTCAGACTTCTTAAACCTCTTCGAATATATAGTGAAAGAGGCACAAACCTGGATGCCACTGGTAGTCACATACAATCCAGGGTTGAAAGCCCTCTGCGAGATTGCTAAAGTACTTCAACACATTCTGCAACAAGATGAACGCCTAAAGAGGTTTTCCCTGAGATGCCCTTCCTTCCTTTCAGACAACCAGCCAATCTGAAGGAATTATGGCAAGAAGCAAACTGCACACAAATAGCACATATTAGGGAACCACACCTTGTAGAAGCGAAAGATTTCTAACCTGCCCACATATCAACATTTCGGACACAATCAAGATATCCCACAGAATTATGGGGTGTTTTACATGGGCATCCAGCAATATTGTTTACTTGATTATGTGCATGAAATTCCCTGGGCACGGCCGCTATGATGGGGAAACTGGTCAACCTCTACATAAACGTATGAACCTCCATCATCAGAGCATCAAGCAATGCCCAAATGAGAGTCCAGTTGTTCAGCATTTTTGGGAAGCTAATTATACCCTTGATGATCTCAAAATTGCTGTACTTAGTGGTAATTTCAGGACTAATGTAAGGAAGGAGGAGGTTAGTTTAGCCCCCCCATACATTCTACGTGAAAGGGACCACTTGCTCTTGCACTGGTGGATGGACGCCTTCCTTGCCCTTCTGCGGTATCAGGGGACAAGTCTCTGGCATAAGCAGAGGTGGGGCTATTGCAAGACACACTTGGACTCCATTTTGTGTACCCTCGTCTCCATCTTTGGACTAGGCCGCATTCTGATATTGCAAAGTCTCCTCTCCCCTCAGCAGTACCGCACACAGCGAGCACTGACAGCCCCTGCCTTTTTCCTCCTGCGCCTGTGCCTCCCAAGTCCCTTTCTCACAGATGCTCCGAGACAAGATGTTGCAAACAAACAATATAGTCTTTCTACTCTTCCTCTGAGATCACTGTCCTGTGTGTGACCGGGCCGAACCATGACTTGTGGCTCATCATCTCAACAAACCTGCTACTGCACCTCTCACCCCCACCATTGGAAAATTACTGCCTGTTCAACCCTGTGCCCCACCAAAGCTAATCGGTTTGATCTAACATAAGTGTGTCCCTTCCTTGTTGACCACCCTAGAGTTCCCCCAATAAAACCCGACTCATGTCACAGTATATTCTGTCCTAAACTAACATGTGTCACCCTCCCACCCCCTCCTCCTGCTCTGATGTGCCAGACCTGGCAGCTATCAATCCCGCCCCGCACAGGTTACCTGAGGGTCAAGAGCCCCACACCCTTCACCTCGCCCATGACCCAAAGGAAGATAATGCAAACACACGTGTACCATTTATAGCCCTCATGTAAAAACATCAAAAGGTGTGGTAATGATCATTATTTTCTGTATGTCTTAGGATAAGTGTGTAGATTAGTTAGCCAGAACCAGCCGCCTCTCCGGACCTGACCCAACCTTCACCTCGCACGGACTGGCCCAGCTGAACCACGTGATGTCCATACGCCCGCCAAGTCATCAGCCAATCTCGTGGAGCCGACCCTTACAGCGCTATACTCGGACCCCTTCCCTAACCAATGAAACTATAACTTGTAGACTGTATATAAATCATCGCTGATGACACTTTAACCCTTTAAAATGTATTGCTTCTGTATTGTTTGCCAGAGCACTCTCAAAGCAGCAGAGTTCTCTGGATGCTGAATCTTATATAAACCATTGCTGACTCTCAATACCAATCTCTTGGTCTCATTCCCTACTGGGAAGTGTCCTTTATTCTGAGTTTTATTGGTGATGTGGGGAGTGAGCGCCTTCACTAACAACGCAAGAAAGGCCTATGAATTCAAATGCATGCACATTTTCACTACAGTGGCAGGGGTCATGAACAGACATTATGGTTTTATGAGTCACTATCCCAACTAACAGACTCTAACTTTCTCCACCCAGAGAAATGCAGGGATCACAACATCCAGAGTTGACACTTTCCATCATTTTTTCCTAAGCCATTCACAGTCATCCAACTGACACTGCACCTGCCACACCAGCCTCTCTAAGGCAATGACCCAGGTCGAAGGTTTTACAGAGACTTGGCAGGCCCCCTGTCTTAAGTCAACCTCCACCCTTTCCTCATGATCGTGATGTAACGGTATCCCTACATATTATACCCACCAAAAATATCGCCGTACATATGGTCGTCTGTCTCACCATAGGCGATATTTTTGGGGTGGATAATTTGTGGGAGTGGGGGATGCGGGGGTCTCCCCCGCACATTTAAAAATAATGTTTGCGGTGGGTTCCCCCACAGGGTCCATGGCTCAATATCGCTGCATCCCAATATTTTTGTGGGGATATTAACGCATGGAACCATTGTAACACAATCTCAATTTGCCATTTGTCACAAACTTATCAAACTGGGCTCCATGAGTCATACGCCCAAGACAAAACTGGTTGTGTATCCCACTTTTGGCCTTCTGGAGGCACAAGCCCGATATGTGGATGATTGTGCCACCACTGATCTTGCAAAGGGTCTGGCCTGACATACCAAGTTTGAACTGGACTACAGCTAGTATGACTAATACATCTCGTCCTTGCTTCCTGAGAGCACGCTAACAGGACGGGCTGGTTTTTATATTTTCTTCTTTTCTTTTTTTGCTTTTTATCTTTTCTCTTTCCCTTCTCTTCGGTTACACTGACATCTGCTATACTTAACACAGTGGCCCTCATTACGACCCTGGCGGAGGTCCATGGTGCAATTTGCACCATGGACCATGGCGCAGAGCTGCCAACTCCGCCATGGGGGTTGGCGGACTTACCACCCCATTCCGACCTTGGCGGGGCGGTAAGTCCCCAATCCCCATTCCCATTTTTGCCCCATAGGGTATAATGGGAGTGGGGAAGGCGTTAATTACGCCACCGTAGATTACGGTGGCGTAATTAACAAGAGGTCCCGTAGCGCCATGGATTTTTCCGCCCGGAAAATCCGGGCGTAAAAATCACCATGGCGCTACGGAAAGTCATACTCTGGCGGAGAGGTACGCCATGCATTACGCTGGCGTAAACCCCTCTCCGCCAGGGTCGTAATGAGGGCCAGTACCATTTAGACCATGAAGACTGCAGTGTGTGGGGTAGTGTGACATCTGATGCGTGCCTCTCTGAGTGAGACTGCAGATCGGGTAAGCAGACAGGCACAGATAACGGGTTTCTCCAAAAGTGGCTATTGAAGCTGTAATACTGCAATGTTTTTCAAGGACTTTGTTGCATCCCAACCTGGAGAATTGGTGGTATATTACAAAAGCTCGCAAATAAGCAAAATATACCTCGGACATTTGTTTAAAAACCTATACGTCTACGAGGAAGAGGAATGGTGGTGCCGGCTCATAAGTGGGGAAAAGACTATTTGGGTGATCGCGGTGGTAGGGTTCTTTCGAGAGATCGGCCTGCTTACCTGACCGCAGACACGGATGGGCAGGATAGCCAGCTGGGTGTCCTTAGCCCGCCACTCCTGTGGGGGTCGCGGTCCCTGTCCAGGATCCCGGTGTAGAATCAGAGTGGGAACTACGTGTGACTGCAACACAGGTTAAAGTAAGACTCCACGCCGTTCTGTTTGTGAACTTCGAACAGTTAATGGGAGGATTACATCTCTATTTTGTAAAAATTGTATTATACAATTAAATCAAATAATAAAAAAATAAAAAAAAATAAGCAAAATAATTGACTTTGTTAGCTTAATTAAGATATCAACGGGTTGTTTCTTTTTGGATCAACTCTCAATTCAACCCTTGGCTAACACGGTACAAGCACACTGAACCATATTTATAGATTCAGAAGAGGATCATATTTAAAGTAGAGCGCCAAACATGTTTGAAAAGCAATTTACTTGTTTTGACAGATTGCCATCTGCAAGGGTGTGAAAGTCATAGCTTTCAGATGTTTATTAATATAAAATGAAACAGGTCATTCATTTTTGAAAGGGAGGTCTGCTAATTAGACTCCCATTTTAGAAATGCTCCATGCCAAAATACATGTACCTTTGCTTTAACGGGTTGCAGTGGCATAGAACAAGTTCAAAGGCCACATGTGCATCCTGTTCCTGCAGACAGAGGTGGCTATTTAGACTTCTCATCTAAATTATAAATTATATACCTTAGCCAGTCTTGTGGCATGTAAATCTTTAAATGTAAGCCTTACCTGGTAGTGGCACGGTGACTGCTTAGAGCAACACAATTATACAGCCACAGCAATTTGACATCACACGAGTGTCAGCTGGTCAGATTGGCATCTGGTCTAACTGTCTCCACTACTGGCTGGTGGAACAATTGCCAGGATTATTCCTCTTTGATTCCTGTGCAGGCAGGGTAACAACTGCTCCATAGGGCACAGAAAGTTCCCCCACGAGCTCGCTAATGAACCAGTGGTTGACAGGCTGATCACTGGAGTCGTTTTGAAGTCAGTAGGAAAGGGAAAGGGGCAGTGTTCGAGTATCCATAGTAGAGAGGTGGGCTGAAGGAAGGATCCCACCATTTTGGTTTTTGTTAGGGTCCTATTCCTTTTATGTGTCCACTCGATTTCCAGCAGGGAAAGTATTCTGTGCATGATGTCATAGGAAAAGGGGCACTTGCTGCAACCACCTGGATTGGACTCTTACTCAAGGCTTGCTTTGGACCAAACCACTCGAACATTTTGCCTTTAAAAGGAGTGGGACACCCTCTAATTCTTTGATTCATCTTCAGTCCATCAACAGAAGAAGATGGGTACACTTTTGGAACTGTGTTGATACTGTAGTCCATACCAATGTCATCGGCCACGGCGTGAAGGCATAAGGCATCCAATGGAGATGGGAGCTCTGTCCCCTACCCATCCCCAGGGAACCATGTGGGTGAACTGCTGTGGATCAGGTTCTGCCACTCCGCTGGCTGTGGCACTCGAACTAGGACCCTGCACTGGAGGTGGAGGACTCCCCTGCAGGTGACAACCAAATATTGGAGTGGTAGCACAGACCTTAAGGACTCACCATGTCTCTGGAGATCCTGTATTGGGCCTCTCCTGCAGCCGAGAAATCAAGGAACAGCTCTGGGCCCTGACTCCTGAATGAAACTGCTTGTTGGTTTCTCAGACCCGAACATTGCCTGCCTGTCCCATGTTTCTTCATGCCACGTCCCATTGCTGTTCATGAACTGCACCATGTGTTGGATCCAGTCGTCCAGTTCCATAACCAGTAACCAAATCACAGCCTCAGACAGTGCCTTGAGATCTGGTTTGACGCTGTTGGGCTGCAAGGACAGGACAAAAATGCATTTCAAGGGACTCTGTCCTACCGGTCCATTTTAAAGCACCATAGTGACTTTCAAACTCACTTCTCTTCCTTTTTCTTCAAGAACGGAAGTTTGACATTGTTGCCAGTCTTACCTTAACACCCCTGCTCATCCACCCAGAGTTACTTTTACAAAGGTTTGTGTTCTCTGTTTTACTTTTACAGTGGTGTTCTTTTTCTAGAGTTTACTGATTAGTTGTTTGCATTTTATTGTTTGGTTAAAAGTCTCTTTTCTTCATAGAACTTTAACTGGTTCTTCTTTTATTTTGGAGCATTTGTACAGTTGCTGTTTGAATTGGTACTGTTCTCAGCTCACACCCCTCTGGAAGAGTATAGCCTGCCAGGGCTGGACTGCCCCACCGGGACACGGGACATTCCCCGGTGGGCCTCGGGGCACAGGGCCTCTTTGTTTAGCGCTGCCGCGGAAGTATACATAAAGATAACGAAAACGTCAATCGGGATCAACCAACCAGGCTGGGTGCTTCACTGTGAATTGGGGCAGCAATCTGCCGCTGGCTGCAAAGGCCCGGTTTGGGATGGTCACGCGTCTGCGAATGAGAGGCATGAAATGCACATGCCCTGCTCTGCTGCAGCAAGCTACTGCGTGGTGTGTGCTAATTATTCCCATTGCGCAGGTGCAGCCGGCCAGGGCTGCGCACAGGCACACAGCGGCGGGTGCACTGACTGCCTGCTCCTGCTCTGAGTGAGTCAGTGCTTCTGGAGAGTCCACGATGACAATTGGCAAATACAATGAAATACTGTGCGAGCTGCAACAACCGCTGGCCGCAGTATTACTAAAGTTCAGGTGCGTGCAGACTAGTGATCGTGATAGATTGCTGCTTGGGGCGTGGGAGTGCCGCTCTGCCAGTGGGCGGCTGGATGGGATGGGGGAGTCGGGGTTGGCTGTCGTGCTAAAATCGATACCGGGCCTAGCAAGCAATTTTTTCTCTGGGGAGAGGGATTGTGTGCTTCGTGTTATGAGCCCAGATTCTGCGCCGGCTGTGAATAGAGGTGGATGGCTGACCCAAGCTGGACCCAGCATGAAAGTGCCCCCTTGCCAGCCTAATGCAATTACAACCGCGCTAATGGCCAGGGCTCTGCGCGGTGAGCAAGCTGCAGGCAGTGGACACCTTGGGCCTCATTACGACCCAGGCGGACTTCGCGGTGCTAAATGCACCGCGAAGCATGGCGGAAAGCCGCCGATAGCGCCATGGGGGTTGGCGGATTTACCGCCCCATTCCGACCTCGGCGGAGCGGTAAATCCCCAATCCCCATTCTGCCCTTCCCCATTCCCATTTTTGCCCCATAGGGTATAATGGGAGTGGGGAAGGAGTTAATTACGCCACCGTAAAATACGGTGGCGTAATTAACAACGAGGTCCCGTAGCGCCATGGTTTTCTCCGGCTGGTAAAACCAGGCGGAGAAAACCTCCATGGCGCTACGGGAACTCGTAGTATGGCGGAGAGGTACGCCATGCACTACGCTGGCGTAATACCCTCTCCGCCAGGGTCCTAATGAGGCCCCTTGACTAGAAAAATATAACTCCGCCAATCGCAACTTATATTTGAATACCAAGTCTCACAATATTAGGCATTTTAAAGAATATGCATTTTACATCTTTAGCTGAAGTGCACTGTACTTCTTCTCAAACTAGGATTCAGACCCATCAGTGGCCCAGCTCGCCACACAGGGGCGAACACCAGTGTTTTGCAACTCAGATCGAAAGACTGGCGTCTTAACAAAAAATCGGAGCCATGTACGCACATAGCAAAATTCCAACACTGCAATTTGTTCTGCCTCGCTGCTACCCTGCCCCATCTATCCCTGTTCTTCCCTTACCCCACCCCTCCCGGTCAAACCCACTATTATCACCCAATCTACCACCCACACACTTCCACCTCTCTGCAGTTGAGGAATGGTGGAGACGTGCACGAGAGGCTGAGAGAGTGCAGAGAGAGGGGCAGTGAGCGAGCCGCAGGAGAGGAAAGGTTGAGGCATTTAGGAAAGGCATACGGAGGGCGGCAGAGCGAGGGGCAGTGAGCGAGCCGCAGGAGAGGAAAGGTTGAGGCATTTAGGAAAGGCATACGGAGGGCGGCAGAGCGAGGGGCAGTGAGCGAGCCGCAGGAGAGGAAAGGTTGAGGCATTTAGGAAAGGCACACGGAGGGCGGCAGAGTGAGGGGCAGTGAGCGAGCCGCAGGAGAGGAAAGGTTGAGGCATTTAGGAAAGGCACACGGAGGGCGGCAGAGCGAGGGGCAGTGAGCGAGCCGCAGGAGAGGAAAGGTTGAGGCATTTAGGAAAGGCACACGGAGGGCGGCAGAGCGAGGGCCAGTGAGCGAGCCGCAGGAGAGGAAAGGTTGAAGCATTTAGGAAAGGCACACGGAGGGCGGCAGAGCGAGGGCCAGTGAGCGAGCCGCAGGAGAGGAAAGGTTGAGGCATTTAGGAAAGGCACACGGAGGGCGGAAGAGCGAGGGGCAGTGAGCGAGCCGCAGGAGAGGAAAGGTTGAGGCATTTAGGAAAGGCACACGGAGGGCGGCAGAGCGAGGGGCAGTGAGCGAGCCGCAGGAGAGGAAAGGTTGAGGCATTTAGGAAAGGCACACGGAGGGCGGCAGAGCGAGGGCCAGTGAGCGAGCCGCAGGAGAGGAAAGGTTGAGGCATTTAGGAAAGGCATACGGAGGGCGGCAGAGCGAGGGGCAGTGAGCGAGCCGCGGGAGAGGAAAGGTTGAGGCATTTAGGAAAGGCATACGGAGGGCGGCAGAGCGAGGGGCAGTGAGCGAGCCGCGGGAGAGGAAAGGTTGAGGCATTTAGGAAAGGCATACGGAGGGCGGCAGAGCGAGGGGCAGTGAGCGAGCCGCAGGAGAGGAAAGGTTGAGGCATTTAGGAAAGGCATACGGAGGGCGGCAGAGCGAGGGCCAGTGAGCGAGCCGCAGGAGAGGAAAGGTTGAGGCATTTAGGAAAGGCATACGGAGGGCGGCAGAGCGAGGGGCAGTGAGCGAGCCGCAGGAGAGGAAAGGTTGAGGCATTTAGGAAAGGCATACGGAGGGCGGCAGAGCGAGGGGCAGTGAGCGAGCCGCAGGAGAGGAAAGGTTGAGGCATTTAGGAAAGGCATACGGAGGGCGGCAGAGCGAGGGGCAGTGAGCGAGCCGCAGGAGAGGAAAGGTTGAGGCATTTAGGAAAGGCACACGGAGGGCGGCAGAGCGAGGGCCAGTGAGCGAGCCGCAGGAGAGGAAAGGTTGAGGCATTTAGGAAAGGCACACGGAGGGCGGCAGAGCGAGGGGCAGTGAGCGAGCCGCAGGAGAGGAAAGGTTGAGGCATTTAGGAAAGGCACACGGAGGGCGGCAGAGCGAGGGGCAGTGAGCGAGCCGCAGGAGAGGAAAGGTTGAGGCATTTAGGAAAGGCACACGGAGGGCGGCAGAGCGAGGGGCAGTGAGCGAGCCGCAGGAGAGGAAAGGTTGAGGCATTTAGGAAAGGCACACGGAGGGCGGCAGAGCGAGGGGCAGTGAGCGAGCCGCAGGAGAGGAAAGGTTGAGGCATTTAGGAAAGGCACACGGAGGGCGGCAGAGCGAGGGGCAGTGAGCGAGCCGCAGGAGAGGAAAGGTTGAGGCATTTAGGAAAGGCACACGGAGGGCGGCAGAGCGAGGGCCAGTGAGCGAGCCGCAGGAGAGGAAAGGTTGAGGCATTTAGGAAAGGCACACGGAGGGCGGCAGAGCGAGGGGCAGTGAGCGAGCCGCAGGAGAGGAAAGGTTGAGGCATTTAGGAAAGGCACACGGAGGGCGGCAGAGCGAGGGGCAGTGAGCGAGCCGCAGGAGAGGAAAGGTTGAGGCATTTAGGAAAGGCACACGGAGGGCGGCAGAGCGAGGGCCAGTGAGCGAGCCGCAGGAGAGGAAAGGTTGAGGCATTTAGGAAAGGCACACGGAGGGCGGCAGAGCGAGGGGCAGTGAGCGAGCCGCAGGAGAGGAAAGGTTGAGGCATTTAGGAAAGGCACACGGAGGGCGGCAGAGCGAGGGGCAGTGAGCGAGCCGCAGGAGAGGAAAGGTTGAGGCATTTAGGAAAGGCATACGGAGGGCGGCAGAGCGAGGGCCAGTGAGCGAGCCGCAGGAGAGGAAAGGTTGAGGCATTTAGGAAAGGCATACGGAGGGCGGCAGAGCGAGGGGCAGTGAGCGAGCCGCAGGAGAGGAAAGGTTGAGGCATTTAGGAAAGGCATACGGAGGGCGGCAGAGCGAGGGCCAGTGAGCGAGCCGCAGGAGAGGAAAGGTTGAGGCATTTAGGAAAGGCATACGGAGGGCGGCAGAGCGAGGGGCAGTGAGCGAGCCGCAGGAGAGGAAAGGTTGAGGCATTTAGGAAAGGCATACGGAGGGCGGCAGAGCGAGGGCCAGTGAGCGAGCCGCAGGAGAGGAAAGGTTGAGGCATTTAGGAAAGGCATACGGAGGGCGGCAGAGCGAGGGGCAGTGAGCGAGCCGCAGGAGAGGAAAGGTTGAGGCATTTAGGAAAGGCATACGGAGGGCGGCAGAGCGAGGGGCAGTGAGCGAGCCGCAGGAGAGGAAAGGTTGAGGCATTTAGGAAAGGCATACGGAGGGCGGCAGAGCGAGGAGCAGTGAGCGAGCCGCAGGAGAGGAAAGGTTGAGGCATTTAGGAAAGGCATACGGAGGGCGGCAGAGCGAGGGCCAGTGAGCGAGCCGCAGGAGAGGAAAGGTTGAGGCATTTAGGAAAGGCATACGGAGGGCGGCAGAGCGAGGGGCAGTGAGCGAGCCGCAGGAGAGGAAAGGTTGAGGCATTTAGGAAAGGCATACGGAGGGCGGCAGAGCGAGGGCCAGTGAGCGAGCCGCAGGAGAGGAAAGGTTGAGGCATTTAGGAAAGGCATACGGAGGGCGGCAGAGCGAGGGCCAGTGAGCGAGCCGCAGGAGAGGAAAGGTTGAGGCATTTAGGAAAGGCATACGGAGGGCGGCAGAGCGAGGGCCAGTGAGCGAGCCGCAGGAGAGGAAAGGTTGAGGCATTTAGGAAAGGCATACGGAGGGCGGCAGAGCGAGGGCCAGTGAGCGAGCCGCAGGAGAGGAAAGGTTGAGGCATTTAGGAAAGGCATACGGAGGGCGGCAGAGCGAGGGGCAGTGAGCGAGCCGCAGGAGAGGAAAGGTTGAGGCATTTAGGAAAGGCATACGGAGGGCGGCAGAGCGAGGGCCAGTGAGCGAGCCGCAGGAGAGGAAAGGTTGAGGCATTTAGGAAAGGCATACGGAGGGCGGCAGAGCGAGGGCCAGTGAGCGAGCCGCAGGAGAGGAAAGGTTGAGGCATTTAGGAAAGGCATACGGAGGGCGGCAGAGCGAGGGGCAGTGAGCGAGCCGCAGGAGAGGAAAGGTTGAGGCATTTAGGAAAGGCATACGGAGGGCGGCAGAGCGAGGGCCAGTGAGCGAGCCGCAGGAGAGGAAAGGTTGAGGCATTTAGGAAAGGCATACGGAGGGCGGCAGAGCGAGGGCCAGTGAGCGAGCCGCAGGAGAGGAAAGGTTGAGGCATTTAGGAAAGGCATACGGAGGGCGGCAGAGCGAGGGGCAGTGAGCGAGCCGCAGGAGAGGAAAGGTTGAGGCATTTAGGAAAGGCATACGGAGGGCGGCAGAGCGAGGGGCAGTGAGCGAGCCGCAGGAGAGGAAAGGTTGAGGCATTTAGGAAAGGCATACGGAGGGCGGCAGAGCGAGGGGCAGTGAGCGAGCCGCAGGAGAGGAAAGGTTGAGGCATTTAGGAAAGGCATACGGAGGGCGGCAGAGCGAGGGCCAGTGAGCGAGCCGCAGGAGAGGAAAGGTTGAGGCATTTAGGAAAGGCATACGGAGGGCGGCAGAGCGAGGGGCAGTGAGCGAGCCGCAGGAGAGGAAAGGTTGAGGCATTTAGGAAAGGCATACGGAGGGCGGCAGAGCGAGGGGCAGTGAGCGAGCCGCAGGAGAGGAAAGTTTGAGGCATTTAGGAAAGGCATACGGAGGGCGGCAGAGCGAGGGCCAGTGAGCGAGCCGCAGGAGAGGAAAGGTTGAGGCATTTAGGAAAGGCATACGGAGGGCGGCAGAGCGAGGGGCAGTGAGCGAGCCGCAGGAGAGGAAAGGTTGAGGCATTTAGGAAAGGCATACGGAGGGCGGCAGAGCGAGGGCCAGTGAGCGAGCCGCAGGAGAGGAAAGGTTGAGGCATTTAGGAAAGGCATACGGAGGGCGGCAGAGCGAGGGCCAGTGAGCGAGCCGCAGGAGAGGAAAGGTTGAGGCATTTAGGAAAGGCATACGGAGGGCGGCAGAGCGAGGGGCAGTGAGCGAGCCGCAGGAGAGGAAAGGTTGAGGCATTTAGGAAAGGCATACGGAGGGCGGCAGAGCGAGGGCCAGTGAGCGAGCCGCAGGAGAGGAAAGGTTGAGGCATTTAGGAAAGGCATACGGAGGGCGGCAGAGCGAGGGCCAGTGAGCGAGCCGCAGGAGAGGAAAGGTTGAGGCATTTAGGAAAGGCATACGGAGGGCGGCAGAGCGAGGGGCAGTGAGCGAGCCGCAGGAGAGGAAAGGTTGAGGCATTTAGGAAAGGCATACGGAGGGCGGCAGAGCGAGGGCCAGTGAGCGAGCCGCAGGAGAGGAAAGGTTGAGGCATTTAGGAAAGGCATACGGAGGGCGGCAGAGCGAGGGGCAGTGAGCGAGCCGCAGGAGAGGAAAGGTTGAGGCATTTAGGAAAGGCATACGGAGGGCGGCAGAGCGAGGGCCAGTGAGCGAGCCGCAGGAGAGGAAAGGTTGAGGCATTTAGGAAAGGCATACGGAGGGCGGCAGAGCGAGGGCCAGTGAGCGAGCCGCAGGAGAGGAAAGGTTGAGGCATTTAGGAAAGGCATACGGAGGGCGGCAGAGCGAGGGGCAGTGAGCGAGCCGCAGGAGAGGAAAGGTTGAGGCATTTAGGAAAGGCATACGGAGGGCGGCAGAGCGAGGGCCAGTGAGCGAGCCGCAGGAGAGGAAAGGTTGAGGCATTTAGGAAAGGCATACGGAGGGCGGCAGAGCGAGGGCCAGTGAGCGAGCCGCAGGAGAGGAAAGGTTGAGGCATTTAGGAAAGGCATACGGAGGGCGGCAGAGCGAGGGGCAGTGAGCGAGCCGCAGGAGAGGAAAGGTTGAGGCATTTAGGAAAGGCATACGGAGGGCGGCAGAGCGAAGGCCAGTAAGCGAGCCGCAGGAGAGGAAAGGTTGAGGCATTTAGGAAAGGCATACGGAGGGCGGCAGAGCGAGGGGCAGTGAGCGAGCTGAAGGGGATGTAGTAGTAGTGGGATGAAATGCTAGGAAGAAGGATACGCTGCAAAGAGACATTTGGCGAGGGAAGGATGAGCAGGAAGAATACAATTACTGGGATCAAACCGAAAGATAGGCCCAAGAAGGGGGAAGGAAGGGCATCAGACAGCACTCAGGGCTCAGCTCTCACCAATTTCAAAAGGTGCAACACTGCGGCGGGGTCATTAGATAGTGTGGGTGAGCAATTTACCACACACCTGATGTTAAAGGCTTAAAACCAATGCAATTTCAAAAACACATTTAGACCAGAATGGAAAAGCATGAACACTGAAGCATTTCTAAAATCTTTATTTACATTTAGTGCATTTACTACTTGTTTAAATATTCAAAGACGGGGAAGTTGCAAAGTAAGTCTTGTGAAAATGCATAAAATGATGCAGCGAGCAGCGCAGTGCAGCGCATCACAGATAGCCATCACAGAGCGCCCACACCACTGAGGGTCGAGAGGAGTGGGGAATGACACAGCAACAATATATACAGCAGAGCTGCAAGGGAATCATCTGTGTTCCGAAGCAGAGAGACTTCCCTTGCTGCACATTGGGGGTTCCACTGAAACTCCAAAATTGAGGCTGAAAGGTAATAGACTTTGGGGGGAAGAATTGTTTTACATTACTTTTCACTGCTGCGGTTGCGTTGTTCAGGAAAATGTGGGGCTTGTACTACCTGCCCATGTGCCTTATCAGGGACGTCATTTCACCAAAATGCCAGGGTTAGTGGAAGTGACATCACACGACCCTTGACCCCCTGATGACATCACAGGAAGTGATGTCATTTGACCCCACCCCGAACTGATATCGCGGGAAGCGATGGAACACGACCTTTCACCCGTTGACAAAACAGGAAGTGGCATCACATAGCATTGTACACTACGAAAAATATGGTTATGATATCACTGTAATGTTATGTACATTTCAAGAATGGATCGCCATATGTATCGTTAAGATCAGTGTGTATAAGCCCATATTACCAAATTACTGTGAATGCAAGCAGACGTCCATGACCAAATGATAATGATGGGTTATTATATAGCACTTACGCTTAAGTGCTTTATATAGAAAGAATATACACCCAATATCACCCAAACTGTGTTGGTACTCATTTATCGACCTCAGAAGGATGAAAGGCTGAGTTGAGGTGTTTAACAAAGACTAAATCAGTGACTCACCCCCTGACGTGTGCCTGAAATAAACCTTTAATGATTCTAGCAATTATTGTATAGAATTCCTGAAAGACACATTGGGCCTCATTTTACCAGGCGTTATGGAAGGGACCCGCTAAGGGACTTCAGAGCTAATAACGGTACCGCAAATTGTGGTACCGTTATTAGCTCCATCCCCATTCCCATTGAGCCCTATGGGGGCTCGAATGGGAATGGGGAATGGATCCCGGAATGGGGATTTACCGGGTCCTCCAAGGTTGGAATGACCCGGTAAGTCCCTATTTCCGGAACCGGAGTGCGGTAAGGGGGTAGCCATGGTGCTAATAGCTCCATGGCTACCTCCTACCCCATAATGAGACCCATTATTTGGTATTCTTATTCTTTCTTATTTAGGGTCAGTGCGTAAACAAGAAATCCAGCCACTCCGGAAGTAAAGAGCCACATGGTGCTGGCCACAGCCCAGGAGCTTGCATTACCCAAAAAAAAAACATGTATTTTTAAATTTTTTTTTTTTTTTTTTAGAGGTCGCAAGGGAGACCTCAGAGGTCACCATTGGGACCTCTGGCGACCCCTAAATGACGTCCCTGTGCCTTATAAGTGCCGGTGGCTAACGATTGCAGTTTTTATGTTTTGTCCCCATTGTTTTCTAAAGGACCTTTCGACCCAATTAATGATAACCTTCCCAAAATAATGCATAATGCTTTCTTTACTCTATGCTGTCTTGCTCTTTCCGAGCCGATGTATTAAGCAGTTTAAAAACCTTAGAAAATGCATCTTTTAATTTTGAAATACATTGAGAGGGGTTTGTGGGCAGTTTTGATTTTTGGTGCAGAACTCCCAAAGGTCAGTTTATAAATATTTTGTAATAATGAATTTTCCACTTTACGTCAATAGATGAATTAACTTTTGGCCGTTTAAAAAAAAAAAAAAAAAAAAAGCAGCATTAGGTAACGTGGCCTACACATATCTGTGCTTTGTACATATCAAACCAGCTTTGAACTGTAAATTGATAGAAACCTTTCCCGCTGCCATCTACCCCACTGTAAATAATTATAGTTTCTGTTACTTGAGGAATTCTATATTTTAAATCAACATTTTCATGAAACTATTTCAAAAGAAAGCTTTAATCCTTTCGAATGATCCTGCTATTTCAAGGAATGGTATGCGGTCAGAATTTAATTAGGCATTATATTTAGACCTAGCCCAACAGACGTACAGTGTAGTGCCACACCACTCTCCCAGGACATAATAGATTTGACTACATATTGGATTGTAGTAGTCATTTATATAGCGCCTTTTCCCATTTGTATGGCTGCAAAGCGCTTTGTGGTAGGAACGCACTCGGGGACCAAAGTCCAGGTATGGGAAAGTTCTAGGAGGAGGCTTAAGATGCGTGTGTGGATTTGGCCAAGATTAGGATTTAGGAAGGCTGGCTAGGCCCCCCTAAGCAACTCAAGAGGGCAGACATGTGGGTGGGTACTGCCGGCCCCCTTCCCCAGCCAGTGGTGAGCCCATCCCAGTAGCAGTCAACAGGGTGCACGTGAGACAGCATCAGCAGGCAGTACCGGATAATGCTGTGGCTATGGGCATCAAAGACATACCACCGGGCCCAAGTGCAGCCTTCCCCAGAAGTGTTCAAGGCCCCCCACCAAAGCTATAGTGTCCTGATTGCCTGCCCATGGAAAGTGGGCAGATTAAGACGCCTTTGCGTGCAACACAGTAACAGTGCAGCACCCACAACACCAACAGTGTGCTTCCACCACCACTGCAAAGACGAAGCAATGCTCACGAGATGCAAACAGACAGCGCAGTGCCCATGAGTCATGTGAGGTTATTGTAGGGCCACTGATATTTTTGTGTCCCTGATCCAAAAACAGCAAAGCATTACCCAAGACAAGTTAGACTTTCATGCTGACCTAGTGAGCCCCCTCATGAAGAGTTTGCCCTTCAGAGCCAGTCCCAGGTTTTAAATTTATTTAAAACATGCATTTTATCCATATATGTTTAAAACATTCTTTAAATGCATTAATTTTGACAAATGTTATTCAACATTGTCTTGGGGGGATACTCTCGATCCCCTCATAGAATGGCTGGGCTCATGTGCTGTGTTCGCTCCTTCAGTGAAATATGGGGCCACTTTGGTAAAATTTGGCGAAATATGGGGCCACTTTGAAAAAAAACTCCAGGGCCACTTTTGGTTCCCAGTCCAGCCCTGTAGCCTGCTTGGCACATGTCACCACAAAAGGAGAAGGATGTATACCTGTCGGGCTGTTTCACCTTTATGATTGTAAGCACTGCTGTTTGATAGTAGTGTCTAGCTTAGTAGGATGTTTAGCCACTACTCATCCCTGTACTCCTGTAGAGCAGTTGTCATTTTGTCACACGTGTACTACAAACAAGTTATGTCATACCTTCAGCCTAAACTGCTGGACAGGTGGTCACCAACTGCCTGAGGCCTAGGCTATGGCCCAGGCAACCTCACTGGCCATGGCCATCTCAGCTGGTAGGGCCTGGCATTGAGTAACTTAAAACTCGTCAAAGTCCCAAGGCCATTTTTCAGTGAGACCTCGGGATCAGCGTCTGTTTTACCTCCATAGTGCTCCTGGCCTATAGAATATATTTGGTGAAAAAACATTGTTAACGGAACTTTACACCAGTTGCCCCATTCACTGCTCATACTGACACCCAAGACATCACAGATTACATCACAAGTAGCATTATTGATGACATCTCCGATGAGATCACACATGACATCATGGGTTTAGAGTATTGCAGCCAACATATGGAGGGTGGCGGGTAATCCTCTCATGATCTAGTCCATGTATTACAAAATATACTTTTTCGAACAGAAAGTGTCTACTGAAGTTCTACTGAGAATGTAGCAAACTTAAAGACATCAAGATAGGCCATGGGTACAGCATGGACCCTCGACGTAGAGTGTTCCTGATATGGTAGACTTGGCCGTAAAATTATAAGTGAAAGCCTATCAGAATCCTGAGTAATGTTGAACTTGGAGTCAAGGATACATATAAACACATACCAGGTACATGTGTGAACATAGAGAGTATTGCTGGAGCATTGATGCATACAAATGTGATGCACAATCAGGTAACATGTGCTAAGGGGAAACCAAATACTGTGACCAGAGCATGATCCTAAAATTAGTGTTAGTCGTCATACATATTAAGTATTCAAATGGTATCATCTGTTTGTGGCTTGCCTTTTGTTCCTTGTATGTGCACCATGAGCTCAGGCCAAACCCTAAGGAAACGGACCTAAGTGCATTCCTCGTGGTTAATGCCTACATATACACCACCTGTGGTGTACCTTGCTCATGTTTTCGATGCAGTACCTCCAGGTCAATGCCTCTGCTTACTGTGTCACTCAACAAAAATAACATCCCAGAATATATGATGTCATCAGTGATATCATTGCTGATTCCAGTCATGATGTCATCTATGATCTCATGTGTGTCGGCATGAGCAGTAACTGGCGGGGGATGAGTTATGATAGGGTGACCAGACGTCCCGGTTTTCCCGGGACAGTCTGGGGAAATCACCCTCCGTTCCGGGGTCCCGGGAGTTTTTTCATTTTAGAAACCCTGTTCGGGCTTTGCAGAGTTGGGTGGCTACGGTAATTAAAATTATAACTTTATTTCACAACACTTTCATAATTTCGAAGTTGGAGGATTGGCTCAAAACCCCCCAACCTTTCAGATACAAGCCACAACACTTACTGACTGTGCCACAGAGACAGGCTTGGAAACAAGTGTACAGCAAGCCATGTTATATCAATTAGAGCAAGCGCTTGTTTTGAATTAACATGCCAAGATTCACAGACAAAAATGCCCAAATGTGGTCATATACACTTTATAGAAAGGAGAAGTGCTGGAAATATGATTGTGTGGTGGTTGTGGGGGCGCGTTGGGGGAGGGGCGGTAATTGGTGGGCTGCGATGGGGTAGTCCCTCGTTTATGTTGTTGGTCGACCCGGTTTTTCGTTTTGGAAATCTGGTCACCCTAGTTATGACTCCGTATCTTACCGTAAAAGGCACATTGTCGGGGCGTTTCGATTTTGTGTTGCAACCAAAACATCACTTTAGCAAAGTTTTTAACCCAATGCACACACACCCACCCATATTCACACAGAGATAATATATGGCAATATTTACCCCCCTATAGTGAATGTAAACCTCAATGCATGTATATACATTAAACCCGTAAGTGTCAAGGACGAGTATGCTCGCCCTTTTTGCATAGACGTATATTCTTATGATTATCCTGGCCATCAGCCACACAGCAATCGCCCCATTTTCTGGGGTGGCGCGGCAGCATGTGGTGAGTGCAGACTGCAGCGCGCTTTCGCATTCAAGCTTGTTTCCTTGAGTGCCCAGCTTCGTGACAGCCAGGAGTCCCCCTCTCTATTCAGATTGCTTCATAATCCTTCCACTCTTACCTCGTTCATATTTCATGAATGTCCTCGGAAAAGGATCATACGCTCTGGGTGTTTAATAAATGATCACATGGAAAGCGCGCAAAAAACAGCTGTTCTTAATACTTGAAGGGCCTCAGTTGGCCGATCAAAGGAAAAGTGATGTGTCCCCACATATCGCGAGTGAAAAAGAAAGAAAATACTTTTTTTAAAAAATAAAGGCAGTTATAGATGTTTATTTTATTCGGTCATATCCAACTCATGCTCACTTGAAAGGGAAAGAATGCCCTTACCTTTATCTGTGCTTAACCTAGAAATAAAACACGTTGGTACCCAATCAGGCTCTTTCATGTTGTCATACAAGGGGTGGTCCCGAGTACTTGCAGCTGGGCGTCCCTCGGTGAATTTTGTGACTCGCCAGTGCTTGCATATTTTTGTACTTTCATGCGGGGCCAAACACTTTTATTTAAGCCGAATAAATGAGATTGATTAGTCAAGAAACACGCGCTGCCCATGGACTTAGCCAAATTGCATTTCTGCAGGGGGATTTTTCTGGAAGCAGAGATTCGTCGCATGCACTCACGCAACCGGTGCATTCTTTCTAGAAATGGCTCAGCAGCGTCTCCTGGCAACTCACTTAAATTCAATAAAAACCAAATAACATGCAGAGTAAATTTACCAATTGTGCCCGTGATTTCATAGGCTCCGGGGTCAGTGACCCCCGAGGCTTTTATGGTGCATGCCCAGTGAGGGAGACGCTGAGGCTGAAGTCATCCTGCCACCTCCGGCCTCGGGAACTCTCCAGGTCAATAACCTTTCATTTATGGAGCTTTAACCGGCTCCAGCGAGCCATGAAAATCCAAAAGCAATTTCATTCAGGCCCCTGGGAAGCTGCCAGCCTCTTGAATGTAATTCTTTTTGAGAGTTTGCCTGCCATGTATTCGCGGTCCCTGGTACGATTTGTCACAACAAATATTTAACCGTCTTATGATGCTACAACGCATCAAACACAGAAATGAGGCAGTCTGCCCTTGGCAGAGGGGCTTAAATAAATATCTTCTCAGCCATCAATGCAAGCCTAGGACAAAAGCTTTTTTGAGACACAGTAGTCACAAATGTGCCTGCCCCATTAACCCAACGTTTAATGATTTTTTTTCTCTAAAATTCTAGACTTCTCTAAGGAAATTGGTGACAATTTCGAATTCTTTCTTACAAATCGCTTTCCTGTAAAGTGAAAGGCCTACAATAGTGGTGAGCAGTACTCCAAAGAGGACTTTTCATGTCTCTGGGTGGATTTAACTTTATTCACAATGTAAGTGTAAATGTGCAGACAAGCATAGTTTTCATTAGGCTAGTGGGGGGAGCGTGTTTAGAGTGGAAGTTGCTATTACAAAGAACCAGGACAATTCACTTTTCTGGCTTCATTGTACTTTATTTGTCGATGTTGGATGGCTACCGGTTGACAGAGGGCATGTGCAGCTCTGCTTTACTTTTTCCCAACCCACCCCCAGCCCCGGAATGAAGATCTCCTGGTGGTAGGGTTAGGGGGGACCGTGCCGCTGGAGCATGCTCACTCTGGGTAGTCTGGCGAACAGCTCATAAACACGTTGCTTGCAAGGTGGCCAACATTAGCTGATTGCAGTGAACTGTGAGGCCCAGGCTCATAAATACAAGTTTTAAAAGAGAAAGTAATTAAAGAGACCTTCAAAGATTCAACCCCGCTAACCGGTTCCATGGACCTTAAGCAAACTGTGCTCTTCCCCCATGCACAACAAAGGCAACACTCTAGCCTTACAGGCCTGATTCATGGAATTAATGTGCGCCGAAAATGGCAGCGCAAGCGTGAAAATCGCAGCGCAAACGAAAATCGCAGCGCATGCGTGCCAAAGCAGCGCTCATCGATTCATGGAAGTCAGTGCGCGTGTAAATCCTGGGATGTGTGCTAAAATCGTGGGTGGCGCACGCGGGCGCACACGTTATCAAACGGCATGCGCTACGCGCACAGCGAAAAAACATATAGCACAGCGCACACAACAAAAGTGGGCGGAACACAGGGCGTAACACGCGGAATGGGGAACAACGCATGAAAATGTGGGCGTTACAGGGGAAGTACAGGAGGTAAATGCAAGCAACGCCCACACGCGTGCCTACATCACATATTCATGGAATCAAACAGGGGAAAGGCGTGCACCAAAAAAGACGCGCTAATCCGGAAAAACATACGCCAGCAGGAACCAGGCGTATGCGGCCCCGCGCAGCATAAAAGTGCACGCAAACAACAAACAAGCTCAGACGCTACTATTAATATACCGTTCCCCGCAGCAGTAGTCGTGGGACACCGTAGGAGGAGGAGGATAGCCAGGCCCCGCATTTTTTCACCCAGGACCAGCCTTTTTGGGATGCCTGATGACCAGGAGTATGGGAGGTACAGGTTTCCACCACACATAATACTCGACCTGGTGAGTAAGTGGGAGGATGACCTCACATCACCCGCCCTGTGCTCTCAAGCACTGAGCCCCTTGGAAAAGGTGCTCAATGTACTGCACTTCTTGGCTACTGGTTCATTTCAACGGACAAGTGCCATAGTGGGGGGGCGGTCACAGGCCAGGCAGTCACGCTGCCTACACCAGGTGTTGGCCATCATGACTGCACGCCCCTCAGTCCGCAGGCACATATACATGCCCAGAATACCTGCAGAAAGGTAGGCTGCTGTCCAGGACTTTTACTGGGTGGCACACTTCCCCAAAGTGCTAGGTGCCATTGATTGCACCCATGTGGCTCTACGTCCTCCCAGGGCAACTGAGCACATCTATAGAAACCGCAAGCACTGGCATTCCATCAACGTGCAGGTAGTATGTGATGCCAAGGGATTCATCACCTCAGTATATGCCAACTATCCAGGGTCCACCCATGATAGTTTCATTTTCAGAATGTCACCCCTAAACCGGGACCTAGAAGCTGGGCGGCATGGCGATACATGGCTGATTGGTGAGTATAAATGCCTCTGCACATGCATGCATGTCAGATACAGAGTAATGTGACAACCCCACTAATGATACCCATCACCACCTCCCCAGGGGACAGTGCCTACCCTCTGAGCACCCACATGATGACGCCAATTCGGAACCCCACCACACTACCTGAGGTAAGAGACAACACAGCCCATATTGCAACCCGGGGCATAGTGGAGCGCACATTCGGAGTGCTGAAGTCACGCTTTCGCTCCCTTGACCTTTCTGGTGGGCAGCTGCTATATGCGCCCCCAGTAGTGTGTAGGATCATAGTGGCAGCATGTGTCCTGCACAACGTTGCAACCCGCCGGGGCCTGCGGGTGGACATGGTGGTGCCCCCACATCCCCAACCACATGCACAGGCGCTGCGCATGGGAGTAGAAAGGGCACGTAGTGAGGCAGCCCGTACCCAGCTGGTGGCTAATTACTTCACCCAAAATCCTACCCCTGTGGAGTGCACACAGCCCTGGCACATACCAGCTGACAATCAATGATGATGACATAAGGGACAGTCAACTGTCACAACCATACCAGCCTGAGGTAGGTCACCTGGAAGTGTTACATTGTGTGCATCCCTACCTACTTAAAGACAACCAATGCTGTGTTACAAAAACACACATTCATGCAGCATGAATGACTACCCCCTTGCAAAATACCACATGAAAATAGTGCCATGTCACCCAACCCCTCCCCATCTCCGCTACCCAACACACCATGGCATGTCATGCAATGTGAAAGCAACCAAATGAATGCACAACACATGACACAAGTGTCAGAAAGTGCACTGTCCCAAATGTAAACGGGCCACAGACAATATGCTCCCAGTAATCCATGAGAAACAGCACACATGAACAAATACATACCAGCAACACACAACAGCAACACAGGATGAATCAGTGGCAATATATGACAGTCCAAAATCAAAGTAGTGCAAGTATCACAACCTGACTAAGTCAGCACATCCACTCCTTCCAACTGCAGAGTGTTGCTGTTAGGCAAATGTGTCAGTGTACTGCATACAACATGAACTGCATCTGCAAAGGAGACGGCCTTGTGAAGACATGAAGAAGGTACATGTGAATAAGTAGAAAGACATGGATGCACAAGCACATATCAATACACCATGCAGTGTTCAATCCAACAACAATCCCCACTAGGGATGCACACACAGTTTTGACTACAGACTGCCCACACAGCTCATGGGAGCCCAATGTCACTGTGTAAGTTACTGTCACTTGGTCACACCCTTTGCAAGCCCATGGAAAGGGGAAGCAGGAGGGGTGTGTGTGTCAGGAACCCAAGCATCTAACTCAAAGACAGGACAAGCCTGCATGTGCCCAGCTGGAATACACAGTGGATGCCCACGGGAGCCACACAAGGCAACACACTGTAAAAAAAATAAAAAAAAATAAAAAATGGCCATGTGTAGACCGGGGGGGGCACCCAGGAGGTTCAAAGACAGGGTGCACCCCAACACCCACATGCGTGGATGTTGAGAAATAATAATACCTCCATGGGCTCATGGCCTGCACGGCTACGTGGGAGAACTGCTGTCGATCTCTTCACCCTCTGCTGCTACATCAGGAGGTGGCCGTGATATGGGAGGCAGCCCATGCAAAGCCCTGGTATGGTCCTCCATGGCAGCAAGCATGCCGGTGTGGAAGGTTTTGTTCTGCAGGATGATGGTACGGAGATCCCCATGCAGCACATCACGGGTAACCCGCATTTCTAACTGCGTGGCCTCGCGTGATGCCTGGATCTCCGTACGGGTTGCCTGGCGAGTGAACGTGTGAGCTGCTCCAGCTGCTGTTCTGACCTAAAATTTTGGGAAGCCTGACGTTCACCCAGAGTATCCCTGAGGAACCCGTGTTCTAACCTCAGGGCTTCCCTGTGGGCCTGTGACTCTACAGATATGGCTTCAGATAGAGTCTCCAGTGCCGCCCGTCGGTCCCTGTTGGACGCCAACATGTCCTCCCTGTGTGAGTGGCAAATGGAGTCTGTTGTCTGCTGCTGGAGCTCCATCTGCCTTTCAGGGGGGAGAATGGAAGTGGCCACCCTATCCATTGCCTGAGACATCATTTCACACAATGCTCCCTGTTGTGCTGCTATACCGTACATGGAGTTTTCCCATACGGTATTGCCTGGTGGCACACGGCCACTGCGTTGGCGGGCACCACACCTGTTTGGGGCAAGGAAATCTGTACCTTGCTGTGCTGGCACTGCCTGAGGCTGCAGGACTGCATTCCGCCTTTGATCTGCTGGCCCAGGAACAGGAGCAAATGTTGTGGAGTGTGATCCTGCATCCGTAACCGCCAAAGGCGGAGTTACCAACACTGACATCCCCATAGAGGGGTCTACCCCTGGTGCAGGAGGGTTGGACAGAACATCATTCCTGCCAGAAACACTCACCTGCGACGGCACATATGTCTCACTGTCCGATTCAGCACCTGAATCATAGAGTTCTGCAGAGGTGTGCCCAGAGACACCCGTGGACAGTATGGTCTGCAGGAGGATTGAGTTTTCATCCACCACCACCCCACGTCCTCCACTGGTGCCCGGTTGTGGCTGAGATTCACCCTGGGTCTGTACCATCTCCTCCACCTCAACAGCATCAAGTGCCTCATCACCTGCAAAAACATGAAAGATAACAAATGGAAACAGGCATGAGCACCATAGCACACACATAGGCCTGACAAGCCAGAGATCCAGTACATGAATTACACATGTCCCACATGACTATAACCCTGGCATGCATGCACTGTCAATGAGTTGGAAGGGGAGGCAAAAAGCAGACACTGAGGACTCCAAGATGGAAAAGCAACACATTTGCTGCATGCTGGATAGCACTGGCATCACACATTAGCCTGTGAGTGGCATGTCCAATACACATACATGAGAAATGCCAGCACACTGATGGCACGTAGCATAGCCATGGTACATTTGACAACTACAGCCATATGTTAGTGAATGAGTACTGTCACCCATCCATGTGAGATGGACATGATGAGATGAAAAATGCAAAATAGTGTGACAAAATGCGCATGTGCCACACACTGCAACACATCCAGTGTTCAATTATCCAGTGATGGCAGGCAGATGGATACATCAATGGTTGGTCACTTCAACATGACAGGAGACAACAGTCATGTCCCACATTCATACAGGACCCAAAAATTAATGTGAGCAGGCCATTGCACAATCAGCCTGAATGGTGAAATCATTCCCATAACCAGATAATAAATGTGGGCCATTGTGGGGTGTAATCTATGACAGAAGCATGTCACATATGTGGCATTAGGGCAGAAAAATGTGTTGTAAAAATGCGAGGATTGAAACAATCAGGCTGAATGAACACTGAAAATTTTGAACAATGTTGTTGCAAGATGACAGTTCAAGGGCAACTGCAGTAATGTGGTGCTAATTGGCTACTGTGGTTAGAAGGGATACTGTCATACCCAAATCCAAGGCCGATGAATGGTTGGAGGAAGCACATGGGTGACCCATGCCACTCATGAGTACACACCCTCACCTGCCACTCAATCAGAACACATCACCCAAGCAACACACACATGGATTACACACACATGCATGGGCACTCACAATGCTTCATAACCTGGTAGGTCTCCCACGCCTTGAATCTGTTACTCTGACGAAGGTTCCAGCAACAGGCTCATGTTCAGTGAGTTGGTCGTCCTCTGGTGGAGACCCACCGCCAGTCACCAGAGTAGAGGCATGATTGGAAGCCAGCTTGTTCTTTGCTCTACGTTTCAGGTCATTCCACCGCTTGTAGCAATCATCAGCTGTGCGCCTCACAAATCCAAGGGCACTAATGTGGTCCGTGATGGTCTGCCAGTGGACCCTACGTTGAGCAGGCGTAGTCTTGCAGCCTGCAGTCACCACCATTTCGCGGCTATGTGCCAACACATAGGCCACAAGTGCATCAAGTTCGGCATCATTGAAGCTAGGCTTCCTTGACGTGCCAGAGTGTGTAGCCGTATCTGGGGTTCCAGCCTGTAGTGCAAGAGAACCCTTCTTCTTCTTGGAAGGTGGTGCGGATCCTGAGTGGCTTACACCGCTCTGGTCAGTAGGGGCAGAAGCGCAGGTAGACTGGGTACTTGAAGCTTGTAAAGGCACAATGACCAAAGGTCTTGGTGCAGGCATTGGCTGCAGGGTGATGTTGGCAGGGCCAACGTCTGTGTGATGGACCTGGACCGACACTGTCCCGGCTGGAAGACTCAGAGCTGGGGTGGATTGAGCTGCAGCTGCCCCTGCAGCCTCCTCACCCTGGCTACTTGGGGCAGCAGATGACATTGCTGCCCCAGATCCACGTGGCCTGGTGACAGCAACTTTCACCGCCACACGTGGCTTAGACTTGGTGACCTGGAAGTCAGCCTGGGAGTTATCCTGTGCCGGTTCAGTTGACAAAATGGGCCAGATCAACAAGGGCTGAGCTGGGATGGTGTCAGCTACATTTCCCACAACCATTGGGGGGGGCATAGGTGGCCCCGATTGGTCCTTTACACACTGGGCTCTAGGGGCACCCTGCAAATCCTGGCTACGTCCCCTACCGCGCCCAACATGCCCACCTCTTTGAGCTTGGCCACCTTTGCCTCCCTTAATGCTTTGTCACCTCCCAACCATGGCACTGATGTTGTTGTGCGTATGGGAGTTGCAGTAAACAATTGTCCTGGGCAATTGGGGTGAAAGGGGTAGGGTACTAGATGGAATTCGTACCCAAGTGCTCTAGCAAGGCTGTCTGTGACCCCTGGGGGAAGATGACGGGTCACGCAATGCACAGGCACCCCAAAAGCAAAAGTACACGTGCACACAACCCCTGGTAGACCACGTGCGTGGAAAAATGAACCCGCACTACGCTGTGGCACCCAGAAACACACAAGTAAACGTACGCGTGTTACACGCAGCCTACAATGACCTCTGAAGGGGTACTCGATACACGGGGCAACCACAGTTGGGAAATACGTGCGCGACTCACCATCTGCCTTGAAAAAGAACGTGAAAAAGATGCGCGTGTGCGTGTTGCAACACCCCCACCAAAAGAAGAATATAACGCAGTCTGAGGAAACAGGGAGTACGAACTGGAAACGTTGTGAAGTAATCACGTGCGAAACGACAAGAAGTACAAGAATCACCCGCTCGCTCTCCACAAAAATCACGTACAAGAAAATCGCGTCATAATCGTACCTTTTAAGCCAGCCCACACGTGCAACGTCACTTACGCGCTTACGCGCTAAGGCCCTTTCCTCCAATAGCACGGTGAAGTGCAGTTTTCTCACGTGTTGATTCACTATGCACCTGTGTTGTGGGGACCGCCCGCGCACGTAACGTCACAGACGCGCTTACGTGCTAAGGGCCTTTCCTCGAATTTCATGCTAATGTGCACTTTTTTCACGTGCCAAATCACTCTGTATCAAGCTGGCCACGCAACAACACACGGAAGACCACGCTCTTGCCCAGAAGGCCATATTCCTGCCCCCCAGAGCCCTGAGCACGCTTCCACCTGCCATCTGCTGCTGCCTGCCTGCTGCCCACGTGCCCTGCTATTTGGTGCCTGCACATCAGCCAGGGGTGTAGTTGCTGTGACCACCCCTGCTGGAACTGAAGACTCCCGACTGGGATACCATCACTCCACAGCCCAGCCCCAGGACCCAGTTGCCTACCCACACCTGCTTCTGGGGTTGCCAATGTCGGACATTACTGGCAACCCCCAGGCGGAGAGACTGTGGGCCACCAGCTTCAGTGCCAGTGAAGTTGGTGTCCTGGTGGAGCACGTCCTGGGGCAGTATGATGCCCTATTTGGAAGTTCAAGCGCCGACAATGAAGGACAGAAGAGGATCTGGATGGACATCATGACTGCCATCAACGAGGAGGGGGTGGCAGTCTGCGACATTCCACACATCCGGAAGCGCTGGGAGGACTTCAGGTCCAGGACCCTCAACAAGGCCCGGCGCCTCTTGAAGGCAGCGGATGCCAAGGGGTGCCGGGTCTGCCTATCCACCATCCAAATGAGGGTCCTGGAACGTATACGCCCAGAGCTCCCACGTCAAAGTCCTTGAGAGGCAGACCCCTCTGGAGTCGAGCAGTAAGTGTACATGCATACTGATTGGATGCTGTGCGTGTTGTGGTGTGCCAGGAGTGTGCAGGTTGAACATGTGTCTATGTAGGGCCATGTATGGATCCGTATGTACAGGGACGTGAACCTGCAACATGTGATTCCTGTCATGTGTGAGACACATCGATGGTGTATGTGTTGTCAAGCATACTGGGCAAATGCATGTGTGGGTGTGTACTGTGGCATGGTTGTGGTGTCACACATGGATGCTGGTTCCTGCTGCATGTATCTGCACTATGTACATGTGCATGTGTGTGTATTTGACAAGTGTGCAACTGTGATGCAAAATGGATGCGTGTGACACTGACATGTAGGTGGCTGATTGCCAGTTGTGACATGGATGGTGACATTATCACTGCAGTGGTGCAGATGTACAGATGCTTGTTAGTCCAGTAGCGTTTGCATGTGTTATACACTCCCCGTGTTGCATGTGACGTCAGGCTCAGCTTCGGCTGCTCGTGCTGTTGTTTGTGTATGGATGGTGCTGCCTGGTGCAACATTCCTGTTGATTTGCTCATGTGTGTGAGTTAAAAGGACATGTGTGTTGGGGAGTGCGATGCTGTGTCTGAAGTTTGACACTGCCACTCATGTACAATTGTCATGTCAACTGTCATGTACAACTGTCATGTGTGTATCAGTCCATTGTACAGTGCCCTGATGCCTGTGTTCTATCTCTCCCTGTCTGCAGCGTCAACTGATGAAGAGGGCGGAGAGGGTGCTGTGGAGCAAAGCGGCAGGGATCGCACCACCGGCCGGAGACGCAAGGCTCGGCTCCCCTCCCAGGTTGTGATCTCGTCGGGGAGTGAGGAGTCTGGTGCCGCATCCCAGGCCGCAGCTGCCGAGGGTAGGTCTAAGAGGCGGAGGTCGGAGGTGGACTCCTCGGCAGCAGAAGGGGCAGCTGAGACCCCACAGGGTCCAACGGAGGAAGATGGCACGGAGTCATCCAGGTTGGTGGGGGTTTGGTGGAGGAGGAGGCCATGGAAGGGACACACACAGGGTCTGGAGGTGGGGATTCCACTGGTGCTAGTGGTGCAGTGCAGGGACAGGAGGCAGCACAGGCTGCCGTGGAGGTGCCTGTGTTTAATCCTGTCCCCGATCCTGTGACTGCATCATCCCGCACCAGCATTGATGCCTACTTCCAGACCCGTTTTCAGGGAGGGGATGAGCACACAACAACTGGCCTTCCTCTCCCTGTGGACATGGCAATCCGGGACCGGGTTGAGCCTGTTCTGGCTGGGATAGCGTTGCGTCAACGGGCATGCAAGCTGACCTGCAGTGTTTTTGTTAAGACACTGCACGTCATCTCGAATGCCACTTTGACCGCGTTGACCTGCTGGGACGGGTCACCAGTGCAGGATTCCTCCATGTGCTGGACCTTCTTCTGACCCCCTACTCACCTGAACCCCCTACTCGCTAGTCATCCTCCATGCCATCTTCCCACCCATGTATCACCTGGGTACCCTGTGGAGCTGCTTCTGACCCAGCAGCCAGGCTGGTGGAGGACACATCCCTGCCGCAGTCGGGAGTCGTACGTCCAGCAGGGGTGGCCACCACAAGAACTGCACCCCAGCCGGAGGAGGACGTGCATGCAGCAGAAGGCAGGGCACAGGCACAGCAGCAGCAGCATCAAGGTGGGAGCGACAATGGCTCGGGGCCATCAACATCCGAGGGGCAGGCATCGGCCAGAGGGCAGGAGGACCCAGGATTGGGAGTGTCTTCCGTGTGGCAGCGGTTGGGCCAGGCCATAGGTGCGGAGCGTCGGCGGGCGGAAGAGGCACGGCTTGCAATGGTCAGGGTGGAGAACTCCATGCGGAGGTCACTGAGGCGGGCCGAATGCCTCTAGGCTATTCGCAGGGAGTTGGAGTCCAACATGGCATCGTCCCTGCGAACCCTCGGGGCCATGGAAGAGGACCGCCTCCAGGACATTTAGCAGGATTTCGATGATGCCCTGCGCCTGGACATCGTAAAGTGAGCCGTCGGACTAGCTTGCCGCCATTGTAAATAGTTTTTAGTGTTAGGTTTCATTTTCGTTTTCCTTTATTTTGTGGTGATTGGACTATGCCCCACACTTTTGTATATAGTTATTTCTTAGGTAGTTTCTTTGATAGGTTTCATTTATTTTGTTGGGCTCATGGACCCTTTGAAAATTTCTTGTACTTAGTTGGACATTGGAATTATGTGTACATTTTCTTTGGATTTCACCATGGAGCAATGGATTTTAAGTTTTAAGTTTCCTTTGGATTTCTTTTGGTGGATGGAGAGTTTGAACCATTTTTCTTTAGGATTTCTTTGGATTGGTTCTCCATTTCCTTTTTCATATTTTTGGACATGCATTTCATTTCATGTTTGTTATTTTTTGTTATGCTTTCATTTCATTACATTGATTTTGTTCACAATACATTTTGATATTTTACTTCCATTTGTGGGATTTGCTCATTGGGTTCAAGCATGTCAAAATGTGGGTTTACACAATCTATGGCAACCAGTGTGTGTGTGTGTGTGACGGACATGTGTTGATGTACATGGTTGACTTTTGATTTGTGTCATGACATAGGCATGTCAGTGTGTGGTGGATTGGTAAAATCATTGCATGTTAAGACTGGGGTGGCGTGCTGTGGTATTTTGGTGCACATGAGGCCTTTGATTGTGCAGCTTCATGTCGTGTTGCAGGGGGTCATGAGTCGGGGCCTGCTGGCAGGTGCCCGTCAATGCTTGGTGGATGGGAGTGCTGGGGGACATGAGTCGGGCCTGACTCTCAATGCTGGGTGGATGGGGATGCTGGGGAACATGAGTCGGGGCCTGGTGGCAGGTGCCCGTCAATGCTGGGTGGATGGGGGTGCTGGGGGACATGAGTCGGGGCCTGACCCTCAATGCTGGGTGGATGGGGGTGCTGGGGAACATGAGTCGGGGCCTGCTGGCAGGTGCCCGTCAATGATGGGTCGATGGGTGTGCTGGGGACATGAGTCGGGGCCTGACCCTCAATGCTGGGTGGATGGGGGTGCTGGGGGATATGTGTCAGTGGTCCCTTGTGCGTGGTGACATGTGGGCTGGCTGGGTGGCTTCGCCAGGGTGAAGGGGCTGCCTGTGGGGCATGGCCAGGGGTGCAGTGTGTTCCCTGTGTTGTGGTCTGCCTGCCGGCCCTGGGGAGGGGGGAGAGGGCACACCTGGGAGGAGACACACTAACAATTCATTGGGGCACCCCCGAAATACACGTACCCCGCTCACACAGGGCCAATCGCCTGTGATTCTCCCCGCGCACCCCCGAAATACACATACCCCGCTCGCACAGGGCCAATCGCGTGTGATTCTCCCCGCGCACCCCCAAAATACACGTACCCCGCTCGCACAGGGCCAATCGCGTGTGATTCTCCCCGCGCATCCTTGAAATACAAGTACCCCGCTCGCACAAGGCCAATCGTGGGTAAAACTTCCCACGCACCCCCGAAATACACATACCCCACTCGCACAGAGCCAATCGCGGGTAAAACCTCTCGCGCACCCACCGAATTACACGTACCCCACTCGCACAATGCCAATCGCGTGTGATTCTTCCCGCGCACCCCCGAAATACATGTACCCCACTCGTACAGGGCCAATCACGTGTGATTCTCCCTGCGCACCCCCGTAATACACGTACCCCGCTCGCACAAGTCCAATTGCGGGTAAAACTTCCCACGCACCCCCAAATTACACGTACCCCGCTCGCACAGGGCCAATTGCATGTGATTTTTCCTGCGCACCCCCAAAATACATGTACCCCGCTCGCACAGGGCCAATCGCGTGTGATTCTCTACTGCGCACCCCTTTAATACCCGTACCCCGCTCGCACAAGGCCAATCGCATGTGATTCTCTCTGCACAGCGGGGTGCGTGTATTCAGAGGGGTGCGTGGGGAGTTTTACAGGCGTATTCATGGTTGGGGGCTGTATGCTGGTCCACTGGCCTGTGCGCCATGTACGGGATTTGTGCACTGTTCATGGCGCAAGGGGAGGGGTTGGGGGCGTAACTGGTGCTGCTGCAGGGTCGCTGCGCCACTCTGCGCCATGGCTGGTTATGGATGTTTAAATCCATGAATATGCTGTGCGCGGAAATGGATTTTGGCGCACGCGGCTGGCTCAAGCTGCCGCACGCACGCACTGTGCACCAGCCGCGTGTGCCACTTGTGCGCTGAATTCTATGAATTACCCCGTTAGTCTTCACATTATCCCCCTTCATCACCTGAAAAGAAACAGTTCCATTAGACCGGTGTGACCATACTGCCATCCCACTATTGGTCACCCACTTGACTTCAGCCCAAAGCTGTCAGGCTAAACGCCCCGTCACTTAATGCTGCTCATTCAAAACCATCCCAGTCAATGAGCGAGAAGCAGTGGACACAAATGCCGCCCTCAAAAACAGCCGTGCTAAGACCAAACCATCCACCCCTTGGTATACCCCTGAGCTCACGTCCAACAAATTCTCCATCAGAGCCCTAGAGAAATTGTGGGACAAAAATGGTAAACCCTGGCGAGCTCAAATCTCTCTGTGCCAACCGTAGGGCTCTGATTACAGAGGCCAACGCTGCTTAGTACTCCACCACCATTGCGGCAGCCTCTAACAGAAGCAAAGCTCTCTTTGAAGTAGTAAAGCATTGTACCAAACCCTCACCCAACTCTGAGGTACCAGCAACCCAGGAAAAATGCAATGGAATCAACACATTATTCATAGAAAAAATAGACAAAATCAGAGAGACCATCAAATTAACCTCCCATAGCATTAGCTCCCCCTGCACCTCGGCATGCACACTGCGCCTATGGACCAAATGTTCTCCTCTCTCCCCCGTGGATCTCCTAAAAACAATTGCCTGCCTTAAATCTACTCTTACCCTGATGATATCATCCTGGCCTCCATCATTAAACAATTGAGTCTGCCATTGAATGCGCTCCTTAGCATCATTAATGCCTCCCTCACAGAAACGTCATTCCGATACACTCAATTCTCGTCTCATACAACCTCACTGGAAAAAACAAACCCTAAATCCAGATGACCTGGCCAACTACTGGCCCATTATGAACTTTCTGTTTATTGGCAAAATCTTGTAAAAAGTAATTGTTCCACAACTACTTGCCAGAATCGAACAACTTCACGCCTCAGCAAAATCCTTAGGCTTCATCATTGACAGCAGCCTGAAGGCCCAAACAGCGGGGCTCCTAATCTCCACCCTTCCCAAATCAAACCCTTCATCCTGTCACAGGACTTCTGTACCGTGGTGCAGGCCCTTGTGGTGTCACAATTAAAGGCAGTCAATCAATTATGGCCACTTACCTGTTCTGATGGCAATCTCCTGGAGCAGCAAGGGAAAATCTCCCGGAGACCCCTGTCTTCCCCAAATCCTGGGGAATGTAAATACCAGAAAGGGAGAGACAGGAGCCCCAGGGAAACCCTCTGGGGAAGAAAACCCTGGGTGGTCTTGACGAGTGCTTCTGGGTAGCAATCTCTTTTTTGGCGCAAGGTTTGTAGCAGCAGAAGCGGAGTTCTCTACAGAAGGAAGAAGAGAAGCTGAGTATGAGAGTGGATAGAGTGAGATTGTTATTCTATTGGAAGTAGTCACCACTTACTGGTGTAACCTTTTCACTGATCTATTCTTTAGGTGGGAGATGGTGCCGGGAGAGTGGGCTCCGAAAAGAACTGGAGATTACGGATGAAGCACAAGGTAAGTGATAGAAATGAAGGGGAAAGAGACGAGTCCTGGTTCTGTAGAAAAGGTAACTCACTGTCTTGAGAAAGAAGGCTGGCCCAAGAGTGATTCTGCACAGGAAGGCGAAACCTGAACGGGAAGAGAATGCTGAGACCGGAAGTTCGGGAAAGGGGATCTTGCGGGGAGGACGGGAGGCGCTGGAATACTGACTGGGATGAAAATAGAAAAGAAATTAAGGTAATATCGATGGATATAATTTGGAATCTTTCAGAAAAGTGAATAGCGAACTTACGAAGTGGCGTACTGAGCAGAAGCGACGCACTGAAAGGAAGGTTTCTGGTCTTTTAAAGCAGTCACGTGATCGTTCCATCGCGTGAGTGAAAGACGTGCAGCAGCTAGACTGTCAATCCTCCGTGCCGGCAATTCCCCGCCATCTTGGAATTCCCGTGAAGTGCGGATCTGTATAACGACCAATGCCATCTAGACTGCCATCGTTGGACAGGTGTAACATGTGGTCTCTCACATTGATGAGGCTCCCAGCTGCTCACTTGGCTCCCCTGAAAGCAGCCCACCACGTTTCAGCACATCTTATTATGGGTGCATGAAAATGTGACCGAATCAGCCCCATCCTATGCAAACTACATTGGCTTTCTCTCGAGGCCAGAACACTGTTCAAGACTCCAGGTATCATCTGCAAAGTAGTCACAAGTAGCACATTAGCATACCTGGAGGCTAAGCTCCACATATCTGCTGGCACAGGCTACTTGCGCAGCAAATTAACCAACCAGCTTGAATCACAATGTGTCCAGAAAGAGAGGACCCACAAAAAATCCTTCTCTTGTCACGCACCCATCCTCTGGAACTCGATCATGGTGTCAACTCGGAGTGCCCCCACAAGTCTTCAATTTTGCGAATCTCTCAAAACATGGCTTTTTCAACAACACCTGACCAAGGTCTAATTCCATTGGATGCACAGACCCCCCAACTCACTGAACTGCACTACTGTGATAGTGAAAGGTCAAAGTGTGCAAAAAAAGTAATGGAAGTATGTTCTCTTCAGCCCCACGTCTTCCCATCCTCCCACCGCCACTGCTCCCAACTGATGCCATATCCACCCTGACCCAATACAAACCCATTACCTGGTCCCGCCTTTTCATTCCTCCCCCAGGCACTACAATTCATAACTGTACTATCAAGACTGAAAAAATCATCAAGGGAACGCAGTTTACACAACCACTGTTACTTTCAGTCATTGTCCCCCCACACCATGCAGCTATGTGCACTCATCCTCTTTCTAATCATGACCGCTTAAGGGATATGCCAAAGACTATAGCAACCCTCCCACCCAAACATCACCTGTGCCTTTAGCAATTTCACATTAATCTGTGCTTAAATCCAGAAGACTACTACTGACCACTGCGCTGCAGGGCTAGGTGGCGGTTTGGACTATTCCTTGTGACTTTTTGGGAGTTAGGTGCTGTGTCCCAAGAAGGCTATTGAAATAAACAAATGCAAACCAGTGCCTGAAAGATAGCTCAGCAAGGTGTGACACTATAGGAAATAAAAATACAAATGTGCCCTTCGCCTGCCATCCAGGAACAGTGCACCGGATGGAAAAAGTAACAGATCAATAGGACTTTCCTAAAAAGTAGAGTAACATCATACATTTCAGTTCCCATCCGCTTCAGCCTCTGCATAGAGCTTGTGAAGATTTGCGGCATCTGGACTTTCATCTATTGTAAGAGATGGGCAATGTGAGTTGGGACTTTATTTCCATTTGTGTGTATTTAGGTTTATTTGGGATTTAAAGGGTCGGATGATTTGGTAAGGCTACTTTACTGTTTGCACTCTCATCTGAAGCACATTGTAGTAGTATACAAAGTGGCCTACTTGTGACGAGAACCATTATTAATAACCGAAATGCCAAAAACTTGCTACAGCAATTTCTTTTCACAATCTAACCTTCTAAGGATTACGTATGTTATTTGAGTACCAAACACACAGGGATTTGTCAGCCATTCTGCCTGTTATTCTTTGTTCAATAAATGGATATTTGTAGGTAGAATGGTTTATAAATCAATGCTTGCTTTGCTGCCCAAAAAAAACAAATAACATACGCAGCCTCTTTCAGGAGTAGTTACAATATAAAGGTTGTACTGTACTTACTTTTTTGTGCAAGATGAGCAGGTTTCTTCAGATATGTCGTCTGCACTGTAGATGCTGTTGATTCTCAGGAGAGTAGTCTTCACTGCGATTCAAAAAAAAAGAAACTCAATTACTTTGTGTGTTTGCAGCAGTGATGATACTGCACACATTAATTGTGCTTCTTTCATCAGAGCATTCAACTTTCATATTTCAACCCAGTGCACGTGTTTATTTCACTTCACTCTGTGGAGTCTTTGCATGGTACTTGCTATATGGTACTTGAAAGTCCATCAAAATAGCTAAAACTTTTAAGGGTATGGAAATGCCTCGTTGTTTACAAAGTGTACTATGCATAGGAGAGAGGTTTGTAAGCAATAGGGCATAGTACTAGATGGGGAAACATTTTCTACTTGTAAATTAAAAGCACAATGCTGAAAAATCGGGAGACCCTCAGAAGGAAATCTCACCACTGCAATCGAGAGCGCTTTCTATTCTAATACGATCACATTGCAAGTAGCATTACTGTAGGCCGTACAGAGTACACAACTCCGACATTTTCACATACAAAATTGAGTTCTGCCCTAAATAGGCATGCTTGCAACGTAGGTACAGGTTATGCGGACGACAGTAAGCAGTCGTGCGATTTGTGAATGACAAATCGGACATCTTGCACTTTAAAGGGGGAGCGTTGTTATGTATTCCCTATGGAGATTTAGCGGCATCATTTTGTCTAAATTAAATCATAAGGGTTTCCCATGTTCTCTGATTAAAATATACATACCTGTTCTCTATACTCATGCATGTGCACATGCATGGAGCTGTACGTAGAAATTCATAATATTTGCACAGTAGCTTGTCAAGTAGGTGCTTTGCAATGATATGCAACTTCCATTCAGAATCATCGACAGTAATTTTGAAGTGCGCAATGTTGATGACAGAGTTAAAATTAGCGATGTTCAATGTGATTGGTGGATGATTGTGCGACTACTTAGTTGTGTCCAATGAGGGACTCGCTTTGGTACCACTGTAGAAAGGGTGGAAGGACTGGGTAAGAGTTACGTGCCGCACGTTGGCAACGCTTGTCCGCTGGTAGGGCGTGTCACATATCGGTTTCTACAGCAAATCCTGCATGGAAAGTCGACTGTAGGCATCAGCCAATCAGATGTTCACATTACTCTTTTGTGTTGAAAGACGGTACGCTGGCTGAAGATGGCAGAGGTGGAGAGGGTCAGGGTTTTGATGCTTGGAGACATTTTTCTGCAAGGCTTACACCACTATGCCGAGAGTAGGCATGTGGCACACCATTTCGATGTGAGAGGAGTGGAGGTGGTGTGGAGCGCTGACACTGATGCCAATGCTCCGGCAATTCTGCAAGTTTGTAGAGACATGCGTACAATGACCACTCCTCATGTGGTAATTTTGCACTACGGTGCTTGCCATTTGGGATACGTGACTTCACGTACTTTGTTGGCAGATTTGGCACAGTTGGTTGAAGCACTCATGACCATCTTCCCAACAACGAAAGTAATTTTTTCTTCTTTACTCCCTAGAGTACAATGGAGCAACAATTCTGTTTTCTGTCCAGATCAAAGCATCGGGAGGTGTATCATCAATCGCGGTATGCGTGCATTCATGCTACGAGCTCGTATGTTTTTTTGCTGCCACGATAACATTGCTCCAAGCAATGCGGGTTACTTTGAAGGAGATGGTGTTGCGCTATCTTCTTTGGGAAATGCAATGTTCTTTTGGAACGTAAGGCTTGCTTTAGAGAAGGTTCTTTAATGTTTGCAAGAGTAAAGCAAGGACAAAAAATACAAAAAAATACATAAAATACCAGATGTCTGTACGGTATCTGGCCAAAAAAAAAAAAATGACTCTTTTCAGAGCCTACCTTAAAGGGGAAAAAGGGGAATAGTACTTTAATGTAACGTCGTCACGCTCTGATCCTCTACATGTCCACGAACATGGCGGTAATTTTCAGCCAGCACATATCAGCAACGGGGATTCAGGGGTGGAGACGTATTTAAATGAGAATGAGCTGAGCTAGGGATTGGTCAATAAAGTTCAGTAGGAGTGTTCTGACCGACGTACTTTAGTAAGACCATCTTCTCCCTCACAGGAGACCACACAGCCATGGCTTTCCATGCTCAAACAGATTATCTGGATTTTGGGAGACTCATGGATACATTGGTTGAAGGCGCATGCAGAAAGCTGCAGTTTATCGGATTTCCTCATGTGGAAGTGCACGGGCATGGCGTGCGTGGCATGCTCTGTGTTACTTTACTGACAGAGCGTCCTCCAGATATACTGATCATTCATTGCGGAGGAAACAGTTTAGGCCATGTATCTGGAATTTCTTTGCAATTTGCAATGAAGGAAGGACTCGCGAAGCTCATGGTCATTTCCAAATTTTCAAATACTGTTTTCACGTATTGCCCAAAGACAAATATGGCTGCGTTCTTCTGCGTTTGGTCCACAAATGGAGAAAGCGAGACGCAATGTGAATAAGGCTGTTTGTGCATTTTTAAGAGATGTTGGCATGTCCTCTTTCCACAATGAAAACATTTTGTTTCGCAGCACTTTCATTTTCCACAGAGATGGAGTACACCTCACATATGCTGGCAATCAAATTTTTCTTTGCAATGTACAAAATGCATTGCAACCTCTTTTGCAATCACACTAACCTATCTGACATTCCATTATCACCAATCAACAGTTTTTGACCCACACAACACACCACCGAAAGGCTCTTTTCAGAGCCGGCACTTACTCCCAGCGTACACTTCATTGTGTTTGCTCCGCTTGCACCCTCCCTTTTTTCCCCTACGACTGTCCGCAAACTTTTTCAGAAATCAGCGGGGGTCTAGGACCGTTACTTCATAGTTCTATTGTTATACTGAGAAAGGCGGCTCTGAAAAGAGCCTTTTCTGTAATTTTTGTTCTTTTCACCTTTATTGCTTAACAGCACACGGCACACTAGGAGAAGAGGCCAAAGGAGGGTAAGGAAGGGACACCAGCCACGGGGATAAGAAAGCGCAAATGAACAGCGAAAGATTTAGGCTGAGCTTTCATCTGAGACCCTGCACACAGTGCTACAACAATCTGGGATGAAAGGGAACAGCCGTGGTCTCTATTTGCCACTTCAAACAACTTTTGAGCTGAATCAACCACATTCAAGTCGTTTTTGAATCACTTCAAGACCCAACAAAGCAACATTTGACCTTCTGCACTTTTGAAACTTATAAGATCACCTTCATACAGCCGACGCAACCTTTCCAGCCTGTTCTGAAATGCTTTCGATGCAACTGCTGCTGTTGAACCACACTGCCTCATTGGACCTAGTTGAATGACTCACAGATTCAGTTGAATCAATGCATGTAGACACCCTAGAGTCATCAGACCGCAAGGACCTACACACTGCATGGTTTCCTATCTTACTCCAAATCTCAAGAAGAGTGCTGCTTATTGAAGCTGTATCAACCCCGAATCAGTCCCGTGGAAAGCCCACAGAAGCCTGCCTGTAGGCTGTCTAGCCCACAGAAGCCTGCCTGTAGGCTGTCTAGCCCACAGAAGCCTGCCTGTAGGCTGTGCCCACAGAAGAAGATGTAATGGCACACCACAGTGGTTTAGTCCCCTTGGCCTGGCTTTACGGGCCCTTGTAACAATTAAGGAACCACTCCTTACCTTGTTAAGAAACTTACATTTGAACTTGACCTTTACCGCAAAAGTACATTTACCAACATACCTCAATCTTAATACTCATAGTGCTCCCTTCACACAAAAGTCTGTTTATTCTTTGTATTTCTTTACAGGGGTTAGTTTAGTGTGTTTGTGTTTTTCGTTTAAATAAAGACTCCTCTTTGTTTATACAACCTTGTTTGGGCATTTTCATTATTTTGGTGCCACAGTACTATTGAGGTGTGGATGGGTCGTTGCTGGCTCACACTCCTCTTGAAGAGTATAGCTTGCCCTCACTGCATGCTCCCTTAAAGAGGCACAGGCGCCCTTATGTTTATTGGGATCATTGTCGGGTTAGTAGTAGTGCGGGGCTGAGTAGGACTTTAGAAGCCACTTTTCATTCCTGTACTCCTGCAGAGCAGTAGTCACTTCGTCACAGTCATGCTATTTTGGAACATGGGCCAATATCATGGGAGGAGAGCTCAGAGGCAACGTGCTTGCCTTTGAAGCAAGACTACACAGAGCAACACAGGTTCGATCACTTAGTTTGAGCTTAGAAACCTCTGGGTATTCAGCGCGTTATAAATATCATATCATATCAAACCCAGGGGCTGTGCATTTTTGTCGAATGGAGAAGGGCTCATTCTGACTATCCAATGACACCCCAGAGATATTTCAAATGCAACTTCACTCAGTCTTACATGAGGCGAGGATACAACGTGCGCGGGCACGATCAATGAACTAGCAATTGTCAGAGCCAGTCATGTTCTACTGTTTTGCAATAAAATGTTATGTTGCTGCCCATTTGCAAAATCTCCATGTGAAAACGATTTATCATTCTGGAATTGTCTTACTCAATGCCATTTATTATGCATGTGTTGGCCGAAAAAACACGAAGAAGCTTCTCCACCCAGAGCAACGCTGCAGAAACAGCCAACTTGCTCTTCTGTCTATGCCCACTAACTTCCCAAGCCAATCAACCTCAACATAACCCATCCATTGCAGGTCCCTAACCATAAAGAGTTCATGAAAATGGCAAAAAGGCTTAGTGTAGGACACAATAGCATAACATGATATGATATGATAGGTTATTTATAACGCGCTTAATACCCAGAGGTTTCTAAGCGTGGACCCGGGGATCGAACCTGTTTCCAAGGCGAGTACATTGTTCCGGAGCTATTCTCCCGAGACATAACATTTCCGTAACTAACTCCTGGAAAATGTATCTGTTTCTCATGCCTTTTTACTTAGAGCATGTACTTACAGCACAATGCTTTCCTTTTGGCCAACTCTATTGAGAGGTCAAGGGCAGGTGGAATCTGAGATGCAAGGCCTCCTTGATTCTCATACATCCCATGGCAACTTATAATATCTCATTGGCCAGCTCTGTCCATGCTTCTCAAATGGTGAATAGTTTTAATCAACAAAGTCCTTGAGATAGTAGGGTAGGGACTTGCAGAGTGGACACTATTGACATGTCTGTGGCCTTGCTTCTGTTTCATGCATTGCTCCAGTGATGAAGTCCCTAGCATGTAATCAGGTGCCAGTTGCAGACAGACTTCCCAGACCTTCCATGAGCCCTCCTTGGGGCCCCAAGAACCCCAGTCCTAGTGAATGTTTAAGGCAGAAGCCCCCATAGTGTGGAGCGAGCCTGAAGTCCCCACCAGCCAGGCCATAGAACCCAGCATAGGAAATAAAGCATTACTCTTTAAAATACCGGTGTTGCAACATTTCATTTATTTCTTGGAACCAGTGCTCAGGTAAATATTTCTGATTAAGTCATGCTTGCTCAAACTGCATAAGTATCACGCAAATAAAGTTGCATTCGACCAATGGGAAGTTAGCTCAACTGTCCATGCAACTAAGAAATTTTAAAAAAAACACTGATCTCTCATTCCTGCTAGAGTCAGAGGTTACAAAGTTCCACATTTTCTGCTACGAAGGTACAATGAAAACCTTCATAGACTTACTGGAGGGCTTTCTGATGCTAGAGTCATAGGATGAGAGAGCAGATGGACCCAGTTTAAATGAGGCATTGGCAGATGTAGTCCAGGGGGGATGGGAAGGGGAACTCGTACATGCCTATGGCCTCTCTGAAATCAATGAGGGCAGCAGGCCTTAATGTAACCCAGATCACCCCATTCCCACCCACATGACCTCCAGTGCATGGCCCACTCCCAAGATATCCCTGTTCACTACCCACGTGAAGTTCATATCCCTAAGCACCACCCAAAGGGAAGAGATATTATAATCCAGCCAGTCCAGTCAGGGTCATTCCCCGGGAGAGATGGAAGTGAGGGAACACCGCACTTTGGGGAAATCGGGTCTAGGATACTCCGAGGGAGGATAACTTGATGGCTGAGACATGAAAGGATGACATACTGGTATGTGGTAAGGAGGGATAAGTGTGGAGGAGAATGGAGGTAGGGATCTTGGTAAAAAAGTGAGTTGTTTGAGGAGGGGAGAATTAGTAGTGTGGCCCAGGAGGGAGATTGTAGTTTGTTGGAGGCAGAGGGAGATATTGCTGTGGAGGGAGATTCTGTTAAAAGAAAGGGGTATCACTTAGGAAGAAGAGAGAGTGGAGAGATATGCTACAAAAGATGGATATTGCGATGGAAGCTGAGAAGAGACATACTTCCTGGAGGAGGACAGTGGACACTACTGCTGCACTGAAGGATGAAGTGTTTATTAGTCTGGGGAAGCTGGAGGAAGATACAGTTAGGAAGGAAGAAGATACCGTTTGGGAGAAGGACAAGAGAGATATTGACCTGGAGAGAAAAGTGTGAGATTTGTTAAAAAGGAAAGAGGAACAGGAGACCCGGGGAGGAGCGGCAAGATATAGGAGTTGAGTACATCTGTGGAAAGGAGAAAGGAGAGAGAAGACTTAGAATTGGAAGCAAATTGTATTGAGAAGGAAAGATATTATCAGAGGAGAGAGAATAACATTGTTGGCATGAATATTGAAAGGTATACCATCAGCAGAAAGAGGAAGGGAGATTGATTCACTAGAGGAGAGAGACAGAGCCTTGCCATCATAACAAGGTGAAAAACAAGTGGCCTCCCCAATAGCCAGAGAGAGTAGGGTGATTCCAGAGGATTGTATTGGACAAGCGGTGATTGTAGAGGTGGTTGGACAAACGAGACAATATCACTATGCAGGGGAGAAGAGAGGTCAGCATAGAAGGAGGCAGATTTTGAGTGAGCGCATGTGTGAGTGAGTGTCAGGGCAAAAGAGGGTCTGAGGTTGAGTGAGTGTGTGCATATATGTGTAAGTGTGAGGTACCCGGGCCGGTTGGGGCCTGTGGGGGAGATCTGGAGGCTGTATCAGATGTGGAGACTAGAAAAACAATGTGTCACCAAAACCCCTGTTCCCTGTCGCACAGAGAGACCGCCTGGGAGTTGTAAGAAGCACACACACAAACACGCACACATACACACGCACGCACGCACGCACATTAACATAATTTATGTATGCTACTCTTCAGGCTGTTTACATGATGGTTATACAAAAAACAATAAGCACGCTTTTACAGCATGAGTCCTCTTTTTTTAGGGGCTTGTTGGAAAAGGACTAGGTACATAGAGAGCCAACAAAGGAGGGTACCAACAAACTACCTTTTCATATTCTCACTGGAGGTCACACACCTGGGTCTCACACCAAAATCATGTATTCATAAATCATCAATCTTTTAACAAATATAAAGAGATGGCAGGCTCAATTTTAGCAAAATAACTCATCAATTTATTATATTTTCTAATAAAACAGACCACTTGGTCACATTGGCAAAAACTCATTATACATAAAAAACACAAATAAAAAAGACAATTGATCTATAATTTGAATCTTGTGTTGCATTCACATAATGCTTGATAATCAACAGTGGTGGTGTTAGTAACACATGGGTGACTTTAGATTAGCCTGATCTTTTTTTGCTAAACAATCCCCAATATCTTTGTGTCGACGTGCACCAATCTGTTTCCAGCCTTAATATTTTAATCCCACACCGACTTCTCCTTATTTTTGTTGATTAGTCGTGTATGTAAGGCTTTCTTCAGGACACAGTAATCACAAGTACCGAATGTCACACAGTCAAATGTGCAATGTCTCGAGGTATCTATTTTCACTCGCTTAATTTCGACTTCAAAACGCCTTTAAAGGGCCATTTACAGTATTGTCCTTCAGTCATTTAACAGCAGTAGTTCAATTTGCCGGTCTCTGCATTGCCGCAGTCTCATATCTCCTACAGTGCGGGATGTAGATGTTTATCAGTGCCCGACCCTTATAATTGGAATTTGTAGCATGTATCAATTTGGCATCGCTTTCCTTTCATCTCAAAGTTTTCACCCGGCATCAGAACAGGACGTGTGACCAAATGGTCTGTTTTATTAGAAAATATAATACATTGATGAGTTATTTTTCCTAAAATTGTGCCTGCCATCTCTTTATATTTGTTAAAAGATTGATGACTTATGAATACATGATTTTGGTTTGAGACCCAGGTCTGTGACCTCCGGTGAGGATGTGAAAAGGTAGTTTGTTGGTACCCTCCTTTGTTGTTACAGTCGGGTGGGGCCTTCGGGGACATTATTCGGGATGTTGAAAAGGTACAACGTCCTTTCATCGTTGGTAAGTTAAACGGCAGGAATTTAAAACCTATACATAGCTATGAAAATGTTAAACAAAGTTTTTAGGGGGGGTGGGCACCATTTTGTTTACCTGAAGTGTTACAGAGAAGAACTACTCTCCTTTTGTTTTGGTGACGCCAGTGTCCTGACATACAGGTCCTTCTGCTGTTGTGCTATGCTGGCACAGCAGTACTACAGCAGAGAACCTCTAGGGCTCCCTCTTTTGTTGTTGTTCTTCTGGTTCGGATGGGCCGTGTTCTTCTACCTTGCCTTTTTAATATGAAATGAAACCAAACCCAACAGGCTGGTTTTGTTTCAGTTCCGGAAGGTTCCTGCATGTGGCTGCTGTCAGGTGGGCCATTCAGTGGCTAAAACCGACCAGCGGAAGCACAATACATTCACGAGCTGAGGCAGCAGAGTCATGTCTCAGAGGCTGGATGTGACCTGACCCCTCCCACAGCTGATGACATCAGAATGTGCCATTCAACTCTCCCTCCCCCTACCCTGTCTCTTGCACAGACTGGGGTCTTGCAATTCTGACCCTAGTCAAGCCTGTATTGCAGACAGAACAGGGGGCAGGTTCGGGGCCAAAGTATGCCTTCGAGGCGTTTCTTTCTCACTGCCCACAGGCATATATTGAGCCAGGCTTATTTGCCTTATTTGGCTTATTTGGCTTTCTGTTTGTCACCAAGCCCAAACTACACTATGCATATGCAGCAGGGATGGCTCATTTGAGCGCTGCCCACTGTATATTCATAGTGCAGCCAGCATGTCCATGAGTAACAAGATATTGCTGTAACTCATGGACATGGTGTGGCGGTTTGGCATTTTGGTAGCACTCTGTCCATCCCGCACCTACGGGCCAGCCTCCTGTTAAGCGGCTTCACTTCAACACTACAGCTAAGTCAATGCCTAGTCTGGGATGCTGAGGGAAACCCTTTTTGATATATTTTTAGGTCCAGTTCATGTACTCTGGATGACAACCCTTATATAACACCCCTCTCTTAGAATCTCCCTGACCCCACTGAGCCAAGAGGTAGGTCTGTTTTGCAAATTGAAAAGGTTTATTTGAGAAATATAAACAATATATATATATATATATATATCACACTTCTATAAATAAATTGATAATGGATATTACACTTGTGAATATGGCTTCAACAAAAGAAGATGTAATCACTTTTCCCCTGGTGGCAATTCACCCCCCCCCCATATGCAATGCAAGGAGATGGAAGTAACACACACAGTCTTCGGGAATACAATCAAATACAATACGGAATTCAGTTCCCCCCCAGCAAGCTTAGAGGAAACAGGCAGAAGTTTGAAACACAGGCCCAAAATGCTTTTAAATGTGATGGCAATGGAAGGGAAAATGTGCTAACTGATTTTAATTCCCTCTAGAGATTCAGTGTGAGTGAGAGATGCTTGTTGGTATTAGTTCAGGCTCACTTTAGCAATGCTCTATGAGTTATTACCAGGTTGCAAACGGATTTTTAACAAAGGAAAGAATGGAGCTGCTATTTTGACAAGTGGAGAAATTGAGCCAAATCGCGTGTTCTAGGTTCGTTGGAAAGCCTAGAATCACAGCTTTAAAATGAAATTTAAATTTCGTTCCTAGCCCAAACGGTTCTGGAGATACAGACGATTTAATAAAGGTAGATTTTCGGATTTAAAGTAAACTCAAAATGACAGGTGACAGCTTGCAGCTGCAGAATTGACAGGTGACAGTTGTGCAGCTTTAAAAATGACAGATGACACGATTTCTAGGAGGCTGTTCTACTTAGGTTAAAATAGCTTGAATTAGATTATTTTAACTAAGAGATTGGTTCTGTACAGTTCTGCTAGGTACTCGCAATATAAATTTGAAATAGGCCTCGTCACGGATCTGGTCAACACGTCCGGCGGCGGTTCTGTCTGCTCGGCGGGTCAATCAGGCACCGGTTTTGCTCACAGCGATTCGGATCTCTTGTTCTGCTCACAGCGGTCTGGGTCTGGTCTGCGGTTCCGGCAAAAGTTCTTGGCACAGAATTCAAACAGCTCGCCCGGCTGTGGAATAGTTTGCAGATGATTTTAAGGATGCTGAGGCCTGCTGAGAAGAGTTCTCAGTTTGTGGGTTTAGGCCCTTGCTTTAAGTTCTGAAGTAAGTTCTGCTCTTTGGAGATTGATGGATGTGAAGTCTGCAGTCTCCCGGCAGAGCGTCCCGCAGAAAATGGAATTGAATGTCTCTACCTGTCCCAGCAGTCTCTTTTTATGTGTTTGGAAAGTGGGTGTGTGCGTTGGTCATAACTAAACCTGCCCCTCTCACTTATCATTGGCCAATTCCTCCTCTCTCCCTTGATTGGGGGAAGGAGATGTGAGTCAGAGTGATGCTGTAGGTTTTATGGTCAGAGGAACCTCCCCTTGTCAGATTGCACACAAATCTAATTCTGACCCAAACACATATTTCCCAGATACACAATTTGTTGAAATTACATGTACACATTATATATTCCTTATGGTCCATGCATGTCCGCCTCTGATCTTCCTGGGGGCTTGCATTAAAAAATGACAACATTTTGCGCTTTTTGACTGGTTTACCAATATCGGACATTTACCAAAAATGACACACATGTGCGCAAGGAGAATGGACATTAATTGATGAAGTGTCAGATTTTTAACATGCAGACATTTGGAGTAAGACCCTATTTTCCGCTAGCAACCCCCCAGCATACACCACAGGGTCCTAACACCTCTTAAAACGTGCACAGAAAAATAACAAGAATAATGATATTACTTATATAATTCTGACAAGTCCGTACTATGAATTATCCATCTTTTTTAAAATTATGCTCTGGCCCAGATGGGTGTGGTTTAGGTTCCAAAGCACATGGGGGAAGCTTCTGTCTGCCCCCACCTCCAGCTCGGGTGGCTCCCAGAGGCACTTCTCCTCCCACTTCTCCCAAGAGGAAGCCACTTTACGGCCCCCCCAATATAACATTTGCCTGAGTCCATTGTTCAGTTTCCTGCAGTCCCCAGGTAATTCAATCAGAGAGGTGTTTAATTCCTTTTGGTGGGGAAGCAGGATGCAGCTAGGCCTGGGAAGAGTGGCTGAGCAGGTTTCTCCTGTCAGGGGTAGTTGTCAGGCAGGATTCAGCTAAATGTCACTTTAGTTCCCAGTTTAAATCAAACTTACAATTTCTACATGTACATTAAATAATTACTTCCTTCAAGTCATTTCAGAATATAGTTTTACATTGTATCCACCTGTTAGCAAGTCTTTCCTTGGTCTGGTTTGGGTTCCTCTGTTCAGTTTTACACAAAAGTCTGGTGGTTTTAAAACGCCGGCTTTCTGATAGTGGTGAGTACCGGTATTGCAACCATTTTTGGGATTAAGAAAATGAATTCCCCACAGTTCTGAGTTGCTTTTTGGCAATCAGCATTGCCATTCCCAATGGTTTCAGGCTACTGTGTGTGTAGCCCAATGGAGGTTTTAGGCAGTGCCCTCCTGTGCTCACAACATAGGCAAAAATGGGTGGCAGCCTATTCTTCATGTTTTCCCTGTGCACTCTCTGGGGGGTTCTGGCCATCATGATGTTTTACATGCCAGTACTGCACAGTTTTATGGTAGGGCTTGGATGTATGGGTAAAACATCCCACACTCCACTGTAACCTGTGCTAGTTTGGTGATTCATTCCATTGCTGCCATAGCATAGGCCATCATAGTATAGATGTGGGCATTCCAATATAACTTTTGATCAAACTTGATCCCACGGTAGATATAACAATGCACATGTTCCAATTTGTGACCTTCCATGAGTCATACCTTTGGATTTTTCTACTTCCCAGAGGTCATAGTATTTGTTTTTATTATTAGGTAATTTCTTTTACAGTATGAGGCAAGTGTGTCAAAGGCTCACTAATGTGGGTGGAATCCAGAGGTGTGAGGTTGTCACCATATGCATAGAGACTGACAAAGGCAGAAAGGTCTGAGCCGATATGAGGGTGTAATGTCCAAGATTTTCCAGTTTCCATAATTTTGATCTAATAGTAGTACTTTTAAAATATACATAAGATCCCAGTAACAAGCCTGATGATGACCATTTTACCCTAAGGATCCTATGGCTTTTGATTCAGGAAACTCACCTGTTCCTTCAGAAGAAGATCAAAGTACATTAAACAAGTTGCACAAGTATAATTTATCTGGTTGCGTAGCTCAAGGTGATATCTATAAAAGAAGCCAAATGATTTGAATTTGCTTCAGTCCGCACTATCCACTTTTGACTCATGAATTCACGCCTTCCCGACCTATAATGCATTATTCATATGGTAAGAGGAGAAAACACGAGGTGAAGAATTAAAAGGAGGTGATCACTCTCCATCCAGGGTCAGATGCAAAGAGACTTACAATGGGAATGCATATGAATTTTGACAAATATGTGATCAATAATTGATCAAGCTCTTGATGAAATTAATTCCATTTGTGCTGGAATATCAGTGTATGTTCTACTATTGATTTGACTAATTTTACTGACCCCAATAAGTATTAACATGATTACCCAAATCTTCATGAACAAGTAATATATTCACAACTTTCATCTTTACTTAATACATGTTCTCTTCTTCTTACATTTCAATCTGGATTTTGTCCTCTTTATTTAATGGAAACAGTGCATTGTTATGTCACTAACTCTGCGATCATTTCAACATGATAAATTCTCATCTCTTCTTGTGCAATTAGCTCTTTCTGCCATTGGTGACACAGTGTATCATTCTATTCTTCTGTCGACTCTTTCTACTTTTGTTTTTTCTGAGACCGGTCCTGACTGGCTCTCTCCCTCCCATTCGAACAGGACCTATTCTGTCTTGGGTTAGTCAATGTTCAGCTCCTTTTCCTCTTTGCTATGGTGCTCCCCAAAGTTCTCTGCTAGGTCCTTTCTTCTTTTCTCTCTACACTCCACCCCTCTCAGACACGATCTCCGTTTCCAATCTGTCCTGTTAAATTATTTTCCTTTTCTACTTTTTCCAATATCTCTGCAAGTCTTCTGGCTTTCCAAATTTGGAAGGTTTTACATTCATTTGATCTTAATCCCTCAAAAACTGAAATTCTCTACTTTACTTCCACTGTTCCTTTATCTGTTCCTCCTCCAACCTCAATTCTCCCCCCTTTAGCCCATCTTCCTTTATCAAAGTCAGTGTGAAATCTTGGGATCATTTTTCATCCTTTTCTTCATTTTTCTGTACATATGTCTCAAACTGCAGCACATTTCTTTGTTTTTAATATTGCCAAAATTCATCCGCTTCAGAAATGTCATGCTTCTTGTTGGTCTTCCAGTGTATGCATTACCACATTCACAATCTATTTTAAATTCCTATATTCATCTCTTGAATCGTCTATTGCCCTGGTCCCCTACCTCTACATCAGTTGCCTCTCTACGTTGGCTACATTTCACTCCTGTACACTTTTTCACTTTCTTGCATTGTTTACATATACATCCATGGTCTGGCTCTTCGTTATCTCTCATCTCATATGTCTTTTATTATACTCAATCTTTTTGTTCAGCTTCGCAGTATCTTTTGTCTGTTCTTCATCCCCCTGTGCTCATCCCTGTTTTGGTGCCTTCTCTCTCGTTGCACCTAAACATTGGAACACCTTACTGCATCACATTCTCCCTTTCATTTTTTCACTCTTTACTTAAAGATCACTTTCTTTCTCGTTCCTTTTCCACTGAGTGAACTAATATGCTATTTTTTTATTTTTTGTCTTGTTGTTCAAATTAAAATGTACAGTCAATTTGTTGAGCATTGCTTTGGTTCAGCACTCTTTTTCTTAACCCAACAATGTTCCTTCCTTATATAAGCTGCCTTCTGGGGGGGGCGAGAGTGGCAGTCATCCACAAATTCGATTGGACTTGTACAGTACACATTCAATCAACTTTAGATTGAATGGAAAGTTTCAGTTTTCAATTCCCTCTATCACAGCCATTTTTCACCTCATTGACAGACTTACCTTCCCAGATGCGGTCCCAGGGTTAGTTTCTACAGCTTCAGTCTTTTGCATGACCAACATCTTTCTTGAATAATTTAACCTACCAGAGACCAAAGCAATCAAAAACACCATAGACATAATCCTGTCGCTGGCAGAATCGATGGGCATAACCAATGTGTATTGACTCCCACACACATTAGGGGTAATACCCTAGACCTTGTCTTATCCTCTTCCCCGTACCTAAGCTGTGCTGACCCTATCATGTTTGACTGGACTTAACTTGCGGCCACCCCATTGTCATTATCACCCACCCTGATAGCCCAAAAGGGTAAGGAAAAATGCCACATAGTACATTGATGGGGTAATGCACTCCTTGCACTGCTCCCGGGTTGCTCAACTGAACCTCCACAAAACAGTCCACCGTGCCGCAGCACACCTCAACACTGGCTCTAGAAAATGTGACCACATCATAACTGCCTTGTGTAAATTACAAAAGCTCCCCATGCAGGCTAGTATCTGGGTCATAACTTTGTGCCCCACCTACAAGGCAACCACCACCGGTGTGCTGGCCCACCTGGCGCCAAATTAGAAACATTGGGTGGCATACAGACATCTCTCAGTAAGACAATCACCTGACTGGAAACTAGACTTGCTCATAAGGAGAAAACTAGGTAGCGGTCCTTCTCAGGCTGCTCCAACTCTCCTTCAATTTATAAAAATACTGAAGACCTTACTCTTCCAATAATACCTTAGCCTAACCAAGATTTCTGCTATTTTTTACACAACCCCATCTCTATATTGTACTACTGTAATTGTTACTGTTTACTTTATGACTTGTTAAATTCTCGCTAACAATTTTTTGCTCCATTACTATGATGTTTTGCTAATTACCTTAATCTGCTGGTGCCTTCCTGTTTTGCTGGCCTTTTTCCCTTCTTAAGCAGTCCTCCATCCTCTTTTCCTTTGCAGTTGGTGAGTAGGCGCAAGTGGATCTGGGTCACCTGGCCTAAGCCCCACCCTCCTTCTTAGCCCTGCTTCTTCATTTCTGCTTTTAACTCTTAGATCAAGGACGTCTCTCGCTTAGGCATCCGAAGTGAAGGGTAGATGAAGAAAAGGGCAATTCCTGTACGGACCTGTTCAGACCGGTGGGCCGAGGGACTGAACCCCTGCTCAGACAACAGGTAAGCACACGCCTACATGTGTTTTTTTCCCTCCGCCCCCACAGGCCATCCCCACCATCACCAGGCATCGCCAACATCAACAATATCGCCCCTCCTCTAAGGCATGGACTCTGCAATGCAGCAACCTCATCCACATCAGCCGCACACCCATCAACACCCCCTGACCATCCACAACACGGACGTTGAGGCTCGCCAACGTCCGCTGAGCTATCACCTATGCAGCAGACATCACTACACACAACCATGACGCCATCTTCATCAACGAGACCTGGCTGACACCCACCTCCACCCACCCCCTAGATGTCCTTGTCCCCGATGGCTACAGCATCCAACATAGGGATCGGCCGAACAAGACAGGCGGAGGCCTCGCAGTCATATACAAGACCTTGTGGCCCTGCACCAGACTTGAAGCCGACAACATTGGCTCCTTCAAAGTCCTCTCCTGCCCCTTCCTACTCTCCCCGACAGACACATTCACCTTCCATCTCATCTACAGACCACCCAAACCCAACACTTCCTTCATCAGAGATTTCGCCGACCTGGTCGTCACCTTGTCCCTCACACATGCATATAACATCTTCCTAGGTGACTTCAACCTCCCAGCCAACAAGATCACAAACCGATGAAGGAAGCTATCCACAGCCTTTTCTACACCCACAGCCTCACACAGCACATGAAAGACCCAACACACGGCAAGCTAACATCCTCGACCTAATCATCACTGCGCTGTCTTCCCTCCACTACAGCTCTTCTCTCCCACTTGACTGGTCTGACCACCTAGCTGTGCCTTTCAACATCCTGCGCATCACCCCACTCAAGCACTCCCAGCAGAAGCCCAGCAGACAAACCTTCAGGTCCTTCAAGAACTTCCCAATGGAAGCCCTCACAGAAGACCTTGCCAACATACACTGCCAACCGAACTGCGACTCGCTACTGGAAGCACTCAATGCAACCTTCTCAGCCTCCACTGACTGAAACGCACCTCTGAAACAACGCACCTGCAAACTGAAACTGTCAGCACCATGGTACACGCTAGTCCTCAACATCAGCAGAAGAGTAATCGGGAAACAAGAGAAAACCTGGCACCGCTACAGGAATGCATCCAACCTGGCACTCCTCAAGGGACTCTGAGCATCCCACCGACAACTAATCAACATATATAAGGCCTCCTACTATTAGAATACCATTGCAGAAGCTGACAACAAAAGCAAAGTTCTCTTCAAAGAGGTCAAGCAATGCATCAAACCGCTACCCAACCATGCCCTGCCACATGCCCTACCACACGCCATCAAAAAATCCAGCACCATCAACACAGTCTTCATCAACAAAATAAGAAAGATTCACCAGCACATAGGAGCCAGAGCTGAACCCACAGAACCACTTTACATCCCTCCTTGCGAAATCCCTGGACAACATTGAAAACACTCTCGACAGAGGACCGGGTAGAAACCCTGGCCACCCTTAAGGCCACATTGTATACAGACAACATCCTCCCAGCATCCATCCCTCAGCGCCTCGATGCCCCTGGGCTGTGTGAGCGCTTTATAAATGCAAATAAATAAATAGAAAATAGAAAAATAAGACCCTCCCCGAAGCAGCTCTCTTTCTCTACCTGGAGATCATCAACAGCTTGTTAACTCAAGGCACCTTCCTTTTGTCCCTAAACGCAGGACATATCCTCCCTCTACTAAAGAAACCCACTCTGGATCCTGACAACCTGGCTAACTATCGCCCCATCACCCATCATTTTTCTTCCTAGGTAAGATCATTGAGAAAGCAGTAGTCGCACAACTGCAGTAACACATTGACACCAACAATCTCCTCAAACCTGCCAATCTGGATTCAGACCCAGATGCAGCACAGGGCCAGCAACCATACAGGTGGTCAACAATGCCCTCAACATCCTTGACGATGGCCACCCCTGCCTCCTGGTTCTACTCGACCTCTCAGGATGCTTTTGACACAGTAATCCACCAGGCACTTACGGACAGCCTACATCGGTGCACAGGGATTAGCAACCTTGTCCTACGCTGGTTCAAGGCTTACCTCACCAACGGCAAGTAGTTTGTTCAGATGGACTCCTCTAGATTGCAAATGATGCATGTCACCTGTTGAGACTCTCAGGGTTCCATCCTCTCCCTAGTGATCTTCAATCTATACATGGAGCTGCTGTGAGCCATCCTAGCCACACACCACCTTCACACTCACCAACACGATGACGACAGACAGCTATACCTCAAGATCGACTCCATCAAGGACATCCATAGGCTCAAAACCTGCCTCTCGCTAATCCAGTCGTGGATGTCCAGTGCATACTTGAAGCTCAACCCCTCCAAGACCGAACCCCTACTCTTCACCAACAACACCGAACACCCAGACATACAGACTGGCCTATCCACCATGACCTCTGAGGGCTTCACACACAAGGTCACCTCCTGCGCCAAGTCCCTCGGGTTCCACATGGACAAACCCCTCTCCTTCAAGACACACATAGCTAAGAAAGCTCAGAAGCTTGGAATCAGCTCTCCCTCCTGTGAACAGTCAAACTCTTCCTCCCTCTGGACAGCTTTAGATACACCGTTCAAGCACTAGTCCTATCACACCTGGATGGGGCAATGCGCTACTTGAAGGTCTCCCATTGTCCTCCCCTGTGCCCCTGAGAAGTGTCCTACACGCAGCTGCATGCCTCATCTAGGGTCATTGCAGATATGACCACATTACCCCGGCCCTCATCAACCTTCACTGGCTCCCACTGCACACACAAATCACCTTCAAGTCTTGCTGCATCATCTATATGGCAGTCACCCTCAAGTCACCAAGCTACCTTGTAGAGAAACTCAGCATCTCCGGTGGACAGCGCAACACCAGAAGCCAGGACACGTGCAGACTTGAAATCCGCCACTGCAAAAAGGAAAGGACCAGAAAACAAGTCTTCTCTGCCGATGCCCCATGACTATGGAACCTTCTCCCCGTCAGCATCAGCCTCGCCTCAATGCTCCTACAATTCAGAAAAGAACTTAAGACCCACCTCTTCAAGGAGTCTCTCCTCCTCAACACCTAGGCCATCACCTCGTCCCTCGCGCCACCACCGCCCACCCCTTTCCTCCCCACCACCCGGTTCAGCTGTACCCCTCCTCTATGTCCCTCTGTATCCTACCCTTCCAGCCCTGCGCTGGATTTCTGTTCTCACCTCTGAAAAGCACTCCGATAGACATCTGCAATGTTGTACACCTCTGTAAAGTGCTCCATTAATATATATCGGTGTTGGTGTATACTCTGTAAAGCACTCCGTTGCTTCTCGAAACTTGGTCTGCGCTCAATAAATACCATGATAACATAATAATAACTTGTCTTATATATGGAGCCTAAGACATCCTGTTCCTCATTCATGTTACAATTAGTATATCTCGAATTAAAGTCCCCACCCATTACACACCGTGAATTGGAATGTTCCTTTCGCCGTTTCATCAAATGCCCATCGTATTCTCCAGTCCAATTTCAAATTCAGAGCTAGACAGTTTGGGGCGCAGATACATATTTACATTCAACAATGATAAGGACTCTTGATTCCTTTGTTGGATTATGAGTTCTGTAAGTGCTGTAAGTGTGACTGGGTTTATTGGAACTGCAGGAACAGGTGGCACTGATGAGGGTGCAGGAGTGTCCCCTCGAAGCCTCATGCTGAACCAATGGCCGACAGTCTGACTTCTGTTGTCACTTTTGATGGTGCTTGAGTTTGATGACAGTAGATTGGCCTGACACTCCAGTGGGGGAGGGAAAACCGAGAAGTGAATAGTTGCTATGTGTGCAGCCTTTATTCCCCTCTTATGTCTCATTAGCGTAGTTGTAGCGCAGTTCTGGGCTGGTTCCGTCTGGCAGTATGAATAGCCAAGAGCCCTTCATACTTTTGTTTGGTCAGCTCTTTATGTTAACGATCTGGTAGGTAATGAGTCTATGGTGTCTGCCTGACTTTCCTTTGCAGCACTTAGCACCACTCAACGCTACTTCTGGTACTGATGAGTGTTTGTGCAGCACTCATCACTACATAGCCTTCTTTGCCAGGGCACAGGGAGCTTCCAAGATGCTCATGAGTTGTTGGATTGAAGGAGAACTAAGGGAAGAGCTCATAAGGGCATAGGGCCCTTTCAGTGTCAACGCCGGCTTCCCAGTGTGTTTTCACGTATTTGTTTTCTTCCACCAGCTGAAGATTGTGCCGGCTAGAGTGAGGAATTCAGGCTTGGGGACACACAAGTGTTCGAAGGCCCCAGGATATATCCACAACATGAGAAGGGCCATGCTCGCCCTGTTGTTCACCAGGGGACATCAGATGGTGGGTGCGAGAGTGCATGAGGTTGTGCAACAGTGTACAACCTCATGCTATATTTTGGGCAGCATATTTTAACACCCACCCAAATCCCCCTCTCCCCCCATGGCTATGGGCAGGGCAAGGAAGGGCCCTTGCAGGCTCATTTCACCATGATGTTTGGGGACCACCTTGCCTACAGCTGGCAGAACAGTTACCATGGGGTTCAGCCAGCGGGACGCAGAAAGGCTAAATGTTCACTGAAAAGTTATTCATCACACTTTATCAGCAAAGTGATAATGTATTTGAAAACTGGAGTAAAAAGGCAAGAAAAGTGATAAGAATTCTACTGGATGCTGCAAGGGGCCCAACAGAGGTGACAGACTCAGGGTGCCAGCAAAGGCAGCCTCCTCTCTCTCCTTCCTCCCTCATACTCAGGACATTGTCAAGAAGTCCCACTTTCAGCTCTTCCTTCTGAAAGGAATTATTTAAAAAAATGTATCTGTAAATTTTATTTGTGCCTCTGGTAATACAACCTTTGCACATAAAATAGAAAGATTATTACAAGATTACATAAAATTGCACAGTTAATCACCTTATAAACAAAAAGTACAACAAGATGAAACAGATGCTCATTCATACATAGCAATAAAAAACTAAAAACCATGAAAACATTAATACACTCTCAAAATCAATTTAAACAGTATTAAGGCCTTCAACGGGAGAGGCAAAATGTCCCCTTATTCAATTCATATAATTAAAACATTCATTGGTCCCCCACTATGATGATTTTAGAACAACCAGGAAGGAAGAGCTCACAGATTGGATAATCGATCCAAATGTGGAATTCAGCTGATCTGACCGAAAGCGATTCAGCGCCATAGGGGGCCAATCGAACTGGTCTGAGGCGTGATCTGAAAAGAGGGCAAAGCCCTTTTTATAGAGTTCTACCAATGGGCCACAGCTGGTAAGCACGTGACTAGCCGTTTCAACATCCTTGCTGCAGATTCTGCAAATCCGCTCCTCTATCTATCTAACAATGCTCCTATATTGCTAAATACAGGGAGAAGATCTAAACAAAGGTATACAATGAAGCGAATCAATGGGGGGAATGAAACGAGATAAGGTACTTTCGTGGGCTATCACTAAATCCACCCTTGTGCATGTAACTTTTATACTTAGGCTTAGCTGCCAAATTAGTCAGTGAAATGATACGATCGTAATCTACAGTTTTTTTTTAAATCAAACCGGAGAGGTGGAGCTCAATCAAGGTAGATGGTATGCAAAGAACTCCGATTGCACAAAAATGGTGGACCACATTGTGGTCAAGTATAGAGAACCAGGTACTGCAAGGCAGCCTCTCCTGATGTTGCACGGTGGCCCTCAGCAGCTGATTATCAGTTTCATCTGAAAATGTGATTTTGGCACACAATCTGCAGGCTGGGTCATTAGTGATGTTACTCCAAGTTCTAATCTAATGGCCTCTACCTGCGTAGCACCTGGTACACCAAGTAAGGATCATAATATTTTGCCCTCAAGGGGCTTGAGCCAATTCATAGCATTTTCCGGATAAGCCTCTAGGGCATATATTATAACTGGTACCACTGCAATCTTGTAAGCTCATACCGCCGCCTCAATTGAGCCTCCGCCCGGTCTGTTGATAAGCTTTCTCAAGGCCAGCCATTTCTTCCAAGCTTTGGATTTGATGCTGGTCGAGAGCTGCTTAAAGGACCGATCATTAGATAGCAACATGCCAAGATACTTGTATGAAGTCACTTGCTCGACTACCGAATCGCCTACCCGCCAGGAAACGTTTTTTGTTCTTCAGTACCTGCTTGGCAAAAATAAGAATCTTAGTCTTGGCTGTGTCGATAATCAATCCGTTATCTGCAGCATATTGGTACAGCCTATTGATGGTACACTGAAGACCGATTGGGGTTCTACAGATCAGAACCATATCATCTGCATAAGTACGGTAATGCAAAGGCCTGGCACCATACAAGGGTGGATGACAGTTCGACTCCCTTTCCAAAAAACTAGGGAAATCAGAAACATACAAGTTGTAAAGCAGGGGAGCAAGAGGGCAACCCTGTTTCAGCCCCTTGTTGGTGGGGAAAGATTCCAATACATCACCCCTTTGAGAGAGGTGAATTCTTATTGTTGTGTCGGAGTACAGTTTCTTTATTAAGTACAAGAGTGACAGGTCAATACCCAGTCACTCAACTTCCCCCAAAGTCTGCTCTGACTAACTGAGTCGAAAGCACCGGTATAGTCAACAAAATACACATATAAACAGGACTCGTTATGCTGCCAAGCATCAGAAACTAGGGTCTGCAAAGCCCAGATATAATGGGAAGTACTGTACCTCTTCCTGAATCCCATTTGGGAATAATGAAGAAGCCCCCTCCCTGTGGCTCAACTAACGAGCATCCCCTGAAGAATACTAGAGAACATTTTAGAGGAGCTGTCCAACATTGCCAACAAACAAAAATTAGATGAAGTATCCCGAGGCCCTGACATGTGAACCAGCACCAGGACTGATTGCCACCATGTACCCGGAATATTAACTGTTTCACCAATGTGAGAAATGAGCAGGCACAGAACCTCTGCCCAAAACATAGGGTCCTCTTTGAATACCACATTAATCAACCCATTGGGTCCTGTGGCCGCAGGGGATTTCAGAGTGGTAAGTGTTGCCACAAGGTCTGTTTCTTTAAGACACTGCCATACTCATGCATCTTTCATTGATAGTATTTCAGGCAACCCCACAATCACCCCATCTTCCCAATAAATACTCTTTATGTGGGACGCCCAAGACTCCTCTGAGATAGCAATGACCTTGTCTGCAACAGAACCGGACACAGTGGTACGCATTGTGTGCCAGAACTTCTTGTTATCATTAGTTAAAGTAGGTCTGTTAATATAATACCAATTGGCCCTAGCTGTGCACCATCAGTGTTTGGACAACCAGGATTTATATTGCTTTGAGATGCTTTGGCATTCTAATTTCCTTCCACCCCAGTCCAATCCCACTTGTTTGTGGAGTAATCTAAGCTCTCTATTTTGCTCCCTTTTCTTGTTAGCAATCGCAAAGTCGAATGATCTCCAATGGACATCACTTGATTTAAAACTTAGGAGGTGTCTAGGGGTGGATGGACCCAGTGATTTAATTAGGCCTGATAATTGCCAATCATTAGACACCAGCATCTGCGCTCGAGATTCATCAGTGGAAGCAATTAAATTATTACATTTCTTAATCTTCATTGTGGACCATCAAAGGTAATTGCCATGTGTGTTTACTTCTGGGTTATTCTTAAGTATGTCTACTCTAGTGGAAGCCACGGAGAGTGATATAGTAAGAATAGCGTGATCACTCAGGTAGGTAGTTAATATTTTGCCCACTGGATTGTTCTGTAAAATGCATCATTTATGAAGATAAAGTCAATCCTGCTTGAATGCAGGCCATTTGACCACGTGGTTATAAATCCCCCAAAAAGTGGTACGAGAGGATTGACATCAATTCCGAAAATAAGCCACACCAGTTATCACCCGTGCCTCAGGGGAATAAAGTCACACCCCTCTCCCTTAATTGTCAAACAATCAATATTAAAATCCCCCGCCACAATGATTTTGCTCTTAGGAAATCAGGCCAACCATTCTCATAGACAGCCCTTGACAGCCTTCTTAAATTTCAATGTGCAGCTGCCATTGCGAGGATCATAAAGAGTGATTAAAAGCGAGGGGTTTGTATCAAAGGGGTCGTGATAAGGACCCACACAGATGATTTTGGTGGGATAAACCACCCAAAAAAGGTTTCATACCAAAAGCGGTCTTGGCCCCCATACAATGACCACCCTTAGGGCGACCTGAGATAGGGGTATGAGAAAGACTGAACAACAGGGTATACCCATCCAAGTCAAAGCTTCGCATCAGCCATGTCTCCTTTAGGAGGAAAATGTTAGACTTCTTTAACTTCGCAGACCCCTCCGGCTTAACAAGAAAGGAACTGAATCCTTGTGTATTCCAGGAGATCATATTAAGCGTATCACACCGTAGGGACTTAAGTCATTGTTTGGTCGAAGGAATACTCTTCCAAATTCCCTGCCACATCCTTTTAGTTGAAGCACCTTTTTAGATGTGAAGCGCTGGCAAATACTCTAGTAGCTCTTTGGTCTCAGTTTGCAGGCATCCAGCAGGTTGTTAAATGGTTGTGAAGTCGCTACTTCTAAGCCCAGACTAACCAGCTCATCTGCGTGACTGCAATCACTGCAATGATTGAGATTCAGCAACCTCAGAAGTGGCCAACGTTGCTAACACCCAATTGGTAGCACTTCCAACCTGTGGAAACTCCAAAGAAGCTATATCGGAAAATGTTAGGTTAGCTAATTCCGGAACCGGGCCAAACAGCTGGAGGAGCCAAGTGCGATTAAGAAAATGGCTCGAGTCTGTAGGTTGTTTCTCCACTATTTAAACAAACCTCTAACCGGACACAGGATTATCAGGTGCTTTAGCTTGCACTGCTGCCTCCTTATACTGTAGGCGATGTTCTCATAGGTCAACCAGTGCTGGGAACTATTGTCATTTCCATTGTTGGGTTGCACCCTATCAGGTGCCTGCATCTGAGATTTTTGGTGGAGCGGCTGAATTTGCTGATCAGTGCTCCTCACCCACCTTTCTTGTTGCATCCAGCCAGCCTCAAAAGAGTATATTTGTCTAATCTGACTCGTCAATACTTGGCTGGGATCTTTGGGTGGGGCTGATACTCTGCCTTCTTTATTAAGTTTATTTGAAGTTATTAGGCGGGTAACAGGGATCTCAGTGTACCTGGTTTTACCACTATTGTCCATTTTCGCCTTATTCTGGAAATCATTTTCAATCGACCTTTGCGTCAGATTTCCCTTCTTATTGCCCCCTTCTGTTACCTTGACCTATCCGTCAAAGGGGCCATGTAACCGAACCTGCTTTGGTGATCCCTCTCCCCTTTCCCTTATGATGGTGTAAAAGCTTGTAACTGATGGTCGGAGCAGTTAAGAATTTGGGCTACTGGTAAGGACAGGGGCTTGTGGGCTGGGCAACAGATGTCCCACACAGATGTCCCACACATGTGCAGGAGGTGGGGGAATGGCTATTGTGATCGTTGATATGCATCAGGGCTGGCGGGATATTGAGCATAGACATTTCAGTGCATAATCCTTCCAGGGCGTGGTCCTCAGATCAGGCCACAATATTCAGTGTCCTTGCCACCATGTTCCGTCGTCGGAAGATAAGACGATTTAAGTCCCCTAGGTTTCAGTACCGGACCGTTGGCCTTGGAGGGTGGTTTGCCCACTTGTTTAGATCTGGCAAGGGCTGGGCTGCCCATTTTGGTGGGTGCTAGGCTCTGCTTCCGTAGTGATTGGTCACTGGCAATGATCTGCTGCATGATTATTTCAAGAAGCAAAGTTGTATTTGATTGATTATCAGCCAGCTTAGTGACTAATAACAATAAAGATTTAAATTTGGCTTACATGGGCTGCATGGTCAAAAGGACATCATCCTCGTCTTTAGCCAGGTCACCCCCCTCACTGACTAGTGTAGACGAGTCAAATTATGTAGCTTCATTAGCACTACTTAGGGTAGTAACAAACTGGTCCAGGTCTGGGGTTTCCGACATGTTAGTAGCTTGAGTGAGTGCTTGTGACAGGGCTTCCAAACCCAATGATTTCCTACAAATGTTTTCACAAAGATTTAAAAGGGAACCATTATTCTCTATTGTGAAGGAGGTAACCAAAGGGGATGGTTGAGTCGCTGCATCAATAGGGACTCTTTAATTTTGGGTTATTTTCCTGTCCCCGTTGTATCCTTTTTTACTTTCTTAGCACGAGGAGGTCCAGGTTTTCCCCATGCCTGTAAGGGTTGGCTATGTCCCCTCTTCCCTCTAAGTGCCAGCGTGCTTCTCAAGCAATATTTAGTCTTCCTTGATGCCATCTAGATTCACCCGGGACGGGTAGGGAGGGGAATACACCAAAAAAATAAAGGGCGTTAAGTAGTAGGCCATAAAATACAGGAGAGGGAGATATCATGATTGGTTATTTATAACGTGCTTAGTACCCAGAGGTTTCTAAGAACGGACCCGGGGATCGAACTTGTGTTGCTCTGTGTCGTCTTGCTTGCAAGGCGAGTGTGCTGCCCCTAAGCTATCCTCCCGAGACAATGGCCGCACAACTTGTGAGTTCCTCAGGGTACGGTATGCACTCACTGCGTTTACCAGGTTACCAAGATGGTGACAACACCCCCCCCTGTTGCCTTAGTATAACATTAGCCCAGGGAACAGAACACCCTACCCCCCACATCACCCCCTCCACCCGCACACCAAGAGTCACGGATCCAGCACTTGCGCAGGTATTTTCCCAGCTCACTGCACTCCTTTGACCATAGTGCCTCGATTTCCCTTTGGGTCTGTTCTCTCTCCGGCAGAGCCTACAAGGTCAATCAATGGTCTGGGAGGCAGACAGGGTGGACTGGGGGCTTATGGTTTATCGAGCCTTCTCACTGCAAGCCTACAGTCCTGCAGTTCCGTTCCTCATTTGCCTCGGCCCGCAGTCCCGTCGCTGCCCCCAAGTGGTTAGAGGGAAGTACCCTCTGCCGTCTGCCATCCTGCATCAAGCTGCGATGCTGGAAAATCCGGAAATCATGCAGACGCTTGCGACACACTTTCCTAATTTACGGCTTCTACCTTGCCTCACCTTCCCCCAGAGACTCAATGTTACCAGGGCTCTGGTTCGCTCTAGGTATAAATATTGCAACAGCCTTCTCCTTAATCTACCTTCGTCCACACTGCGACCCCTCCAGCTAATCCAGAACGGGGCAGCAAGACTTATCCTCAACCTCAAGCCCAGAGACCGCATCTATCCTGCCCTACAAAGTCTCCACTGGTACCCGATCGCAGCGCGGAATAAATTCATATCAGCGCCTTGGTGTAAAGCGCTCTATAAATAAATCAATCAATCAATCAATATCCCTCTGCATCATCCACAAGGCTGTCTGGCGCCGGGGAGCTCTCTATCTGCAACTTTTTCTGACCAAATACTCCCCCCTAGACACCTGTGTTCCTCTAGCACCTCCTTGGGTGTGAAGCGGTTTGCTAAACAGAGAGCAGGTGGTCGTTCGCTCTCCTCAGAGGGCTCCCTTCTTGGGAATATACCCTCCCACTCCCTCTTTGGCTTGAGCAGGACCTCCTTAAGCTTTGGAAAAGCCTCAAGAGCTTCCTCTTCACCTCTTCCTCCAGTCCCTCTCCCCCCTTCTAATTGCACAGTAGCTGGAATGAGGTTCAGGGCCCTTATGCATCCTCGGGCCCTGACCTCCAACTTCTTATCATCTCAGCTGCTGTCCATCGGCCCCTTGGAGGTTGCAATTACCTACTTCACTGGCACTTCACCTGCTGCTCAGCATGGGCACCACAGCACCTATCCCATACCCCTCTCCCCTCTACACTTGCACATTCTGAACATTCACAAGACATAGTAGGTGTGCCTTCCCCTCCCCACTTATCTTCTCTTGTTCGTTTAATTAATCTAATTATCTATTATTACTTTGTAATTACATTTTTCCATCATCCCCTGTCCCCCTGTGTGCGCTTTGAAACAGTATTTGACTCCTGTATCAGCGCCTAACAAGTGAACAATAAATAAATAAAGTGGCATGCACATAGCAAAGCGCACATCTACAGTCCTGAATTAAAGACGTGTTTTGCTTTGTGATAAGACTGCCAAAATGTGGGCAACTGCTTGCCTACCCCCACTCTAGCCCCTCCGCTCACCCCCCTGAGGCCTGGGGCCTATTTCATTAGACACATGTGAAGTGTCCTGACACTGTCCTTGGGAAGCCCTTCTTGTTTCATGTTAATTGGGGCATAGCTCCATCAAGGGATGCTTAGGGAAACCCCATGCCAGCACGCGTACCTGGATGGGTTTCTATAAGCAATCAACTTCTTGTTTTTGGCCTAATTAGTTTGCAATACTAGGCCTCAGGGGGGCAGGGGAGTAGACTCTGGTGAAATGGCAGTCCCCATCAATCAGAATAACCAAGCATTAGGCACTTACATGCAATATTGCAATACTGTACATGTATTGTCATGCATTAAATAGAGTAACATGTAAAATACAACAGTGAATAGATCAGAAAAAATATGTAAAAGTCATGCTATTCCTTTCCCTTTTGTAGTTATTTGTCACGTGACCTTTTCCTTTCTAGTTAAAACAAAATGCGCATCGTTCTAGGCTTGTCCTTTTACGCTATAAGCCAGTTTAACTGGTTTCTTCATTTTACACAGATGTCTCATACAGGAATTCACTTTACTAATCCTGGCACGCAAAATCATTATTGAAGACAAATATCACTAGTTTTAAACGTTTTAAACTTCTGGTATCAAATGAGATTTTGTTGAAGGTAATGACTATATAGAAGATTTATGTAGAAATGATTTATATCGTATATCTGTGATTTGGCTATTTATGGTTTTGATTTCAATGCTGATGTAATGTTATAAAGTAAAACTGTGTGAAGGTTTATTTGAAACCAGATGACACACTATAAATAAATGAATAAATACAAAATAAGAAAATAATTGCGAACAGATAAGTTCATTTATTTGCCCGTTTGCTCCAAAAACCTTTGGTCTCACCAAAAAGTTTTGTCTCACAGGGGTTGCTAAGGAACAGCGTGCCTCCCGGCGAAAGGCTAAAGGGATGGAAGAAGGTCATGGCCTCTCTTTGTTGCATGAATACCTTTAGAATTCAAGATGGCGGCAGCCACTTCCTCAGCAAGTGAATTAGGTCTGAACACAAAAATGCGGCTTAAACTCTCAATTGCGGGGGCATAAGTGCGGTCACATTTCCCTGACTGGTTCCCAAGGAGTTTTTTAAGCTTTTTAATGACTGCCTTTAATTTTGGGGGCCTCGTTTCCTTCAGATAAGGTTGCAGTTGAAAAGAAATTGGGCCACAGGCCTGGCGGTTAGGAATGATAAAGAAAGTGTGTTATCTCAGCCTGATCTGAACTGACCTTGCCTGTGGGCGTCTACAACAAAGGGCCTGCTGGACAAGTATGGCATTGTTTGAAAGGGGCATTTTACCTTCCCCTCTTAATGAGAGCAGACATGGCAGCGCATGCCTGAAGTAACAATATTGCGACCTATCACAGGGGCAATAGGGTGCCCGTTAATGCTCACCCACCCAGAAGTTTTATTCCCCTTTGCTGTTTCTTATAAGAGGGATAGGCCAGTCGAAGAGAAACCACTCCAGCTCTCTTTACCTATGCGCGTATCATTCACAGTCTCCAGGAACAGAATATTCCAGAGTGTCCTTATGACTTCTGATTCTGTGTGGCTGCTCCTTTAATACACACGCCACTGGGGCTGCCATGAGAAGAAAGGAAACACATTCCAAAGGAAGAAATGGGGATAGAACAGCAGAAAGATACGAGAGGGAAAAGAAGACAAAACAAAAAGGGCCCCGAGTGTACTTTGTGATAAGTGGATAATGCATGCTTACCCACTCATTTTTGCGTGTTACAATCACCAAAAGCGTCATTGCGAGCAGCGCCGAAAAATAGACACCCACAGGACCTTTTTTTTCTAAATAAAAGGACACATTCTAACTCTTCGGATGCAGCAGCGTGAAAAGTAAAATGTTCCTACACAGCTTATAGATGTATTAATGTTCTATACCGCCCTGCATTCTATGAGGGCATTAGCAACCCACCCTAATTGTCGAAAAGCGCCCATCCTCTTGGCATCACAGTAAGATACAATTCTCCATGTTTTCTTCCTCTGGAACTTCTGGTCCATATTTTGATTACAGTGCTACTTGAAGTCTTTTTGATCTGCCCTCAAGGCCTCCCACGTGATAATAGTGGTTCTGGTGTGTGACCTCATAGTTACCCTTGCCTCCCTGTCAGCAGATGACAGTGCCAGCTTCCTCCCCTGCCCCTCCTACCATATACTTTTACAACCTTCAACTCTTAACTTGAAAACGTTCATATCTTAAACATCTCGTCCACAGGGTGGTATGTCCAGAATATGCAACCCAAATGCATCAATCGGCCATGATTTTTTTCAAAACATTTGACATTTTCTTCCCCTGCCTGCACGGCCTCCAGGAATGCTTCCTAACTACACTTTAGAGCTTCTTCTACAAGGTAAATAGGGTAGGTGGGGCGCACAGATATCACGCCCCAATGTCTCCTCACTGGAGAACTCAATAGCAGGTTCAGCTCCTTCTCCAGGGCAGGCCAATCACGCAACCTCCAGCAGCCAATCTCTTGCCAGTGAGATTTGCAGGAAGTCTTGCATACACTGGCCGGCCTAATGGTTTCCTGGGGAGAGGAGGTACTCCCAATACCTCCATGGCCCCTTTCAAAATGATAGCACTCGGGCTGCTTGTACTCACACCGTATTCAGAAGCAGAACGTGAGCTTCTTCACCTGAGCGCTGGGTTACTGATTCATTCAATATGCAGATATTGAAGAAATAATAGATTAAAGCCAAATGATACAACTTATTGGTGCTATATTTATTGAAGGATGTCGGCCAACACGTGTTTCGGCCCGCCTGGGTCTTTCTTAAGGCTGTGAATCATATTGTGACACAGTACCATGTGTATGAGCAAATATTTAGCAACCAAATTAGTGAGTCCCAGATTGTTGTTGGTGAACCTCCTACCATTGGCATCTACGCAACAGCTGTGCGGAGATGCAAGGCAGCCCCCACGTGAATATACCACACTAGTGTGCTCCTTCTTCCTTATCTTTACATTAGTAATTACCTCATCTACATATGTGCTGTTATCAGGGCTCGCACAAGCACTAGTCAAACTAGGCTGCTGCCTAGGGGGCTCTTTAGCAGGGAGCTCCTGAACCAAGTAGCTGTATAATGTTCTCCTGCAATTAGGGGGTGGGGGCTTGCTGCAAATCACAGTGCTCACATTTAGAGGCTTCTTGAACATGGCAGTGGCAGCGGGGCTATTGCCTATTGACGCATGTTTCTGAGCTGCTTTCTAAGCAGCACAGTACATGCTTTGGCACAAATAAACAGACAGAGGCCCAGCAGGAAGAAATGTTGATAAAACAATGTGACAGAACAAGGGCACTCACACAGGTAAGCCAAGAGCCATGGTCCAACCCTCGTGGAACTTCTGGCGGCAGGCCATGGGCCAGGCAAAATACACCTTACAGGTAGGAGGAGGGGGATGGGGGTGGGTGTACGTCTCTGACACAAGTTCTATCCACAAAATCTCAGAAAAGGCAAAGTGTTCTCCGCTTGCAGCATTTTCGCTGCAACAATTTGATGAGCAAGAACAATCTGATAGATTTAACTTTTTCGGCAATGATGGAAGCTCTGACTCGGGGGACTTTAAAAGTACTTCACAAATAAATAGCCTTTATTTTGGGCACGCACACTATATGCAAGTGGCCATTATTTGTATCTGTGTGAGTTCACAGCTGCAAGCATTATTTAGGATTTTTTAGAAATTTAACAAAGATTCCCAATTGATTTTGCAATTGTCTGTGCTAACCTTTAAAGCAATATTGAACCGCCCTGGTCAAGCTTTTCTGTCTTTGCCAATATATCTATATCCAGTGCAGGTTATAGATCCAAGAGAATCAAGCTGGCTGAGAATGTGTGGATGCAGGGCAGGACAAAGACTGATATGTTTGGGATATTTCTTCTCTGTGAAAGATAGTGAGCTAAAGACTCTGGGTAAGTCCCTCGTAACCAGGACTAATGTCTGGCAGAGGGACTCCCAGGACCCCCCTTGTTAAATCTGCATATTTAAGTAACTTTGGGTCTCACCCTAAGTTACTAGGGGAATCCAGACGTGGACCCCTTGCTCACTATTCTTAGAGAGGCACAGATCCACCCTACTGATGAGGTCCAACCAGACCGAAACACGTGTCTGGGGATTCTGTTGGTACTCTTGTTCAGAGGAGAATTGCCTCGCATTTCGGTGCTGGACTGCCCCAGGGCAGGACAAAGACTGATATGTTTGGGATATTTCTTCTCTGTGAAAGATAGTGAGCTAAAGACTCTGGGTAAGTCCCTCGTAACCAGGACTAATGTCTGGCAGAGGGACTCCCAGGACCCCCCTTGTTAAATCTGCATATTTAAGTAACTTTGGGTCTCACCCTAAGTTACTAGGGGAATCCAGACGTGGACCCCTTGCTCACTATTCTTAGAGAGGCACAGATCCACCCTACTGATGAGGTCCAACCAGACCGAAACACGTGTCTGGGGATTCTGTTGGTACTCTTGTTCAGAGGAGAATTGCCTCGCATTTCGGTGCTGGACTGCCCCAGGGCAGGACAAAGACTGATATGTTTGGGATATTTCTTCTCTGTGAAAGATAGTGAGCTAAAGACTCTGGGTAAGTCCCTCGTAACCAGGACTAATGTCTGGCAGAGGGACTCCCAGGACCCCCCTTGTTAAATCTGCATATTTAAGTAACTTTGGGTCTCACCCTAAGTTACTAGGGGAATCCAGACGTGGACCCCTTGCTCACTATTCTTAGAGAGGCACAGATCCACCCTACTGATGAGGTCCAACCAGACCGAAACACGTGTCTGGGGATTCTGTTGGTACTCTTGTTCAGAGGAGAATTGCCTCGCATTTCGGTGCTGGACTGCCCCAGGGCAGGACAAAGACTGATATGTTTGGGATATTTCTTCTCTGTGAAAGATAGTGAGCTAAAGACTCTGGGTAAGTCCCTCGTAACCAGGACTAATGTCTGGCAGAGGGACTCCCAGGACCCCCCTTGTTAAATCTGCATATTTAAGTAACTTTGGGTCTCACCCTAAGTTACTAGGGGAATCCAGACGTGGACCCCTTGCTCACTATTCTTAGAGAGGCACAGATCCACCCTACTGATGAGGTCCAACCAGACCGAAACACGTGTCTGGGGATTCTGTTGGTACTCTTGTTCAGAGGAGAATTGCCTCGCATTTCGGTGCTGGACTGCCCCAGGGCAGGACAAAGACTGATATGTTTGGGATATTTCTTCTCTGTGAAAGATAGTGAGCTAAAGACTCTGGGTAAGTCCCTCGTAACCAGGACTAATGTCTGGCAGAGGGACTCCCAGGACCCCCCTTGTTAAATCTGCATATTTAAGTAACTTTGGGTCTCACCCTAAGTTACTAGGGGAATCCAGACGTGGACCCCTTGCTCACTATTCTTAGAGAGGCACAGATCCACCCTACTGATGAGGTCCAACCAGACCGAAACACGTGTCTGGGGATTCTGTTGGTACTCTTGTTCAGAGGAGAATTGCCTCGCATTTCGGTGCTGGACTGCCCCAGGGCAGGACAAAGACTGATATGTTTGGGATATTTCTTCTCTGTGAAAGATAGTGAGCTAAAGACTCTGGGTAAGTCCCTCGTAACCAGGACTAATGTCTGGCAGAGGGACTCCCAGGACCCCCCTTGTTAAATCTGCATATTTAAGTAACTTTGGGTCTCACCCTAAGTTACTAGGGGAATCCAGACGTGGACCCCTTGCTCACTATTCTTAGAGAGGCACAGATCCACCCTACTGATGAGGTCCAACCAGACCGAAACACGTGTCTGGGGATTCTGTTGGTACTCTTGTTCAGAGGAGAATTGCCTCGCATTTCGGTGCTGGACTGCCCCAGGGCAGGACAAAGACTGATATGTTTGGGATATTTCTTCTCTGTGAAAGATAGTGAGCTAAAGACTCTGGGTAAGTCCCTCGTAACCAGGACTAATGTCTGGCAGAGGGACTCCCAGGACCCCCCTTGTTAAATCTTCACAAATAAATAGCCTTTATTTTGGGCACGCACACTATATGCAAGTGGCCATTATTTGTATCTGTGTGAGTTCACAGCTGCAAGCATTATTTAGGATTTTTTAGAAATTTAACAAAGATTCCCAATTGATTTTGCAATTGTCTGTGCTAACCTTTAAAGCAATATTGAACCGCCCTGGTCAAGCTTTTCTGTCTTTGCCAATATATCTATATCCAGTGCAGGTTATAGATCCAAGAGAATCAAGCTGGCTGAGAATGTGTGGATGCTGAGGGTAAACACATAGCATTCAACCTGCCAACGTTATTTGAGGGTCTTCTGATGTTAAAATGCTGGTCAAACATTAAACGTACAGTGAAATGTATTAGACAAAATGAACATTCTAGAAGATATACTAGCAATTTGATGATGGAAAAACGGTCTGACCCTCCCCATTGATGTCACTTAAAAGCAGAGCCATAGGAACTAATAATCCAGTGGGGTGATATTGAACATAGAGGACATTGATGGCATTTTGCCTGCAGTGCACATGTGCTCCAAAGGCCACATATGCTCCAAGCTGCACTGTCCTGCAGTCTCAGGACTTGCTCGCTCCGTGACTGCCCCCTCCAGCCTCCTTGGACAGCCTGAGATTGACTAGTGGGAATAATGGGCAGACTTGGGAGTGTAGACTTTCTGCAATGGGCACGTGCATGTTTGTGCAGATGTGCATGTGTGTGTTTTGTGCAGGCCAGTAACATCTGCATTTACCAGCCCTTCTTCTTCACCTGGCCCTGCCACCCCACACAAGTCTGGTATTGAGCTATTGATGAGACAGGGTGCAGAAAGCATGTGAGTTTGCACATTGCACCCCCTGTACCTGCCCCACTCAGCAGCCAGCACACGGTCACTGGTAACAGCTGCTGATTGGGTCAGAAGGTCATATGAAAGAAGAGCTCTCCGTATGCATGTGAGCTAGCAGGCAGCATGGATCCAGAGCTCATGCTGTACATGTTTCTTGCAACTGAAATGTGCACTGTCCCTGACTGTGCTGTGCAAGCTGTCTGTTGAGAGAGTTTGCCCTGGCTCTAACCATGTTGCACCTGTGCTAGTTTATGAGGAAACCCTGCACTGGCCTTGCCCATGCTGTACAAGTACCAGTTTGTGAGGGAAGTTTGTGATGATCCTGTGTGTGTCATAAATGTATCAATTTCAGGGAAGTTTGTGCAGGCCCTTGCATTCAGTTGCTCTGCCAATGCTGTACTTGTGAATGTTTGTGTGGGAAACTTACACTGGCCCTGGCATGCCGTGCCACTACCTGTTTGCACAGGACCTGCACTGACGGAGTCCATGTTGTACCCGTTTGTGAGGGACGCTTGCAGCATCCCTGCATATACTATGATGTGAGGGAAGATTGCCTGGCTCTACCCATGCTGTCCGTTTGACCATTTGTTTTTTCTTGTGAGGCAACTTCCACTTGACCGCGCTTAACCGTTTGCGAGAGAGGTTTGCCCTTGTTGCATAAATGCTGTATCTGAGATGGGATCCGGCACTAGCCCAGTCCATGGTGTATGTATACCTGGTTGTTTTGGAAGCTCAAAGTGATCCTGCACATGTTGTACCTATTTGTGGGAATCGTCCACTGGCCCTGCCCATGTGCAAGGGTGGACTGGCCTATATCGAACTCTGGAGAATTCCTGGTGGGCCTCTGCACCCTGGGCCCCTTTTGTGTGGTATTTCCAAATGTTCCCATGGGAAAAGCAATGGGTTTGCTGAAAATGTGTCATATGGGGCCACTTTGAAAATTATTGCCAGGTCCTCTTTTTGTCTGTAGTAATTATTGCCAGGGCCTCTTTTCGTTCCCAGTCCACCCCTGCCCATGTGGTTCCAGATGGATTTTAGGGAAAGCTTGCAATAGCCTGTTCTATGTTGCACTTATTGGGGGAAAGCTGTGCCTGCACCCATTCGTTTTGTGAGGGAAACCTGAGCTGGTCCTATGCATATATGTGCTGTATTTGTGAGGACAACGTGTACTTCTGGAAACTTTGCTGCACTGTTGCCTAGACTGAGACCTATGGGTGCCTGTGAGGGAATTTGGAGCCTCTGCTTCCCATGCTGGACCCATTTGGTGTGTGATAGTAGCTTGCAGTGTGCATGATGTATTTGTCCAGTGTAGGACGGAAGCTTTCCATGCTGCTCCCTATGTGGCTCCTGTTCTTTGTGCAAGGGTCACTTGCACTGACACCCATATTGTACCTTTCCTGTATGTCAGGAAAGTTGCAGGTTCTGCTGCATGTGTTGTCTTTTGATGTGTGAGTAAAGCGTGCGCTGTTTGTGCCAGTACTATAGCTGTTTAGTGAGTTAAAGAAGCGGTGTGGCCCACATTCATGATACATAATTAATGACTTTACACAGCAAATTTAAATATTATCAGAAGGACCTCTTTGTGCTTTAAAGAACACTGGGACAGAAAAATGGGTTAACACTCCCAGCTGCACAGGGCGCTAAACCTCCTATTTAGAAGTCCTGGTGGAAGCAGAGCTAAAGGCGACCTGGACGCCGAGAGCCAGAGCCAGTGCCCCATTTTCGCATCTGGCCCTAATGGCAGGCCATCGGCGGCCATCAGCCTGGTTAAAGAATGTTCACCACGTGGATTTGCTGAAACACTAGATGAGGCTTTGTGTGTGAGTGTCTGCCCCATAGTTGCAAGGATATTGCTATCCAGGTATTGTAGGGTTGTTTTTAAATGAGAACATTTCTTCTTCTCTTTTTTTAAATAGACTGATTGATTTTTGTGGTTCAGTTTGAAGGAACTACTTAAGGTTTTAAAAGCACGTGTATTTCACCCCCAAGGTTAAAACTAAGTGGTTCTGCCTGTCTTCATTTTGTAGATCAGTTTTCTAATCAGAAGAAACTCCTACCTGTCGCATACGTGTAACGATTGATAGGTAGAGCGGTAAGCCTCACCTTAATTATTAAATGGTTTTGTTAGAGTAGCCATTGATTAAACGAAGCAACATTATTAATGATAGATGTGTATACTATTTCCCTACGTCAGTGTTGAATTACAAAGCAAAATAACCGCCTATGGAGTGCTCACGACTGGAAACCCGGTGTTGTAATGGTGAACATTGGAAACTGATGTTTTATGGCACAAGAGGTTCCCCTGATGAATTTCTCTATACTATTTTCTGATTAAAACGGGAATGAAACATGTCGGGATCATGAATACTGTTACATTTAACAAACAGTTAGAATAGGACATCGATTGTCTATTTAAGTTCCCCAAAGAAGGAATCTGCCAATGTTAAGAAGTGTTGAAATGCTAGACACATGAATTTTTGACTTTATCAAGTGTTAGCAGATTTAAGTGTCATTTGCTTATGACCATTGTTCCTCCCATTCGTTTTCTTAATATAGATCCATTAGAGAATGATATGCTTCTGGTTATTTAGTACTAGTCATTTTATCTTTGATGAAGTTTAAACAACACAATTGAGTTTTCTCATATAGGTGGGTTTTTGATTAATGTATTCAATAAAGAAAAAATGTGTTTATTAAATGATATGTGAGGTTATAATTCAGATACTTACACTAGTATTATTGTGAGTTTGTTGAACTATCTTATAGCAAATTGTTTTTTTTTACACATTTGGTTTTCATTTTCGAGCCAACTCCGCTAGGTAGGGTCCCATGTAGACACGGGCCATTGTAGGGAATAGTTTGGAGGTGTCAAGACTACATTGTGAAATTGTGTAGTTTTTACAAGGGCACAGCCTTGACCTCTTAAAACACCCTCAGTCCTTTCAAGTTGATTGGACGCCACAGGTATTGCCTTCACTCGTCTGTGAATACAGGCAAGCAATGGGCATTTCTCTGCCATCCATGATACCGGGAAAGAGGATGTTAGGGGATTACCACCACCCAAAGTTAGCCTTGGTGGTAGCCAAGCTACTGACAGCCACTAACACCCTCTCCCTGTCTGTAACTCCAGCAGCGGTTTCTGCCACTGTTTAGTGGAGGAGTAATGGATGCAGGAGGGAGAAGGCAGGGTAGATGCAGTGATATGGCAAGCAAAGCCAGTGGTAGTTCCATTCCAAAGCGGCGGTGCTCGCAGAGAGCCAGTGGGGTCGGTGGAAGGAAGAGGTAGCCTCATTCCTTCTGACAACTTTTAAATAGATGCCTACTGTATGGAATTAAAGGGGATAACAAAAGCCTGGAAAACTGCCTCACAGATGCAAACATGGGTGTTTGTGTGGTGGGTGGGAAGTGTGGGAAGCGGATGTCTGAGGGTCATTATTTTCAATTCTACTGATACAGATTTTCATTATTCTGCCTATTTGTGCTGCTAATCGTTCCTGGTCTGGCCATAGTTTCTAAGCTGCCCTGTATATCATATATTGTGTGTGATTTAATTTTACCTTGCTATGAAAAGGTCTAGAACATGATGGAGAAACTGCATCTAGAGAACATGGTGGGAAAGATATGCATGTGAAGTGGTGAGGACACATCTGGGATGAGGGGATTGCATAATCAGGACACATGGGGCTAGTAGTGGGGGCATCAAATTTACCTCTCGCCTAGGGGGGGAAAATTTCCTTGCACCAGCCCTTGCTGTAATGCAATGGCAGACCTCAGACTGGTTCATATACTAGGCTCCCCGCACCCACCATTTATCCATGATCCTCCCTACTTGCTACCATGAATGTTTGCATTCATTAATGTGCACTCATGATGAACCAATTAACTGGAACAAAAAGCATGACATTAGTTAATTCCCACATTGAGCAAACATCTGGGGCAAGATTACAGAAACTTTGCCCCGGTGCAAGTGCAAGGTTGTACCATGTTAGTGCAAAAAACATGGGGGCCATATTGGAAAACATTTGCACTCTGAAAACATTTATTCATGGTATAAGCACTTGAGAAAAAGTGCCCTAGTGCACAAAGCACACACTTTCAATACTTTTTTTGCCCTGGTGCAAAAAATTGATTGAAAATGCATGTCTTTTGCACTAGAGACATTTTTGGTGCTAGTGCTTACACCATGAAAAACTGCACTTGTCAGAGTGCAAATATGTGTGCGCTGGTCAACTATGCTCATGTGCCAATACGGTGGAACTTTGAGCTTGCAGCCTTGCAAACTTCCTGTAATCTTGCCATACATGGGTTTCTTCCATCCTGCTAACCAGTTGTCGCACCCGCTCTTGTCACTTGGCCCTGGAGACGTGGCCTAAACCTGTTAGGTGGTTTCCATGCTGAGCCACTGCTTACTGAAGATGCTACTGACATACGTGCATCCCAGACATGTTCTGAACCCGATGAGGCCATTATTATTTTTCTATTTAATTAATTCATGCTTGTCTCTATGTTTAAAGGTCATTTGCCACAAATGTTGCTGAATAATTATACAGCCTTCATTGTACAGCAGTCTGATTTTTGGGGTCTTGTTCAGCCCTCTATAAAGCCCTACAATGGAATACATAAATACATTTTTGTTTGGGGGTGGTGGATGTCTTCCTGCCATGATTAAGCCTTAAAGAGGCTGATGCTGGTCACTGGCCTCTTTGGCTTCAGCCTCCTTCAGTCCGGGAATCATTAGCTGCAGATATTTAGAGTCATGTCAGCAAAGTGATCAAGGAAGGAGTGTAGACCCCATGTCCGCTCTATAGCAATCCTTTGTTGGCTTCAACTTTTCACTTGCCTTTCCCTTCAAGCGCCACTATCATGCCCAATCTTTCACCCCCTTGACCATGCCCCCGTCCTGGGTCATCCCCCTAAAAACTCAACTGAAGGCAACCTTGCAAATCGATTTGCGATGTGGATGAAAGTCTCCCGTTCCTGCTCTCCTTGCCTCTTCTGGCTCTCATGACTGCCGTGGACTGATGAACATGACTCTAGTGTGCTAACCTGATCTCCGCGCCCCACTCCCACCCCTTCAAAGTCTCTTCTATGCTACAAGCATTCTCAACAGCTCCACCCCCATCTTTTCCTCCCTCTCAGCCAGTGACTTAGTTTCCTGGCGCGGGAGGATAGCTCAGGGGCAGTACGCTCGTCTTGGGTCTGCACTTAGAAACCTCTGGGTATTAAGCGCGTTATAAATAACCAATAACAATGACAATTTCCTGCATCTCCTTGAAAGTCTACAAGATCCCCGAAAGATCCATCCGCTGGCTCCCGTTACTGTGCCAACTATCAGCCTGCCACTCGCCTTTCCCACTACTCTAACATCCTTGAATGTGTAGCGTTCAATTAACTGGGTCCCACAGACGATACTGCATGGAAATCGCACTCACATGACTCCAGCCTCATTACCACGGTCCACCAGTACCAACTCTCCTCGAGTCTTCTTCTCCTTTATCTCTCCATTGCCTTCAACACTGCCCGTCACCACACTCGTCTGTTTCCCCCTCTGGCATTGCATAATGGATTCTTCCTTCTGTTGGAATGGTCCCCCTGCATCTCTGCTGGGTCTGCTCTTTCTCCACTTTTCTTCTGGCTTTACCCAGTGAGCTCTCAGCAGACACATCTCTTCTGTTTGCTTCTCCTAATGCTTATTTTGCTGATGCCTGTCCATTATTTTTCCCCTTCCCTTCCTTCCGCCCATCTTCCACTGGATGGCCCTTTGGGACCTGCTGCTCAACTCTTCCAAGATGGAAGTCCCCTACCTCCCAGGTACCAATGCCCCACTGCCCTTACCCTAAAGTTCCAACAGTTCATCAGCCATGCTGCCACAGTGACTGCCTCAATATTCGCAATATGTGTCCTCGCTTGCCACTCTACTGCAACCCCGATCTCCACACTTGTCCTCAGCATCTTTATTGTTGCTGTGGTCTCCCCATGGGCCTCTGCTCTAATCTTTTATACCTCTCAATATATTCCTTAGGTTTTCAACTCACACTTTCTACAGTCTCCCTCCCTTCTCTGCTACCTCTGTGCACTGCCTTCACAGTAGGTCCGGTATGCCACAGCAGTCCCTTTTGAGATTCCTCATCTCTATATTGAAGTCCTTTCATGGACTTGTCATCTCTATCTCCTTTCACTCCTCACCTTTCACTTGACATTCTTAAGCTCTTGGACAGTCCACTACCCCCTCATAGGCTGCAGCCCGCTTTTGCTCCTTTGCCCACTTGCACCCAACACTGGCCTGCCCTATCTTCTTAAATTCTGTATGTCGCCCTTTAATACTCAGTTTAAAATGTTATATCCAGGGAAGGAGCACTGTAGACCTGCAGAGGATCCACCCCTCGCCCCTCCCTCTCTTCCCCTATCCACGTCTCCTTCTACTACACTGAGTGCACACAATGGTTATATGTGATTTTACTGAAGTAGGTACGTTTATTAATTTGGGTGGTTCCCCCCAACGCCCTTGTTTTCCTAACCTTTTAACCCCATAACCCCCATTTTAACCCCTTACCCCACTACCATATATATATATTTAATTAACATTTTGGGTATTATTTGGGTATTTTTTACTTCGTTAAAACGTACCACTCTGAATTGTTTTCAGTAAAATGAATGGATACCCACAGGACTGTATCCAAAGTAAGCAATCTCTGCATATGACGTATACAATATGTGTGTCAGTCTGTCTGATCCTAGGCCCATGTCCCCAGTGGTAGAAGTGCACCAAAAAAAGTAGTGGAACTCTGCACCCGACCGTTCCGACTCACCTCGACCACTGCATCTCCCTACAGGATTTCGTCCCCACTCACTACCTGCTCCCAACCCGGCCGATTACCTCTCTGACCTTTTGCAAAGCAGCTTGTGAGGGGATTTCTCCGCTAATTGTGGTCCCGTGCTCATTTAATGAATACAAATTCCATCTTTGAATCCTACACTCAATGTTTTGGAAGTGCTACTTGCTTTCAGGCGTATTCCTTCCTCCTTTCCCATTTCCTCTCTGTTATCACAGGAGGGGTTGCCCTGGCGAGTGTCCGGGGATGACCTGGATGTGTTTTTTCAGGCGCATTTTGACTCAGCATGTGTGGGGAGTGATAAAGCAGGACATCTCTTTTCTTCAGATTCCAATCATTTGCGCATCTAAATGACAGTGTAGCATCACGATAACACTTGACACATTTTATGCAGACCCGGTCTAAGCCTAACACGCTGCGGCAGCGTTTCTGTGGGCTGGTGCAATGCTAGCTTTGGACTAATATAATTGCACCAGTTTCTATGTGAGGTGGCTCGGTCGAAGTATTTTGCCATATCTGTATCTCACTTGTGAGCACTTCCGTCTGCAGAAAACACACCTGTGCCATTTCCCCTCCCCCCGGCCCTCCACTAGCACAACAATGGTAGCTCCGCAGTTTCTTGTGTGCATACGCCCGAGGCATGGGTTTGTGGCAATTGCCTACTGGGCAGGCAACAATGTAAACACAGGCTCCTACACAGTACACGCGCAAAGCACCTCGTGCCATCAAAGTATTTACCTGCTGGAAATACCAGATTTCAGGATAGCCATCCAACTCCGCCCTTAATATTGGGGTTTTAGGACCCCGGCCCCCTCCCCATCGGAGAGAAGCACCGTGTGATGTGGGGGTACCTTGCCTTTTACCCATTTCTGATCCCTGCGGATAAAGTTCAATTAGAAAGGTTTCCAGGTAGCTTTGCAGTGCATTTCATTGGAACTCCCACCAGTACTGCCAAATTAAACTGGTTGGCTTTACATGTTTGCAGAAGGTACCCACATAAAGCAACCAATCGTGATGGGATTGAGCGTCCATGGAATAACCCTTATGGATAATAATTTCAGGTGGGCAGTCCGCCTTCGAGGACCTGTTGGTTCAGAGGGGTAGATGTGGTGTGTACTGGCTCATTTGTAAACCTCATCCCATGCATAGTTCTATCAGAGTTCGAATCGCAGCTTCTTCATTTGACTAAAACGGTGTGCCCTTGGACAAAACGCTTGTCCATGTGCTCGTAGTGCCTCTTATCTGACAAAGTGAGGAGTGCTTAGAAATCCAGGATGTAGTGCTACCGGTAAACTTTATCTTTCCGTTCAGCCTGGTAGAAGTTTGAGGTGACTGATTTTGGGGGTGTTGCTCACCCCACACAGGTGCAGCATTTGGGACTCAAATGCCTCTAGACACAGCGCATTAAATAGTGGGTAGTCTTGGATGAACGTACATTTTAACACCAGCTGAAGGCAGTAACGAGACACCCATGTATGGCAACGTGCATCGCGCAATTGCTATTCGAACTAGTGGGGCACCGTGCACAATTAGCAAGGTTACATCACGTTGCCAGGGCAAGTTGGAGGCAGATAATGTCTGTTCAATGGAGACCCGTTGTTACCCGCATGGCTGTAAATTCTCTCGTCCCTTGTTTAGAGGAAAGCAAGGCAATTCATGGACACACGATGAAGGAGTCGCCCTTTTCTCTGACCTCTTCTCTGCCGCTGAATGACCTTTTGATGACAGGGCACACACAAACATTAAGCCATAACTTTCAGCAGGCGGCAAGACGGATTGATGACGGCTTGATGGATGCTATTTACTCCTGGCGGGGGTTGGGGTGGGGGGGCTGTATTTCCTCAGTCCTGTCATTATAAACTGGTTCAGTCAGCAATTTGAATAGCCCGCAGGAAGTCCCGACAGCTGATCAGGTATGGCAGGTCCGGTGGGTTTTCCTGGAAGGTCACCAAGGCTGACGTGGGTGCTGACTGACCACAGACATTCTACCAAATAAGAACGCACTGAATGGCAAGGCGTGAAGTGGTTATTACGGCACCTACAGAGTTCTTGCAACCCTAGCCGATAGAGTTGTGGGGATTGGTTCTTTGGGCTCTCTATTTGTGCCTACATTTGGCACCATTTACCTGTACCAATACCTGGATTTGGCACCATTTACTTGCCTCTGCACCACTTGTTTTGTCTTTGTCTTATCCACCCTCTGACCTGTCCATAAATACCTGCTCTTCCTGTGTCCTGAGGGGATCCTCCAGCCAGTCCTTTCTTTTTTAGGTAAAATCATTTCCTCTCTCCTTATAATTAAGGGGCCACATTTTCCAGCGAGCTCTTTGCCTTTGTATAAAAATACAGAGTTGCTATCCCATTTCAGCTAGAAGGCAGTGCCGGATTACAAATTTGGCAAAGTAGGCACCGGTCTATGGGTAATACTCTTTTTAGGCCCCCCCTGACAACCAATCGAAATGATATTGATTTGATCTTGAAAGAAAATTACAATCAAGCTTTCTTAAATTGTTACCAAAAGATAGAAAAAAATGAATCGACTCAAAGAAACTAAAACTTTACACTAAAGACATGATAGAGAAAATACTGTAGTAATGTAATGTACCCATCAACAACTTAAATCAGCGACATCAGATTCACATACCAGTTTGTCTCTTAAAAGCTCAGCTGACAGTTTGTAAATAAATCCGGTGCAAACTACGTACGTGTAATGTACATTACTGATGGTCATCTCCATCTAGCGGCTGACGCTCACACTACTTAGATCAATGTTATCCCACTGGAGTGCATGCACGAGAAACCTCAAGAAACAAAGCTTTCTGTGAGTTAGTGTGTCTCGAGTTCTCGCTGACTTCAGACCCTAGTGGAATATTCGGGAGTAGAAGCTTCGAGAACACCGAGTATACATACCCGACGCTGCGTTACTAAGTAAGTAGCTTTTCTGAGTTATAATGAAGTTTCATTAACTTCACCGTCTACTGTAGCTGAACAAATCTATCTTGTTCAGGCACTTTTACTCATTTTTGGCTGAGACTTAAGAATTCTTTAATTTTCTTTCTTTTTTTTTGTTACATCTTTATTTGTCATTTTCAAACAAGTATATGGCAGAAATTACAATACAAATGAAACATTCCATTAAACAGAAATTGTCCATCATAGCACATACAGATATTAAATGTCAAACATGTCCCAAAATTGTATTCTCAAACTGACTAAAAACATACTTATAGGGACAACAGTAACTAATCTCAATAACATTAAACAACTAAAAACAAAAGTTGTCCATATTTCCAAAGATTTAGACGAAAGAAAAAAGCACAAAAAAACAACACTAAAACACACAAACGACAACAATTAGTATACCTCATCTTTGCCATTACCTAATCACTTAGATCAATGTGTTATTCACTCTGATGTTTCCTTACCATACAAATGAATTCAAGGTTTCCATAAGATCCAATAAGCTTCCTCCTTACCTTTCCTCTGAAACATAACCAACCCAAAATCAGATAATATCAATATATCATTAATCCAATCCTGAACTTGCGGTTCCTTCCTAGATTTCCACACTTTCAATATCTGTTTCACCACTATTACTAAGATTCTATCTATCCAAGACCCATACAACCGAGCCGTTAAACAACCGTCCACTACTTGCTAACAGTAAGACCTGTAACGGTCCTCTTGGGAATGTGATAGACAAAATCACATCCAGCCTGTCTAACACCTCACACCAAAAGGTTAAGACTCTGGGGCAGAACCACAGCATATGGAGTAAAGACCCCTTCTCTTTACCACATCCCCAGAAAATATCATCAGCAACTAAACCTAATTTACACATTTCTTGGTGAATAAGTCATAGTTTGAGATCCATTTCACTGCTGTGCCCAGTCCGCCACACATGCCTCTAAACTTCATCAGTGATAATAAAACCTAAACCCACTTCACAATTTGTTTCAGGTTACTCCTCGATTCTAACACTGAATCATCCTCTGGCATGAGTTTCAAACATGTCGAGTCTCTATGCGCTGACAAACAAAATATGGTCCATCCTGCATTCTTTCTCCAATGGTGCAGATAACATACTAAAAACCCGGGTCAAGAGACTCTCTAATTCCTCAAACCTATTCCTTTCTCTCCCACACAAATGAAAAAGCCTTTGAAGCTACTCAAAGGACATCAAACGTCCATCATGCATCAAATCCCCTAATGACAAAATCCCCTTTGAAATCCAGTTTAGCCAGTACAGAGTCTTATTCCCCATCTGCAATGCAGAGTTATGCCAAATAGACGATTTAAGATTTAAAAGTAAATTCCCACTAAAATTAAGTAGCCACCATGTCATCAAGTTTATAGTTACCTTAACACTTGGCAATTTAACCGACCCCTTAGGTAGTTATCCCATTGAAAAAATACTAGTCAATCGAAAATGTGATAAAGCATCCCTCTCAATTGCCAACCAGATCGGTCCCTGTTCTGTCCCCGCTGTCACATATCAGGCCACCTTCTTCAGGATTAAACCCCTGTAGTAACTTTTCAAGTTTGGATATCCAAAACCCTGTCTCATTAGTGTCTCGTAGTAAAATAAACTTTGGAATCTTAGGAGCCTTATTCTCTCCCCAGAGAAAATCGAGAAAAAAACCAATCCATTTCCTTTAGTAACATCTTTGAAAAATAAAGGGATATTGATCACATTATATATAAAACATTGTCGTCGCTCTTTATCCTGAAAGATTTCACCACAAACAAATGGGGAAAGTGAATATTTAAAGCTCTGTTGGTTTATTAAAATAAAAAAATAAAAATGTTTGTGTAATAACATTAATAATTGTTAATGCTTAGTTTTGTGCAATACAATTGGTTTATTAAATTTGTTGGTTGGTAAAACTTAAACCATATTAGTAGATAATTTGCGAGTGGGGACCGTGAAATTTCGAATGCCTAGCGGCCTCCACAGGGTCCTATCCGGGAATTGGTAGAAGGGATTTTCATGCTTATTTAAATGAACCATACATAACAGGAATAGCTAAAGGTGAAGGAAAGTTATACGCCAGTTATATCTGCCGCACTGCATTTAGCCAGCTGGTAAATTAGCTCAATGGGCCCAATTCGCACAATTGTTTCTGGCGCAAATAAACGGCACATAAAAAGTGGTATTCTCTTCATAAAGGGAATGGGGGCAGTATTGGATACACTTTGCAGTGGGGTAAGTAGAAGTTGGCATGGTATTTTTACAAAAATGTATTTCTAGTTCATAAAACGTTAACACATAGCACATTTAGCAATAAATATGCAGAAAATTCCTTTCAAAACACAACATTTATTTCTTTATTTCTTTATTTGGATTTATAAAGCGCACTGGCAGCCCAAGGGCATCGAGGCGCTATTACAAGAGAGTGACTTAGTTACAGGTTACGGCATTGCTTACTGGTTACAAGAGGCGTAGCAATGTTGGAGCAGGTAACAAGTACATGGGTGGCATAGTATACACATGACAAAGTTACTTGGATGAGAAGCAGTGACACATGCCAGGCGGTTCAGTGCCTTTAGGGATCTGAAGGGTAAGTATTCGGAGAATTCAGATGAACGGTCGTGTTTTAATTTGGAGCCTCCTGCCCGCGCTCTAGTGACCTTAGGTACAAACCAGAACTTATCCATAGAGCTCAATACAAAAATAAATAACTTTGACTAATCTCTTCATCAATTTAAATACACAATTGCATCTAGGGATATATGAATAATGACTAAAACTCAAACCTTTGTTATAATTAATTTCATTGAATAGCTGATCAACCTCTTCCAGAACCATTCACTTCCTCAATCGCCTTCTTGATCTACAAATCTACTAAAGAACAGTTTCTGTATACCCACAGTTTCCTGACAGTACATCATCCAATGTGTAAGCGTCTCTAGATTGGCCATGTTCTTGCACAACCTATGTCAGCAGTCCTTATTAATTTGGCGAATCAGCCACCATCTCTGGAGAGTCCCTCTGGCACTGTTTTAGCACTGGGACAGAAATTGCCCCATTGCCTTTCCACAGGGCCGGCCTGAAGGGCAGCAGCGCCCTGGGCGAATTGGCGCACCCTGGTTAACAGGGGGTGGAAGGGTGCTTGACCAGGATGGGTCTTTCTTTTAAAAAAATCTTTTCTTTTTTTTTTAACCTCCTCGCTCTGGCAGGGAGGTTAAATAGGGCGCGTCAGCACCTCATTGTCATTGAATGAGCCCGCCTCCGTTGGTGCATTCAATGACAATGAGGCGCCTGCCATGCCTTCTGCCACCACGCCAGCTCGGGGGAGCCCTTGTAAGACTCCACCGAGTTGGCGTTGTGAGGTGCTAATGGCATGTGTTGTCATTAGGAGCGCCAGTAGCGGAGGGGCATATTTAAATGCACTCGCCGCCGTGGGCGCGTTTTATAGCAAAAGGCCGCCTGCCACGCCTTCTCCCACAACGCCAGCTCGGGGGAGCCCTAGAAAGACTCCCCCGAGCTGGCATGGCGGGGGCTAAAGGCACCCTGGGGGGCGTGGCGCCCCGGGCAGTCGCCCGGCTCACCCCCCCCTAAGGTCGGCTCTGCTTTTCTGTATTTGAACTAGGGCATACATTGCCATCATGATCAATTTAATTGAAAGAAAAGGGTGTTTGCACTGGATTTATGTTTGCCCTGGTGGTAACACCTGTGCAAAATTGCCAAGGTGGCCCCAGGATGTGCGCATTATGGAAATGGGTGCTATCATGCCCTATACTTTCCGTGAGCACAATTGTGCATATTGGGGGCAGGGAGTGGGCATTTTCACGCATTACAAAGCCTATCCTCCTGAATTCACAAATGGCATGTGCCTTAAAATGTGTTTAATGAACCGCTGTTGTCGCGTTTGCATTTATATTGCTCATAAAGGCATAGATTTGTCCCCCCTAACATTTCTAGAGGGCTCGTCACAGTGGAATGTGCTCCGCACTCCCAGTGGTTTCCAATAGCTTAGTATAAATTAGTGTAAGGAGGGTCACTTTGGTGCCCATTTATGCCAGGGGCAGGCCTGCGCATTATGTTGGCATCAACACAGTCTTCTGGGAATGCACTGGTCACTTTTGTGAATAAGTACTGTGGATCCCAGAACTGATCAGAGACCTGGGAGGTGAGCAGGAAGAAGAGGAAGGCCAAAAAGGGTTGCAATCACATGGCCAGGGTCAGGGTTACAGAGACCTGATGAGGCCACATGTTATAACTAGGACACCCAGAAACAGAAACAAGAACGGAACATGAGTCAAGACCTTCCTCGGCTGCAGGATTCATGGGGAGCCAGGGCCTCCGTTGGCTCAGAACTCCTCAAGTATCTCTAAGTACATGTATACACAATTGGGATGGTATAGGCACACCCCCAGGGATATTTGGGGTGCTTAAATGAGCTAAACGATGCAATCACAATTGCTTGGCTGTAGGTGCTTTCACATGACATTTGCTGTGGGAAAATGGGCTGTGTCAAGAAGGTCCTAACAATGGTCACTGAACAAAACATGGTAGTAAAACACGTGTGATCTTGTATCTGAAAATGCCATTCTCCTTTCGGGCATGCACAAAGCCATTGTGGGTGAACAGGATGGCACAGGCGTACAGAGGGCGGCTTTCAGCCATGCAAGTTTTACTCCATCTAGCACACGGATCAGTTCTTTAAATTACTTTTGTTGGAGAGGTGCTACTTCTAGCTGTAGCTTGGAGTCCTACCTGGATAGCTCAGTCGGTAGAGCATCAGACCTTAAATCTGAGAGTCAAGGGTTCAAGTCCCTGTTCCAAGATCACTTCTCTTAGGGTGGGAGGATATCTCAGGGGCAACGCGTTTCTCTTGGAAACAAGACGACAACAACACAGGTTCGAATTCTGGCTCGTGCTTAGAAACCGGCTCTGGTATTAAGCGTGTAATAAAAGAACAATTATAATTACCTGCTGTTACCCCCAGAGGGTAAACACTAGCCAGGGCCGGAGTTGAGCGCTTTGTTCATGTTAAGTTATTAATAATTAAAAACTAATGTGTGTATCTCATCACACCGAGAGCCTTATGTATATATTGGTACATGTTTAATTAGGTTATTTTTCAAGCTGCAATATTATTTATTTGTTAGTCACTTTATCTCTGACCAACAATCACTGAATGGTATGGGGCAGTGTTGAAAATGTGATCCAGTATCTGAAAAGGTTGTTTTCACTTTGTTGGGGGGCGCCAGTAGAGGTGGACAGGAGTTTTGGTCATGCAATATATTAGTCATCTGAAGACCAGAGAAAGTTTTGATGGGTGGTACTGCAAGTAGGGGAGCAGGTGGGACACAGGAGAGGTTGCTCTATATATTGCAGCCGATGTTTGTACCATAAAATATCTCTACGCAAAAAACATATGGCAAGAAGTAATACTGCAAAAATAGTAACAATCAATTCAAAGTAAATACAAAGGTTACCAGACATTTCGTCGAAAAAAAATGGTCAACTGGACATTTGGTCGAAACCATTTGGTCGAAAGACAAATGGTCGAATTGGTTTTTTTTGTTTATTTTCACTTTTTTTTTTTTGGGGGGGGGTCCCCCCCGCACCCCCCTTTTTTTTCTATAAAACCCTTTTTTTCCCTAAACTAAAACCTAAAAAATATATATATAAATAAAAAAAAAAATTCGACCATTTGTTTTTCGACGAAATGTCTTTCGACGAAATGTCCGGACACCAAATACAAATGATGTCCATCATCAGTCCATCATTAAATGCATCTTCACAGAACCAGAAACTCATGGGATCCAGTAAAACCACCCACAACACAATACATCTGTGTACACATCTGGATGCTCTCCCACATCCATCTAACTTTCTATGCGCAAACAGACATTTTGAGGGGCAGAGGTGCTGTGTCCTATCTTGATTACACACAGATCCCTCCCCAACCCCCCCTTAACCCCCGGCACAGAGAGAGAACACACAGAAACAGTTAAACTGTTCGTTGTATGTTTTAATTACATGTACTGACGGACCATGAATTTCATTATACAGCAAAACATACATTGAGACGGAGATGCACTTGGAAGCTGGCTAAAGGTGTGTCCGTGAAGACATGGTGCGGAATGCCGGCACTGATGTGTGAGCCTGTTGGGCTTTAAAGGCTTGTTAGCCAGGGACTGCAGCTTTTGAAGTCTAGTGGATGGGACTGGGCTGATAGCTAAAGGTGTGATCGTGAAGGTGGCGTGAGAAGTGCTGGCATTGATATTTGAGGGCATAGAGGTTGAAGGCAGAGACAGTTGAGGAGAGAAGTAATGAGTTGTTGCTTATCCTGTTCCTCCTCAACCCGCCACTCAAACTGTGCAGTAAGCTTCCCATGCAGGTTCAGAGGAATTTTGTGGGAACCAAACAGTCCTTGCAGCAGAGAATTTGGGGCTACAGAAAATACTCAGATAGCATGTTAACCTCATGGACAGTTGCAAAGGGAAGAACATATGAATACAAGACAACACACAGTACTGAAACCCCATTAGTCTTCTGAGGCTAATAGCAAAAGAATAACACCCTAAAAAAACAGAAAGAACACAACACAGAAACCCCAAATCAAACACTTAAACGGATTATACTGTAGAAAAGTGAGAGAAAATGCAGTGGTTTATACTGTAATATGGGGAAAAGACAGGAAAGTGACAACACACTGCACAGTCACCTACTGTCCATAATTAGAAGGATCTTGCCATTCTACTTGGCTTTAGCCCATGAAAGGACATCTTTATTCATGAGCTGTTTTGTTTCCATTCAGTGACTCGTGCCACTAGCAGATCGGGTCTTGAAATATACTGCATTCAGACTTGGGTTGGCAGAAATGGTGGGACTTGGAATCTCTTTCACAATTTAAAGTGGTACAAGGATCATTTTCACATGCACATATGTTCTATTGTGCACATTTCGTACCTTTTTTCCTGTTTGAAGCAGTACCAGGGTCCTCCTATAAGGCCCTTCCTCAAGGCCCCTGCCTGTCGAGGCACACATCTCTGCAGCCCCTCAAGCATACCACATGAAAAAGGAGACAGACCTCGACCTCGCCTTATTCCAAGCCTTGACAGCACTGGTGCAGCATTGCCTGAAGGCATTGATTGGCCTATCCACGATATCAACATATGGTAGGAAATGGGCAGGCAGGCGAAGCCAGCCCTCCCATAAGGCCCTCACTTAAGGCCTGTGTGGGCCTGTCTGGGCACGGATTGGCGCAGGGCGCAAGACACCCTGCCTTTCTTTGCTCGTGTGCATCAGCATGCCCATCTTAACTCTGATCATGCTTATATTCTTCCAGCAGTGCCCCAACCCAAAGCTTTATTGCCTTTAGTTCCATCTAATGAACAGCGGATCCAGGACAGAGCTACCCGCAAGCTGCTACAAACCACCTAGGCTATAATAAAAGCCACTTAGTTGCTTCCCTGTCTTGGCCAGATCCTGAAATCTAAACCGCTAATGTAGCAAGCCCTCCTGACCGCCTCTCTTCCACGGTCTACACCTGCTCTGAGAGCCCTCAGCCACAATGGCCCCAAGTACACACTGATACTACACATCGCCCTCAGTTCCATCTCTGAAGGTAAGCGTATGTCTGACGGTGAGCACCCATGCTTCAGACTAATCCTTCACATCAGCTGCGCCCCTCACATTCTGCTCCCACTCCCTACCTACTTCATACCCTCCCTCGTACCACTGTGCCATCCCTGCCTATTCTTACAGCCCCCCACCTTGCCCAACCCATCCCATCAGCTACACCTCACCCTCTGACCAGGTATACCCCCCTTCCCCTCATTCTGAACCACTCTTCACCTTTCGTATCACCTTTATTGATAGCCCTCCCTCACAGATCATGAATGCCGTTGTGCTTACATAGCCTCACATGGGCTCAGACCCCCTCATCCACCTCTCTGCTCACACTTTGCAGCCTTTCCTCCCTACCCACTCCCTCCCCCAGCCACTTCCACCCGCAACCAATGCATACGCTCTCGGACCATGACACCTGGTGCCCCAGCCACAGGCTTCTGCCTTTGTCCCCTGATCCCTCCATCCCCCACCCCCTACCTAATATCCTTTGCACTCTTATCAACACCCGCTCTCTTGCTGCGCATGCAACAGACATCTTTGACCTCCTCACAATTAACAACTTTGACATCCTAGCCATCACTGAGACCTGGCTCCATGAGGTAGCAGGCCATGCCCTCCAAATTGCCATTCCTGACAACTATGCCATTCTAAGAAATGACAGGCCCAATCAAAAAGGTGGTGGAGTTGCAATCATTTACAAAGATACTGTCATCTCCCATCAGTCACCCTCCCTAACTGTCAGTCCCTTACAGCAAAACTGTCCTTGACTCCCACCTCTGCCATCACTCTACATATTATCTACAGGCCACCCAGACCAAGCAATTCATTCGAGAATGACCTCCTCCGCTGCGATCTTAAATCCAACTCCAAAATCATGGAAGTCACAAATTTTAATCTCAGCTTCACAGACCTTCAAGACAAGAAGGCCACATCCCTTGCAAATGCCACCTCTTCCCTTAGCTATTCCCAAAAAAATCCTTGAGCCCACTCACACCCTAGGGCACACTTTGGATTGGCTACTGGACCATAACTGTAACACAACCGTCCTAGGATATACCCCCTGCGCCTGGTCAGATCACCATCTAATCTCCTTCACCATCCCCTCACAAACAGAAACCACACATTGTCCTCACCGAACGTCCTCCATCCTCACTAGATGCACCCGGAATCTCGCCTGTGACTGCCTACAGCCACTGCTTGCTCACCTTCCCCCACCATCCCACACCCAATACCACGCAAGTGGATATCTTGGTTAACCAATACAACACCGCTCTCTCTCAAGCCATCAACACGCTTGCATCGGTCAAAGATTGCAAGCCCAAGGACATACAAAAAAACCATTCAAGTGACCACAACAGCCACCTATAATTCGTGCATAGCGAATGCTGAATCCAACACCCGATAAGATAACTCTTCACTATCCTACGAGAGCTTGAATCGCCAGTGATGCCTTTCGCTCCATTGTCATCAAGAATGACGCCTGGTGTAACAACATCCAGAACGCTATGCTTGGAAAAACCACTTCAATACAGTATAAGATCCAGCTTCGACTCACCAATACCAAAAGTTCCTCACCCCTTTGGAGCCTCAGACCCCAACCCACCCCTCATCCACTTCCACATGGGTTCTACATAGACTCCTGCGCTGAACAGTGTTTTGAGATTATTGAGGCTACAGACAATGCTGCTAATATCTGCATTTAAGATGTAGACTTCATTAATTTTTGAGGAATTTTTAAATGCAAATATGTGGACTTTTAAAAAAAACAGAAGGTAGTACTTTATCAACATTTTGGGTTTGAAATGTTAACATATTGTAATTTGGAAATAGAGTTTTAACATTTTTTCTGTACTTTGCACGAGTCACTTTAGTGGTGGCAGGCACTGGTCACTTTGTTGAAGCACAGGCCACTTTCAGATGTTTTTAAACTGAAGTTGTTTTACAAATTTACAAAGAATAAAATGTGATTATTTTCCATAATTACGGTGCCTTGCTTATTAAGGTTGAATATTCCTGATAATCAGGTACCGTTGTCACAATGCAGTACTAATACTAGTGTATGGAATGGTTTGAACTCTTAGTTACTCTATATCATAGAGACATAGAGGTAAGGAGCTTCAGAGTGTATGGGCCTCATTACGAGGCGGGCAGTAAGGGGTTAACGGCACCGGTAAAGGTGCCGGTGCCGTTAACCCCGTACTGCCCTATTACGAGATCCCCTAGCGGGACCCGCTCTGGGTGTCTGTTTTTACCAGACGTCCTTTTCGGGCCACGTGAGGGGCCAAGCATGCTAACAATGGGCCCGTTATTAAGAGGCCCGTTGTTAGCATCATCGCCATTCCCATTGAGCGCTATGGGGCTCAAATGGGAATGAGGATACATTTTTACCAGGTCCATGGAATGGGCAATTACTGGGTCTGCCAAGGTCGGCATGACCCGGTAATTGCCCATTCCATGGACCCGGTAAAAATTCATTACCGGCGGCAGCCGTGCCCTTAATAAGGGCATAGCTACCGCCAGGGTCCTAATGAGGCTCTATATGTCCTCTTCCACTTCCATTCAGTCACTGAAACCAAAGTTGCCAGCTTCCTCAAAGACCTCAAGCCTTCACGCTATAAAGGCGCCATCTGTCCTGCACCTATCATCAAAGAAAGTGCTGACCTCCTACTCTCACACATCACGGTCATCATCAAAGTCTCCTTCGCCTCATGCTCAGTCCTTTCGGCACTAAAAGAATAATGGATCTTTCCACTCCTGATGAAAACATCACAGCGATAACGACTAACTACCGGCCAATCACGGCAGTCCCATTATTGTTGAAAATCTTAGACCGAGCTGCCTATATCCAAATCCAGCAGCACATTGAGCAAAACCACATCCTCAGCCCCCAACAATCTGGCTACTGTCCCAGACATGGTACTGAAACTGCCTTACTTGCCCTCTAAAACCAGATTGATGATTCCAGAGATTCTGGCAATCTCTCCCTCTTAATGCTCCTTGACCTTTCTGCTGCATTCTTCCTATCCGACTACTCCATTCAATGTCACCACCTCACTGCCTTTGCCGCCTTCTCACCAGATACCACCAAATGGATTGCATATTTCCTGGTGTACCTCTCTTCCCGAGTCTCCTCCAACAACACTCTACCATTCCTACAGCCTCCAATTGTGGAGTTCCCCAAGGCTCCTGTGTGTCACCCACTCTCTATAATGTTTACACCAAGCCTCTTTTCGATCTCCTGGCTCACTCAACATCAAATACACTAATTATGCTGATGATATCCAGATTCTCATCCCTCTCGCCGGCAACCACCATACTGACCCTCAGAAAGTCAACGCTATCTACGAAACCATTCAAACTTGGATGGCCACCCACCTCCTATACCTCAATAATGAGAAAACAGAACATCTTCTCATTGTCAACCCTTCCCTCCTCTCCAGACTTAGCCCAGACTACCAAGCTTTCACTACTGACAACTACACCATCCATATTCCACCAGCCATTAAAATGTTCAGTGTCCACTTAGACTCAACCCTGAACATGTCCTGCCATGTCAATGCTATCGCCTCATCAGCAGCATATACCGCAAAACTTCAAAACTTATAACGCCAGAAGACACATCTTATTTTCCAACAATTGCATTAACCTCGCTTGTGCCCTATTTGACTCCAAGTTAGATTATTGTAATGCTCTCCTGGTAGGCACTTCTCAAAAAATTGTAAACTATACAGAATAATGTATAATAATGGCCTCACTTCAAATCGACAGCCTGAGGAAGAAGACCCTTGTCCTGGCACCCTTCCACGAGGCTTGGAAGGAGCCACGAGCAGCCAGTCTGCCTTTATCAGGTTAGCCCAGAAGAGCTTGAGGGGTAAACTGGAAACACCCCATCTCGATCGGAGCACTGTGAGCAATTTGAACTTTTACAAAGAAATTATTTTTTAAAGACCTTTTAAAAATCATGAACTGCTTTAATCCATCCTTGGAGCGTTATCTGGAGGCCTGGTGTGTTTCATTACACCATTTATCTTAATTGTATGGTGTGATGCCTTGGAATTACTTTGTTGGACTCCCTTACAACATGGCCTCCTCCTAATTGTGTCACTGTATTGCCCGACCCCCTCTCCCTGCTCCTCACTAATTGGACCTCACTGCTACCTTGTTGCCCAGTCAGGTGAGCCAGGAGGCGAACGCTGGCCCCCAACGTAAGGCCCTTGCTGAGCCTATCGGAGCATGATGAGGCAAGGGGGCACCTCTCCCTGCAATCTCCTGCAATCTCTCAGCCCTAAGAAACATGCAAAGATCTACTGTCAGCCCAGCTGTGCTAAGCTACCATGAGGCATGCTCTCTCCTCCTCCTGTGACACTACTTTCTGACATTTTGGGTGATCTCCTTCACGCACTAACCTTCTCCTGCTTCCACATAGCCTGAGTTATCACCACCCTGCCTCACATACCGCCAATTGCAAGCCTAGCCAAACGTTTCTTCAAATGCACATTCCATCGGTGTTGCCATTTTGTTTTTGTGTGATAATAGTGCCTGTATCAAACACCGAATTTAGCTGTCCTTACACCTGTGTTGCCATTTTGTTTTTGTGTGGTCACAGTGCCTATATCAAAAACTGAATTTAGCTGCCCTCACGTGTCTGTGTTGCCATTTTTGTGTTGTGTGCCTGATTGCTATTCCTAGTGCATCTGTTTTTCCCTCCCTTTGGCTATTAGGCCGCCGGGTGAGTTTGTTCTTCTACTCTGCTGTGCAGCCCCTACTCTTTCTTCCTCCCATCCTCCACCACCCCTATGGCACTTGCCATCGCCCAACTGATATACTATCACTTATCCTTCCTCTCTCACAAAGTCTGGAAGAAATAAGCTTAAAAAAGATAGCCTGACCACTAACCCTGGCCTACCTATCGCAGACACCTATGTCAGCGCATCTTCCAGACAGATTGTCACTGATATCCTTTTTTCTGTCCCATCTCCTGATCTATGGAGTCGTCATCTCATCTCTACTCTCTCCCCTCTCACATCTTCACCCTTTAATGGTGGCACTAAACGGGAAGTCGGCTTGTCGAGCTTCGCATCATCTAGATATATGATTAATGTCTATCACACTGGCACCATCTTGGTTCAGGGTCTTCAACTCAACCTCTTCCTCTTTGACTGGCGCCTGTCATCCGTCACTAACTTCCTTCCAACACCTGTTACTCCTTCTTTCACTCTCTGTCCCCACCCCACACCCCACTGACTGGTGTACCACACCCCTGTAGCCCTCCTTGGAAAACCATCAAAGGTAGAGACCTCTTGCATCTTGCCACACTTAATACTCGTGAGATAATGGCCCTTTAGTAATGTGCATGCAAGGGATGGGATCGCAGAGTAATTCTGAGTCCAAATAATTGAACTGACTCAGGAAGATGGCAAAGGTACTGTTTTATTAACAGTTATCTAAAACAGGGAGGTTACAATGGACATCAACCAAATGTTCGCTCAGGCTCTCAATGACTTTCTCATAAAATCATCCTTATATGCAAAAGATATGCCCGACGTGATGTCAACCTATGTGGCAAATAATAGAAAACCTATCAAGGGTTGGGATGAGCTAAGGGAAACATCTAAATATACTTTCAATAGGGACTAGGATTGTGATTGGCTGCCAACTGTTAGGTGGACAATGTATGCCTACCTCTAAAAACATGTCATCTTTGACCGTATTAAGTACACCATTTATCATTGGTCTTGACACTATAAGGCCCTTCATTATAAGGCTCTCTATAATTGGTTGGCACACTCATGCCATGTCTGGAATATTTGGTTCACTTAGCAGCACATAAACTCAGACCCAGTTGCCAGGAGGTGGACTTGAATTTACCTCCCCACACTATTGCCCAACATCTCTCATCACCCTTGCCTTCTGCCATGAAGATTGTCTTTGAACTTGACCTTGCAAAGTATCCCTGTCTGTGGTAATATATGGGAGTGCAGGGCTCTCACTATCATTGTTCTAGGACTCCAAGTTCAACTCTATTTCCATCGTTGGCTCACATGACAGGAGACCACGGTTTGGTCCATTTTGCAGCCTTTAAATGTCTTAAATGAATAAAACCTGGCACTCTTGGTGTTCTTTCTTTACACCTTAACAAGGGATGATTCATCCTTTGCACATTCCCTGCTTTCAAAAATAGATAACCAACCTTGGCTGCCTCCATTTTGATACCAGGCAAGACAGTCTCGCCAGGCGCTTCCAATCTCAGCTTATTCTTGCTGCAACACAGTTCTCGACCTTTCCTCTACATGGGTCCGGGATTACTAAATTCATGACACCAATGTCCGGCACCTATACAATGGCGGCTTCGCATGCAGTCTATTCACTACATGTAGCCAGCTTCCATGATGACTTAGTCTACTTCAGTTTCAGCATCTGTACAATTATTGAACAGTTGATTTTCTGCAGTACTTCACACGCGTGCAATCTTCTTCTCGCATATGAACGTTTTTTCGATTCTTAACTTAGTAATCAGTTTCTGTAAGGTCCATGCATTCTCTTCAGCCAGTATTCTCAGGCCGTCACGCATATTTCTTGTGAAGCCTCTAGCTTCTCACTTCGCTCCTTTTCATATTGCTTCAGGGAGTTCCTCCCTCAGATTGTCATCTCAGTGGATACCTTCTTTTGAATATCTGCTGCAGTGTTGGCACAACTGAGGGTGTCACACATGGTACGATCTCAGGCCTCCAACATATAGGAGGTAGGGGTGTGGGATTTTTTTGCAGAGGTATGGAACTTCTCCTCTCCACTCGCTCTCCCATCAAACACTCTGCCAATATCTGCCTCTTCCTTGAAGACCGTGACCTCACTATCCTGGCTCTTACAGAGAAGTGGTTCAAGGCGAGCTCAGTCACTGCTTTTGACTTCCTTTTCCCTGATGGCTATAAGATCATCGGCAAGCCTCACCCTAACCGTGCTGATGGTAGGTTTCTCTGATCATCCCTGTGTGGGCCATACCCACCCATCTTTACTCTTCCGTCGAGAGCCTGGTCTGCAAGCTGGTTGTTTCTCCCACCTCCTCTCAAACCTTTGCCACTATCTAGAGGCCACCCAGCTTCCACCCTGTTCCTCTCTGAATGGGCTGATGTTTCCTCCTCTCGCCCCACAACCACCTCTACCCTCGCTTTCGTGGGTGATTTCATTCCACCTTGACTCTTCACCCACAGCATCCACTCTCATCCGTGATCTCTGCTCCTCGCTTTCCCACTCCTTTCTCCCTTCCGATCCGACCCATACGGCTGGACACACTCTTGACAACTTCATCCACACTGATCTTTCACTCTCCTCCCCTCTAATCACCCCTCTCTCCTGGTCAGACGACTCCCTCTTCTCACCTGGCTCCTCTCGACCCTCTGACAGCACCTCCCCTAGCCCTGTCAACCTCGTTCATGAACTTCCGTCCGATGAAACGAGTGTCAGTTGCTAAAGGATTTACATATAGCTTCTTTGTGTTTGCAAGTAGTTGTGGTACTTATGGCCGCCAACATCATATGCATGCAGAGTGGTTTAGAGCGGTGAGAAGCCTGTCAAAGAGGCTAAGATTGGTTACCCTTTGCCAAGCCTTCCTGCGTCGTCGAGCCTCCATGAGGAGTACGCCCGAGCCAGAATGTTAATGAGGAGGCGCGAGGGCTGCGTATTTGGGGGCTGCGATTCACCAATAGCAGCTCACTCTCCTCCATTAGGTTTGACATATCACCTCAGATCATCAGCATGGTATGGGGGTCCCGGAGTTCTTCCAATGGCCCCAGGACCTGACGCACAACCTATGACAAGTATTTTATTTTAGTCACCCTGTTGCCTTCAATTGCATATTCCAGTGCACTGCAACGACTGTAAATTGGTATAAATGCAATGGAAGACAAACAGAAAAGTACAATAATTAAAATCTGCAAAGAAAGCTGACGCATCGAGGGCACAGGGTTCCCTGAAAACTGCAGGGATCTCAAACTCAAGCAGTTTAACACCTATACCGGACATGTTTAGGCATTATTTTCGCATGAATGAAGCATGGCAAACATCAAATACATTTCGGAAGCTGTGACAAATTGAAACCATCTCTGTATGTATTTTTCAGGAGTCGAGAACCTGTTCATAAGAGTGTATTGTTGTATTCCTCTGTAAAGCACTACGTTGCTTCTCGGAGCTAGGTCTGCACTCAATAAATACCATAATAATAATAATAATGATAGCATGATTTGATGTTAGGTTCCAACAGTAAAAGGCCACCAGCCTCATCTAGACATCTTTAGCTTTGCTTCATCAGGTATTTCGATCCCCTGATTCTGTTGCCTTTTTTTTATTATAACAGTCTGTCTTTTCTACAGGTGCTAGTATGGATGTTTTCTAGGGTTGACCGTTTTTGAAATATAAAAAGACATCAATTTCCAAAGTAATGTAATGTAAAGTGGGCTGATCTAGCCCCCTCCTGCCATTGCTGTTGGCCTGGCTGCATGTAGCTCTGTAAGATGATGGGAGCTTTATTGGGTAGTGGGACAGGCAGATGCGAAACCTGTTGTGTTGACGGGTGAAGGAACTCTTTTCCACCTCCTTTTGCTAAGGATTTAACTTTATGTCCCTGGCATCTGCATTCCTCCCTACATCTTTTACCAACTTTATTGTACTTGTTGAAATTTGTTAATAATAAATAATAATAATAACCATGTCAAAGCACAGTGCCTGGTATGTATTACGAGAGGAACAATTCCTTTGGGCACATACACATTGCTGATAGGGTATCTTGCTAGTGGGTGAGCTGATGCTGCAGTTAGGGTGGAATTGGCTGACATTATTTTCCGAAACATGGTGGCTTCAACAGATTCTTAAATAAAGAAAAACAATGTGTTCCTTGTTATAATGTATGTATTTGATGTTTGATTTGTCATGTGTTGTTGATCTTATTAGTCTTTTTGATGTGTGTGTGTAAAGTGTGTATTCACTGTATCACACTAAAATAAAGACAAACAGTTTTTCCGTGTTACAATTGCCAGTCAAATTTAAATTCAAATCATTAAAAGTTCAAAAATGACACAAATTCTAACAGGGCATCATAACTCTCCTTCCAAATTACAAATAAATAATCAATGAATCTCAACCATATGTGTACAAAGATGTACCTCAAGATCCTTGAATATACTAAGTACAGAGCTCCATGGTCCAACAACCCATTTGGCAAAAGCTCAGGTACCTTTGAAACCCTGCTACTGTTCCACGTAATGGCGTCATGTGGCTCTTCTCATAGGAGGGAGTCCTATCTCTCATCTCATGGTTGCCACCCAAAGATATTAGAAAACGGGTTGGACCCAGGTCATTGGGGCGTGGGGAGGTCTTTGAGAGAGGGTATTTTAAGGAGCCTGCTATCCCGTAGCCCAGACTCATTTTTAATCCAGAAAGTAGAACATACTTTATGCTTTCCAAAACAATATGGAGAAGTAAAACCTACACCCAGTAGTGAAGGGACAGGGGCTTCACTCTTTGTTTAGGTTATGGAGGTCATCGTATAGGACGTAGGAAGGTATGGTTGATGGTGACCACGGAACTTTTTTTAAATTTTTTTTATTATGCATTTAGTCACAAACAAGGACTTTGCACATTTTACATCAAATACTTCAATCAGAATCATATAACATTAAAAGTAAAGAAGGCACGCATATAAAAAAAAAAGAAAAGGAAAATGACCAAAAAAAAGAAGGAACTCCAAGTATAAAAATATGATCAAAAACAACAAAATATCCATAATTACACCTTGCTCATCAAAGTTCAATCACAAAGTCAAAAAAGAATATAACATATCTTCGCGAAACAGGATCCCCGCTCCCCTCCGCCGATTCCGGCACCAGATCAGGCTAATCAGCCCTACTGGCACCCGGACTCGGGAGGACAAGGTACCAGCCCTATTCAGAGCTAATCATACTACTCAACTGGCCCTGAAAAAGACTTAGGTCGAAACGTGCATCGGCTGTGTGCACTCACCAATGTTAAACAACTGTTGGTATCTGCCACTATGATTTTTCATATTTGCCTTGTGGAATTGCAAATGCAACAATAAAGCAATAAGTTTTAAGCACAAATACGACTGCTCTAATCTGACCATGAATCTATACTTAAGCATAATTGTTACACCCCTGGGTCATTGAAGCCCCCCAGCGCCCATCATCATCCGCAGTTTTGTCATCCCACCTAACATATTAAGTACTCACATAAATAGCTATATTTAGAGCAAGAACCCAAAATTACAAAACAGATAATAAATAATGCCATTCGTCCGTTCTTTAGAAATGTTCATTCCTAACAAAATTCTTATAAAATTCAATTCATTTAAGAATTGTAACAATGCAATGGACAAAGGAATCTCCTTCCCAGCTGAAATCCTAGACTAAAAATCCTGGGTAGAAAGCCAGGCTGTATCATGGACAGAGCAGGCAAAGTCATTTTCTCTGAGAACATAGGTCGAGGTGCATGACATCAACCAGTGCCTTACGTCCTCTATGAGCCCTCTACCACAAAGGGTACATTCACCAGCAAGCGTATCTAGTTTTTGCCTTATGCGTTGCACTTCATTGGGTTTTAATCAGGTTTAAATGAAAGCGCAATACCTCTGCTAACCAGGCAGGATTAGGGAAACGCCTAATATATGGAAGAACATATTCACTAGGTGTTTCGCATAGTGTGACATTTTATGTATTCTTCAAACTACTAAGCACGACCCTAGTTTGTATCCAGTCCGCAAGCACAAGGGCCTGCTTTACCTTGTCTGGATTTTCTATTAAAGTATTGTTGGTACATTGACAATTGGCTAAAATCTTTTCAGCATCTAAATGTCTATTTGTCAAATAGACATTCTCATGCATGGGAAGATATGCGTGGATATCCTCATACACGAACATTCTTGGGGAACTGAAACAAGTCTATAAATGGCAAGAACCCTCCAATTATAATAGGACTTCAAAGAGTGCAAGCCTAACTCATACCTCAACCTCGAGATGCATATGGATAGGGGTAGAGATAGTGATTTCTTCCAAAGACAGCCCTCAAGCCGGTCCCAATTGATATTTCTGGCACAAGGGTTACATTCCATGCCATATAGGATGGATGGGAGGATCTTGCCCTTGCAGAACTTAATAAGAGGCATGAGAGAAAATCTACAAAACAAATGTAACCATTTTTTTCTTTGGCAAATGAATTGTACTCTCGAGTTCCACTGTTAAATCCAGCACTGAGTGTTTAGATGTGAGATTAAATTCCAAGTATTTTTCTTTTTTCTCTATTGAAAGCGTCTGCAGGTCAAGTGTCCAATGAAATCTTGATGACTTTGTAGATGATTTACCGAACATAATTATACAAGTTATATTTGATTTGTTTCAAGACCATTCTTTTTTGCAAAGACCTCAAGGGCATTGAGTAGATGTTGTAGCCCTACTGGGCTGTTATCGATTAGGGCTATATCATCGACAAATGCCAGAAAATGTTACTTTTACTAATAACTGGAGAGACAAGGGTGACATTTTGTAAAAAGGGAGCTAGATCAGAAAGATATAAATAAAAGAGTAGAGCAGCCAATAAACATCCTTGTTTTATACCTTTAATTAGAGGTTGTGGGGTGAAATAGTCCTGAATATCTTAATGAAAGGCCGGAGTCAGTATGAGGGCTCCACATAATAAAAGGCCCACTCTGAATCCACATGGAAATAAGGCACTGCAAGGCCTAAAATGAAAAGGGGCGAATTCAGGTGGCGAAGCCTGGGGATGCCTGAAAATGTCCCTTGCCACACACGAGGGGAAGACCTCATGATACTTTAGCAAAAGGACTGGAAAGGCTGAGACCATATTGGCAGAAACGGCAGCAGCCATCATGTAAATACAATGACCAGAGTCTGTGCGTTTGCACTGCAGAATGGAGTTTTGTACTGTGACCAAAAGCATTGCCTTCAAAAGCCACTTTTCCTCTTTCAGTTTGGGAAGACATGCTTCCCACAATGTGTGCAAAACATTCAACATAAGAGTTTGGTTCCTGTCATGTTGAGAGCCTGCACTGAGTTAAAATGCTGCAGTCAAATGAAGGCCTTTTTCCACAGCTGGGACTACAAAAGATGTATGTATGTATGTATGTATGTATGTATGTATGTATGTATGTATGTATGTCAGCTTGTATAGCGCCGGCAGCCCACGGGTATCAGGGCGGTTATGACAGACAAACATATACTATGCCACAAAAGTGCGGACACATTAGTTGTCCCCAGTATTACGGCTTGAAGACATCACCCCATTCACCTAAAGAGGTGCGTCTTCAGACTCTTCCTAAAAAGATGATTGTCATCCAATCTCAGCTCAAGCGGGAGGTTATTCCACTGCTGCGCAGCCAACACTGCAAATGATCTGGCCAAGCCTGTTTTTGGCTTATATTTCGGCACTGTGAGCAAACCTTTTCCTGCCGAGCGTAGCTGTCGCTGTGGGATGTGAGCCACAAATTGATTCTTAAGATATAGGGGAGCATCTCCAAACAGGCACTTATGAATAAGTGTCATAGCTTTGAAGTTCACCCTCTCCTCCACTCTAGGCCAATGCAGAGATCTTCTTGCCATTGTTATATGGTCTCTGCCCTTTAATTTCTTCACAATCCTCACTGCATCGTTCTCTATGACTTGGCATCTAGCCAAGTCTTTTTTTGTTGCTCTTATTAAAAGGGCATTACCATAATCTAATGTGGACAGTACAATTGCCCTCGCAATTGTTGCTGTGTTCGCCTCGTTTAAGTAAGGTCTAATAGCTCTCATAAGGCGCAGGTAATATGCTGTATTTTTGTGCAAATAGTTCACCTGCGCTACTGAATTGACTGAGGCATTGACCATCATCCCCAGCGTCTTAACCGGATTCGAGACTTGAATTTTCGCTTCATTTATAGGGAACATCTCATACTCTTCTCCTAGCTTGGCTATTGTCCGACTAGATCCAAATATCATGAGCTCTATTTTTGTGTCATTAAGACGCATCCAATTTTGCTGCATCCATGCTTCAATTTTACTGTACACTTTCACTATCTTATGGCTATCCTTAGTATACTTTCCCTCATTTTCAATGATAAGCTGTGTCGTCGGCGTAACTAGTAAAAAAACACACCAACCTCGTCCAATACATCACACAAGCTTCTCATATATATATTAAATAGCATATTTTTCTATTTTGCCTTAAGTAACCCTTTGCAAAGCCAGAGGTGCATCAAAGTCTTGAAAAGTGTAATTGTGTTGCCCACATGTAACCCCTGTTTGCAGGGAACAGTGTTGCAGTGATATTTATATATTAACGGGTTGCATTTATGGAGTTCATGTAGAATTAACATGCAAGCTAAAAAGGCAATTTTAGCTGAAGAAAGGTGAAGGGGAATTAATTGCCAGTAAGTTTCAATTCCTGGCTGTGACTACCCCACAAGTGAAACTGGCTTTCAAAGCTGTGTTGCCAAGGGAATGAGTTGAGGAATTCCCCTGCTCACCAAGTTTTATGACCAAAAGCACTTAGGCCATCGTAAACATGGTCAATTAGCTTTTGAAGCTGTAGGCTAACCTAAACAAAAGTGTCCATCTTGACGTCAGAGCTAAAAACTAGATCTCTGCTATGAGAGGGGTCAGAGTCAATGCAGAGCTTCACACCCTTTGCACACAATAGGAGATATGCTATTTTAGGGATAACCTGGGAAGTATTAATAGTACATTATTCATGTTCGAATTTATGAAAAGCTGTCAGTGAGCTGCTGTTAGTGGGCCAAAAATGATTTTGGTGACACCAACAGATCAAATGTTATACTAAAGAAATTGATTGTGTCCCCTGCATAAGTATGACAATCATAAAAAATTGAGAAAATGTGCAACAAGTGAGAGGTATTCCACCCAACGAATGCCAGATTTTTCAGTAATATAGTTGGGGAGTAAAGGAGGAAAAACTGTGATGCTGCCATAGAATAACCTACAAACTTCTAGGTTGGATCATTTGATTCACAAAAAAATATAGTGTCTGAAAATGCTGGCATGTGTGGCGTAATATGTTAAGAAAGGGCATTTGCCAAAATGTGAGATTTCCATGCACCAAATCCAGATCCAACCCCCTGTCTCAGTCAGATGATGGATGAAGTACCCTCCCCTAGCTTCTCAAATCACTCCCACATTCTCTGGTCCTACCGGCTTGCAGAGGGGGAGGGAACCCTTGACAACCTATCAGTTGTGCAAGAAGGATGACACAACTGTGATGTAATTTGCCTTATAAATAGGTTACTCCACCTCAAATGAGGATTCTCTCTACAAAATCCGAGGTGTGCAGCTGACCAAGATTTGGAGCTATCCTTGCAGCAGTGGGCCTAGTCTTGGAGTGAAACAGGGTGCTGGAGTAGCTGGTTGGGAGGACAGAGAGAGAGGCCTTGACTGACCCCTTTGATGGTCCTTGCAGTGAAGCGCCGGGAGCCCATTGATGACCATACAGCCCTGTTCTCTTGTAATTATACATCTCCCCAGCCATAGATTAAACAAGTCCTACATTTTTAAGCAATACCCTACCTAGTCCCCATAAGGAAAACTCCTCTATCTTATCTGTTTGTGAGATTTAGTCATTTTTGTATTGAAAAGTATTTTATTTGCCTGTGCATTGTACTAACTCTGCCATTGACAAATCCTTTATTTACCTGTTGATTATAGTCCTTTTCCCCCTGGAAAGTCCTTTGTTTGCCTACATAGTTAAGTTATCTTCCTGTGGAAGAATCTGTTGTATGTCCGTGTATTTTTGCAACTTCCCATTTAAGTATTCCCATTGTGTGTGTAGATCCTTAGTATATTTGGCTTATTACATCAATTCATTCCCACATTAATTCACGGGATAGAGACAGGTAGCATTTGAAGCTACCTATCCCTTCCCCGTGTCTTGCAAATCATTATATGTATAAAATATTCCGCAACTCATTTCATTAAGAGCTGAAAACCCATTTTTCCATCTGTTAAAGTGTTTTAAAAACAAATTCCAATTTGCATTTTTCATATTCCACCCCAAACTCTGGTTCCCATAGTGAGTCATTCCTTGGCCCAAAGTCCCCCTGTTATGTTCTCTCTGGCATTGTAACTGAAAACCGAGTTCCTTTGTGAGTTTCCCATTGTTTGAAGAATGTGTGTCATTTCCAGCCTCAGAAAAATTAGTGTGATTTGCATTTTCGTTTTTTCTAAAAATGTCTCTTCACCTTGGAAAAAGTGTTTTTCCTAGAGTATTCCGCTTACCCTATCATGCTTTGAGCTCGGATTTTCCATTGCCTTTCCTTCGTTCTACATGACTTAGCGCTTGCCTGTAATTTCAGCTCCAGCCAAAATTAGAGTGATTTCCATTTTGTTTTTCTAAATATTTCTTTTAACCTTTGAAAAATCGTTTTTCCTACCGTATGGAAACCCATTTTTCCATTGTCACAGGGGCGAGCGCTTAAACTTCCTGCAATCATTTGAGTGGAACGGTTTTGTATTGGTCTTCATAAAACAAAATAGGAGTGGCATTACAGTATCTCTTAACCTGATTACTTTCTACAAGTCTGTGCATTTGTGTTGCCACAACATTAGTTGCTGCTGTCATCTATTTGTTCTGATTGGACATTAAAATAATATATTAATAAAAGTATTAATTGACAATACACTGGCCTGGTTCCTGGTCTATTGTGACAAAAGGGTGCGGGTAGAGGTTGGGTGCGAGACGGGTTGGAGGCCTCCTTAAAAAAGAATTCTGTGTAATAATAAAAAGCGTTTTATTGTGTGCCACCTTCATTTGCAAGGGAAGAGATCCCTGACTTCCTGGTGCTGCATAATATATTGTGACAACGTATTGATGATAAGTAACCCCTTTGATTTAATCTAATCTGAATTGATGTATGCTCATGGAGAGCAATACTAATTTGCAAAAGGCCCTCAAGGACATTCCAAGACTTTAGTTTTCGCCAGAGTTTTGATCTATTCACTAAATCAAATGCCTTTGATAGATCAATTAGGGAAATATAAGATGGTATTGATTTTTATTTTTGAGACTGAGCTTTTAAGATGTTAAGCGGTAGCCAATTGAGAGTGGTAGGGAGCCCTTTGCTGAAAAACCCACTTGAAATATAAGGAGTTTACATTTGCTAGAAGCCCCTTTGTTAAGATCTTGCAAGACCAGCCTAGCAAGGATCTTACTATCGCCATCCATCAAGGAAATTGGGCGGTAATTTGCTGGGTCTGATCTTTCACCCTTCTTGTAAATTGGTATTATAATTGCCTGTTTCCACAAAATCTGTCAGGTTCAGCACTAAATATCTCATGTGTGAGTCCATAAGGGCTGGCTGCGCAATAACTCTTCCAGAACTACATTTAGTGTCCAAGGTATATTACAATCCATGTGTGCATCTACAGAAATATCTAAAGACATGTTGTTGGTAAAATATGTCTCCCAGACAGCCGAAGAAATAATAGAGGTTTGAGGGGCATTTTGAGATTGATTTTTGTTATTAATTAATGCCCAGAGGTTTTTTGCTTGAGACGGCAAAAGTGTTGCTAACATACTTTGACCATCATAGATGTTACATAGCATTCTTTGCCCGCGGGACCAATGTTTATAATTATTTTTTACTTTCATCTTTGTAGCTAGGTAAATGTGGGGTTCGAGATGTTCTGCTTTCAAGTCACGTAACATTTTATTTAAACTTATTTTGTTGATATGGGTTAGCTCATCAAAAGAATGGGCATGTATTTTTGTTTTTACCACTCTAGTAAGTTTCGGTGGATTGAAATCCCAAATAAATTCCACAAAGTTACTTGGTGAGCATAACATATCTAAATCACATGCCTGACCACACCTTAGCATGGAGCCCAATTTATCATTCAACCTCCGACCCCGATTACTGAAACAAGCAATACGATTTCTGTACGTATTAACATGTAATTTGGCATCATATGTGCTATTACTTTCATATGGATCTACAGAAAAGGCAATTTGCAAGGATTTATGATCATCACTATGCAGCATGAGCATGGGAACCACATTTAAGCATAAACAATGTTGGAACAATTCAGGGCACACAGTTAAATAATCTATTGTGGAATTACTTTTACCATTCAACCAAGTCCAGGCCGCAGGGTAGTCAGAAACAATGTTTCCATTAATAATGTTTAAATTCCAGTCCATGAACAACTGTTCCCACATTTCTCCTTGACAATTTTTAGCCAGGATTTGAAAGATAGCCTAGCAATAGGAGAACAACAGGCATTGAAATCACTGCCAATAAATAATAGATGTTCAGGAAAGCACATTTTGAAGTCAGTGAGAATGGAGGAAAGATCTTCAAGAAATAGTGAGTTCATGATTTACAGGGTTTCAATATATATTTAACACATTTGTACCTAAGTGCGAAAATGTCACAGATGTCATCACTAATGCACTATTCTTCAAAACCAGTGGTATTTCGTATTGTTGAGAAATCACGGAGAATCGGTCCAAAAATAAATCACTCCTGAGCCATGTTTCCTGAAAGAAAACTAGGTCGAACTCTGAAAAAAGAATCTGTTTGGTGTCTATATGTCTGAATGACAAGGGGCCTCGTGTGTTCCAACTCAGAAGTTGGATTTTATCTTTGCCTAGAGTTTGTCATCAGTGACATTCAGAAGATGGAGGACTTAAATTATGTTATCAGGAAGTGCCCACTAAATTCTAATTCAGTCAAATATGTTTTCAAAATGGCACTGATTTTTTACTTCAGTCAGGTGATACCAGAAAGAGAGATCCTTTTTTAAGAATGTGTCTGTTCGTTAAGATGCATCTTGTTTTCTTTAAAGCTTGATTGCATTTAACACGATTACATTGAGCATAGTTAGTTTGTGGTCTTGTAGTTCGACTCTTGTAAGTCGACATTTTATTTTGTTATTCATATGTGTGTGTGGGTGTGTAGGGGGGTTTAGTATTGTGACAGAGTGGGGTAGGTATTGAGTAAGGGAGGTAACAAAAAAGTAGCGTGCTAACATTGCCAAAGCATTTCACATTTTCATACAGAAAATTACATAGTTTTTCGGAATATGGCACTCAGGCGGTTCCATGTGATTACATCAACCACAGTTAGTTTGTCGACTTATAGTTTGACTCCCGTAAGTCATCTTATTCATTTATATTTTTGTAAATGGGGATTACCAATACCCTCTCCAACAGTACCCCAACCAACTGCCTGCCCCATATTACCCCTCCACACACACACACACACAGATTTATAAAAAACGAAATAAAAAGTCAATTTACACGAGTCAAACTGCAAGACTGCAAATTAACTGTAATCATTATCTGTCTGAGCGTCACAGGCAGAAAAACTATGTAATTACATGTTTTAAAACGTACAATGTTTTGACAGTGTTAGCATGCGCCTTTGCATGTTTGCTTCACGCCCTAGTGCGAGCAACCTTCAGCCCATGCTTTGTGGTTCTCTTGATCTAGTTGTGGAGCAGAGGTGCTTGCTGCAGGCTTCATCAGGACCATCCTGGATGTTTGTCTGGCTTTTAATCTATGGCACAGAGTACTCATCTTAGTTAGTGATCCCTCCTGGCCGCTGACTACATTGAGCAAACTTCTTCTGTGTTGCTGCCACTTATTTGGGAATTTGACCCACTTTCACATGTATCTCTCAATCCCATCTGGTGTTAAGGTGCTTCATCTGATTATCTCAGAACCTCTGATACCGGTAAGACCTGCTGCATCCAACACATCTGCTAATTCCCCCAAGTCAGAGCCTGGAACCTGCTTACGCAATTTACAGAACGAGGTAAGCACCTATCATAATGAGGCAAATCCTAGTCATTTGTAAGGTTTAGTCCTTTCAAGGGACCATCAATTATCTTGCTGCAGCTCGTAACCTTATTCCTGAGTTCCCAGTAAGTCCTTAAGTCCTTTCAGGATGCTCTTTTGCTTGTTTGTGGGGGAGGTCGGTGATGCCCTAGGAGCAAGTGTTCCTTTAAGTCGGGCAGTTGGAGAGGCTGGGTGTGTGGGATAGAGCAGGAGTGGGTGAGCGGGCCGGTTGCTGAGTGTGAGCTCACTAGTCGAGAGAGGCGGGTGGTGTGTGGGTGATGCTGATGATCTGCAGCTGCCTCCAACTTCTTTTCAATAATGATGTTAACTTGCTCCTTTGTGTTGCCTCCTCTGGACTGATCTCACCACTCTTCATTTCCTATGCCTAGTATTGAAGTGTCTGCGTGAGCGTGCTCCGACCTACCTCTCCTCTCTTCTCTCTCTCCATGCTGCTGTCTGCATCTCAGTTTTGCCCGACTGTCCCTTCTCCTACAGTCCCTTCCTTGCATTCCCTTTATCCAAGTGCACCTAAACAGTGAACTGATCTTCCAATATCTTTTCCCAATGCTAATTCTCTTTCTCTCTTCTGTCCTTTTGCTTTTCTAAGTACATTAATTTAATTTACAATTTACCGAACTTAAATGTTATTGCTATTTTCTTTTTACCTCTTTTCAGGGTTTTCATCAAATCACTGAACAGAACTAAAAATAAAATAACAATAAACCCTCTATTTTTAAATCAAATGAAATGCCTCTTTTCTTGTGTCTGCAGCTGCCTTCCTTGCACGTGTTGGCCTCCATTCGATCCTGTGCAACCTCCTCTAATATTCTCTCCCTCAAGATGCTGGCTCTGCTACAAGCACCTTGGTGATCTCAGTCACAGCGCCACAAGCTCCCTTCTCTTCCATCTAGTGCCATGTGCTGAGGCAGGGGGGACGTCTTAAAAGAGTGGGAAGTGAAGGAGGTGCTTAGGACCCTGGTCTTCACAGGACCCCATGCTCCTCCTCCTCTTCTGGATGTGTCTCTGGCCCTTATGGCTTTTTATACACATCCTCAGTTCAAAGCATATGCCACGCACCCCGGCTCGAGCGTCTGCACCAAGGTAACAAGAAGGCTGGTGGTGCAAGGCTGTGAAGGTGGGGTGTGGAGGCTAGGCAATGTGGGCTGGCTGGTAGTGTTGAGAGCTCAGTTCCTCTTCTCCAGGTGAACCTTCGACAGTGCACACCGCCCTGGCTCTATTACCCCGTCACTGCCCACATCACCATTGCCCTCCACTGTTGTGCCCTTTGTGCTACCTGTGAAATGGTGCAGTCAGTGTACCAGTGGGCCTCTACAACTGTGGGCATTTGAAAAACAGATGTTGACCAGCAGGCATGTGTTGTGCATATGTTTATTTCAAGCTCAACTTCTCGTGTTTCCAGCCCTCCAACTCCATTATGACACAGCAGGACACGAATTGTGTAGGCTAGATTTATGGCAGGGGACTTGTGGTAGTGCTCTGTGACATTGCTATGGACATGGATCTTTAGTTCAGTGCATTGCTTCTTCGTATCATTTCGGCTGTGGAGGATCACAGCCAACATCTCAACTTCCTGTAAGAGCAGTGAGCCAGCAGATGTGGCTAGTCTAGGGGGGTAGCGCTGGTAACAGTAACGGTCCAACCATATCTCAGCCATTAGACGGGATACTCACTGGCTCCGAGTGCCTGACAGAATCTCGCTGCGCACCTTAGTTATCACACATAAATGCTTGTCAAACACAGCCCCCAAATACCTGGCTGACAAATTCTCTAGGAACCAACCCGCCAGGCCCACTAGATCCTTCTATTCAAACTGCCTCAATATCCCGAAGTACAAACTAAAAACGGCAGGCGGATCCAGCTTCCTGGTACTGGCCGCTAAGTGCTGGACCTCTCTCCCTCTAACCATCACAGCTGAACCTTCCTTCTGGTCTTTTAGAGCCAAAGTGAAAGATTGGCTCTTTGATAAGCAATACTAAAAGGGCTCAGGACAATTGCAATCATGCTCTTCAGGGACCCTTGCACTCTAACACTTGGTATGATGTATTATTGCATTCTCCACTTCCCCTGTCGTTTGCTGGCCTGTCGACCAATCTGTAACCTCTGTCGACAAGCCCTCTTATCCTATGTTCCTATATGTATTTTATTTGTATGTCAACCAACTTGTAACATTTGGTCGACAAGCCCGTCTGTCCAAGTGTGCAGAGTTTGTCCTTGTGCACTACATTGACTCTCTATTCCTGTGAGACATATCCATTGTTGTGAAAAACTGCTCTTCTACCAATCAGCAGTGATACCTTTTCTCCAAAATCTGGCAACCGGGCAAAAAAATGGAGATTCATGGAGCAGTGTTGTAGCATTACTTTCATTTTCACAATCAGTCTTAACAAAATGTGGTCTCCCACACACATTCCTGACGCAGAAGCTGAACATTTTGTGCATGCGTGGACAAAAGCTAGAGATAAACACTAGCCGACAAAAACAGTGATGAAGAATCGGACTTAAATGAAATGATTTTTAGTAGAAGTCAGTTTAGCGGTTGTTATTGACTCTGGGACCCTCATCAACAGCCTGCAACTGGTGACTGAATCAGACATTTTTTGTACAGTATGGACTCACATTTAGACATATTCTAGTATTCTCTTATCCATTTGGTGATGCGCTATATTCGGCTTTTTGGCAAAGTTGAGTATCTGAAGGCTTGAATAGGTTCAAGTCGCACCGGGAGGATAGCTCAGCGGCAACTTTCTCGCCTTGGAAGCAAGACAACACGAAGCAACGCAGGTTTGATCCCCGGGGCCACGCTCACAAACCTCTGGGTATTTAAGCGCGTTATAAATACGCAACTAAGACAAAAAAAAAAAAACAATTACGCATCTAAAACAAAAACAATTCCTGTAACAGCGCCTGGATGCCCGCGGGCTGTGTGAGCGCTTTAAAAATGTAAAAGAAAAAATAAATAAAATAAAAAGTGTGTATCTCAAATAACCCTGAACGTCTGGAAGCTATCTGAGCACAACATTGGTAAATGCTCTATAGGGCTCTACAGTACATATGGATATAATTTGGCTACTGTATCTGATTCCACTTTGTTAACTGTATGTTACCGTTCCTGCTGCACATATATTAGATTTCGCTCCTAGACCACATCACGCGCCGCCGCCCACATGCGGTGAAAGCAGCGGGCAGATGAGTGGGGAGAGGCTTGGGTCCTAATTGGCGGTGGCACTCTGGCTTCTCCACAGCAAGAGGATACTTTGAGAAGCATTTTAGATTGTTCAATAAAACTGTCCTTGCAATTTGACTTCATGGATTCATGGACTGCTAATTCCACGAGGGGGTACTTTCTGCATCACATCACATTACCTTGCGTTTTGGTATAGTCATATTCACACATGCATAACTTTAGCTTTGACGTGCACTGCCAACTGGTTCAAGGGTATGTTCTGAAGTAGTGGTGTAGTGTGAGTTGAGGTTTAATTTGTGGTGTGGTAGTCTCTCTTTGAATTGGGGAAAAGCAGATTTGGACTGGTGGTTTGTACCTTATCGTTGGCATTCCTGTCATTACCAATGTTTGTAGACTTTGCCTTTTACGTGTAGTAGGGTTAATATTTTGTGTTTGTGTATATGTCGCTGCCCGTATTGCACATTGTGCGTGTGGCACAATATTTACGCACAGCAAGGCCACCAATAGCGACGGAAGGGTGCTATACCAGCCACTTACATTACATGTATCAGCTATCCCCCTTTACTTCATCACAACTCTGCACTTACTTTGTCTACATTCACTTCGCCAGAAATGTACTTTGTCAGACATTTACTTTGTCTACATCTTCACATTGTGAAGGGGCAATTGGTGTGGTTAAAGTTAGTTTACGTTTTGGGTTTGGGGTCAAGGTGTCGCAGGGGGGAAGACTATGGAGTAGAAAAGAAGGGGGGCAATGGGGGCCTCCCCATGTAATGTAAACGTGAATGCTAGAAGTGAAAGACTGGAGACGTAATGGTATGGCAACGTGAATGCAAGCAACACAAAGGCATTCACCCCTCATACATGGGATGTTTGTCTGTACCTTGCTGCATTTAGTAGTGTTTTTAGTGTGCGTGTATGTATCTGTTTGTGTGTGTGTGGTGACTGGAAAGGGGTGACTGTGATGTGTGTGTTGGGCAACAGCGCAGGATGTTTATGCATATTTATCCAAAGCCAATTTTCTGCGCGTATGCCAGTTCTGTGGATATTATCTGTGGCTCTGAATGTCGTTCCGTGTGTATTGTGGGTGCATATTGCATACTTTTGTCACATTTGCATATTCTGTGCATGCCGTATCTGCTTACACATGTTCCTAGTATATTGTGTGTATGTATATATATATATATATATATATGCGTTGAGGGCTATTTTTTGAATTATCATGTTCTGAGCATATTGCCTGTCCTCGCTAAGGTTCTGTGCACACTGTGTGCTTGTTCTGAGCTTATTTACCATTCCAAGTATATTTTTTTTTGTATATGCATATTATACTCTTTATGGCCGTGTATCCTGTGTGTGTATAATGTGTGCCCTTACATTCTCAGCATATATAAAGAGCCTATGCCTATACTGCCCGTTTGAGTATGTGGGTGTCTGGGAGCATGGATGCACATTCATTCAGAGTATATTAGTTGTATGTGTGCACGTTCTGACCGTATTGTGCATGGATGGTAACTTGTAATCCAACCGTATTGGAGGTGGGAACTGTCCTTACTTCTTGAAACCAGAGTAAATTATATATATATATATATATATATATATATATATATATATATATATATATATATATATATATATATATATATGTGTGTGTGTGTTTGTTGTGTGCATCGGAGGGTTAGAATGTATGCATGCATCCATCTGTGGTGTGGGTGTGTGTTTAAGTAAGATGCGTGTGGGATGCAGGGAGTTTGCATACATAGTTGCTCAGAGCGTAATGTCTATGCATATTGTTATTACCTGTATTCTCAGCTTTCTGTATATGCATATTGCAAGCATAGAGTTGGGAGTTGTGTGTGTCTCTGTCTATGTGCATGCATAATCTGATGTCATGTACATATTTGTTACAACTACTGTGCAGGTCCGAATTATACATTTTTGCACTCGTCTGGATTATAGATATATGTTCTTGTTTTTAAAAAGTGACTATCTCAAGTTTGGCTGATCGAAGGATTGTTGTGTGCAACAGTTACAGTTATAGGCTCCATAATTCTTGAAAATCGAAGAGGACCTTTTGAAGATATGCATCTTGATAGCTTGTTTTTTTGGTGTGTATGGAAAACACAAAGTAAAAACGTATTTTTGCACATTCTTTAATTTACATGGAAACATCATTGTACCTTCACCAAATCTGGCATGTGTATTAGGTTGTGGCGAGACAAGTAAGTTTTCGTCCCAATCTGGGGCACTCGTTGCGATGGACTCAAAGTTACAGATTGTTTTGTTTTCCTATGTTCAGCCTTGTGTAACCTTCATTTAAGTGTCACTTCCGCCCATTTAAATTCCTTTCCCCATCACTACATTCAGCCCTCAGTGAAGACATCCTTGAGCACATGCCAATTCCTGGATCTGACATCGGGATAGATATTTCAGGTATCTCACCTAAAATGATGGCCTTTTTTTTACAATTTAGATTATTTAGCTGAGTGGAAACAAAGGACCGAATCAAGGAAGTGAGCCCTAAAGTCTCCTGAAGGCCCTATCCTTGCAAAACCCATAGAGGAAGTTGCCTGCTAATAGGTGCCACACTCGAAAATTATATGAAAACGTCCACATTGCCCTGCCACAAACAATGCTCCTTAAATCCAAGAGCATATAGAAACTGTTGCTCAGTTTTGCCTCTCATGGAACATCGGGACTACTTGGAGATGCCCTCTCTCCATTTGAATCACTCGGTGCTCTCTTCTCTCTTTCTGACTTTGTGTTCGTCTTCCACCTCTGGGCTTTCTAATCTGCTCTCATGGTCTGCCCTTTTATAGGTTGGACAGTTACACCGGCTCTTCTACTGGTTGGAGGCAGGTGTGGGTACAAGCACATCTACCTGAGCCTCTGCATCCCATGAAAGAAACTGTAGAGTGGAGGAATTGCAACTGGCTAAAATTCAACTCTTCAAATGAGCAATTTTGACCCTAAGATCATTCTTTGAAAGAGCACTTTGACCGGTTTCCTTTGACCCTATCTCTACAACAGTCTTCTGGGTTCAAATCATGGGGGTTATTTTGGATTCTGCTTCATTAATGTCAGAGATTTAGAAATTATTCAAAAGCTTTTGTTATCATCTTCTGTTTTACGATGTCTAGGCAAACAGTTATCGGTGGAACATGGAACTATTTTACTGATGCCTTTGTCTCTTCTAGCCCACTTTTGCTGACTTCCACTTTCGCAGAATACAATTTTATCATTTGTTGTACTTTTCTTGCCGCAAAAATGCATACGGTAAGTGGTGGTAAGGTATATATGGGGTGGGGGAGTTGGGGCAGTAAGGGGGGGAGGGTTCAGTGGGTCTCTCCCCTACATTTTTGCCCCAAAGTGTACAAATCGTTAAAGATAAATTGGTAAAAGTGGCGAAAGTGTAGGTCGGCAAAATAAATGCGATCAACGTTCATAGAACCCTTTCTCTATTCTAAGCTAAATGACTGTAATTCAGTACACCATGGGCTCCCAAAAACCAAGTTGCCCTTCTTCAAAGCATTCCGAATGCCCCTGATCACCTTATATGTTCTTTAAAAAAGGCACCCTATCTTTGAATACGTTAGGCATCTCTGTTGGCCACCAGTTGCTAAGAGGATTGAGTTCAAGTTGTTATGATTAGTACATTGGGACGTTCCTGCTGATGGCCTTAGATTTGGCTGAAATTTGTAAAATTATGTTCTAAATAGACACATCTGTTTCTCTGATCTCACTATTCTCGGCTGAGGCAGGGTGAATGTTTCCTGTCGTATTTTACAGGTCCATCGTCTGGATGATCTTAAAATGTTTGACATCTTTAAGCACGTGGCGGTTCACTTTTTAAATGGAATTTCCCAGTGTGCCCTTACTTGGTGCAGGCTCTCTTGTAGCACCAAGATGTGCTGGGGAACATGTTGCAGTTTATACATACTTAATAAAATAAAATTAACTCCATCCCCACAACCACCCAGGATGCAACCATCCTACATACTCTCAAGATTCTTGCTCTCCTAAGCCTCACAATCTCATCCTGAAACCATTCATCAATACCCTCCCACCACCTAGCAAGCAATCATAGATCCTCTTGCTGATTTATGCTTTCTCTGCAGTTCCCCATGCCACAGGCATTGTCAGTCTCCTCAGAACACTCATGCTAAACCCTCCTCTTCATTAGAGCAACCTGACGCTTTCTAACCATCAAACACATCCTCAATGTCCTTGTTCCCACAAGATGAGGCACAATTATATCGGTCACATAGGAAAGACCAGAGGAAGACTCACCATCATCCACAGCTTGTACCCTCCAAGAACTCTTCAGTATGACCAGGATCACAACTCTAAAGTGTCCTCAAAACCTTGATGATGTTCTTTTAGTGCAGATCGATGACAATGCATAGCACCATAGAACGCTGTGTGGAACAATGGAACAAGACACTGGTAGGGGACTGGGATGCAGAAATAAAGAAGCAATGGTGTGAGGGATGCACATGAACAATCAGGAAATGTGTGCCATGCCCAGATGTAACAAGGTACATTGTGAATGACTGATCACTGAAGGGGTGCACTGGCTGGTTTGCCGGCACCAAACCATGTCATCAACATGGAATTCCTCACCTGTGATTTCCCAAACATGCACACAGAAAGAGTAAGCTTTCAGCTAATCTATCATCCTCCCCAGTCAAATAAAGCCACATTCCTGATGAAATCACAGATCTCATGATGACAGCACCACTCATGTGATTCTATATGATTTTATCCTTTTAGCAACGCTAATAACCAATAAATATGTAAAACACTTTGCAAGGTCCTCAACTTCCTTAGCATCAAACAACTGCTGGCATGACCAACTCCCAAGAAAGTTAACATGCTTGACATGATCTACACATCTTCCTCAGAAAAGTATCTCACATTCCCTACTCCTCGATTTGACAGAGCATGCTACAATACCAGTCCAACTTCACCATACTCGTGGGCGCGGCCAGGAGCTGTTCTATGTGGTTATGCTGACAGTGAGCTTTGTGGCCAACCACCGGATATCCTGTGAATATCCTCGGTTACCTACCGAATTTGAGGGCAAAATTAACATACTTGGCAGCCTGACCATGGAGGGGATTGTGACGATTAAAAAACACAGCGAAAATTGGTGCGGAGGCTGAGATCTCCTGAGGCCGGTGAAGGGCCCATCTTTGGTTAAGTGCTGGAGGAGATCTTCCCGCCGGGCTTCAGGAGGTTTGGAAGGAGCTGATCAGTGGTTGAGAGAAAGCAGGCTCGTACAGACATAGATCGGGATGAAATACATCTGAGTTTGGCAAAGACCTCAATGATTGGAGAAGCTGGGGGATCGCAGAGCGGACATGACAGGACCCACACTAGTGGAAAGAGGGCTGTGCAGTGGAACTGGCCGGGTGAGGGTGAGGGTGAGCGCGGAAACTCACAAGAACGGAACCCTTGGAGTACAGGCTGAAACTGAGAGGATCCGTCAAAGCTGGGATTGTGGTTAGAGAGTGGGCCGGAGGGGATGAATGTGGTGATACAATGACAGCAGAGGCCTCTGCACTGGCAGAAGCAGTCTGCTTGTCAGTGACCAGCCAGTAGAAGTATCGTATGAAGGAGATGAAAGCAGAAGGGGGTTGAACTGAATCATCAAGGAGTGAAGGCTCACCACTGTACACTGGGGTGTGTAGCACATTAAACTGCAGAGCGATGTGGAGAAACGTGAGGAGATCCTGGTGACAATTGAAGAATCTGGGAAAGCACCGGATGGCACCCTGACCACAGGAGAGATCTCAGTAGCTCAGACAGCAGAGTTGTGGAAGGGCAAGTGGAACAGACCCCTGCTTCAAGACTTGGGAGGATAGCTCAGGGGCAACATGCTTGCCATGGAAGCAAGACAATGCAGAGCAGTACAGATTTGATCACCGGGTCCGCACTTAGAAACCTCTGGGTATTAAGCAGGTTATAACCAATTACAAGTTTTAATTTAGTGGCTGGTGTCACAGTTGGGAGTACATGCAGCTCAATGATGACTGAGAGAAGATAGTAGTGATTGGATCATTCTGCCACCAGACTTCCAACGCAGAAGGGTCAATATGGTTAAGGGACAAAAAAGATGGAACAATATGTGGGAGCCAAACATAAGCACAGCAGTCATGGGACAGTAGACGCCAATGGAGAAGACGATGGGACCAAGGCAACAGCTGGAGTTACATTGGATGGTCTTACGGCAGCGATTCAGGAATCTCGGATTTCTCTGGAAGGTAAAATCTGGAAGTATGAGTGGATGTTTCCCTGGTGAGGGCAGATTTGCGGAAGGGTATGTGAAAGGGCCTCAGAGGTGGAGCAGTACATCAATGATGTGGAGGATGCACTGGCTTCACTTCAGAACCAGGTGAAAGGTCCAGTGGGGGTAATGAAAACCCTGGAAGTAAAGGCAGAAGATGCAGAAGAACAGTCCCAAAGATGTAATATATGCATGGTGGGGGTAACAGAAGTTCAAGAAGCTCACATTGTGGCATTGTTCGTGGAAAGACCCTGTCTCTCAAGGGGCTGTCAAAAGTGTTTATGGTGGAAAGAGCTCACAGAGTGATCGGGAGGCCACCTCCACCAGGGGCACTGCCACGGGCAATTGTGGCCAGACTGCTAACCCTTCGTGATACAGATGCAATTCTACAAGAGGCGTGCAGAAATGGACATTTTTTATTGGGCAATGCCAAGATCCTAATTTTCCCAGACTTCATGCAGAAGGTTCAAAAGCAGCAGAGGTCTTTTTATGCGGTACGTCGAAGAATGATGAAAATATGAACTACATGATGTTTGTCCCCGCAAAACTAAACTGGCAGGTGGGAAGGCACATTTCTTTTTGTCACCTCAGGAGGTGTGGAACTGGCTAGAGGCTAGATCACTGAAGACTGGTCCACAGCAAAGGGTAGTGAAAATTGACCTGGCACCTGAAGATCGGACATAGGAATTTGAAGACGATAATGAACATGTTTAAAAATTGGAACTGCAGGCCCTCTTTTGGGATGGTGGGGGCCAGATTATAGGGAGTTACTGTGGGGTAAAGCCTGCTTCTTTTGAGGGGGAATGAAGGGATGTATTATCCTTGTAATCCGTAGTCAATATGAGAAATGCTAAGGAATGGTAGAGATGTAGTGACTGTTCGGTTTGGTTGTGAGACCTGGACAATCCACCCCCCTGGCCTCAGGCCTATGGTTTACCTGTCATTGGGTTGGGTGTCCCGGGAAGGAGGGTATTTGGGGTTAGAGACATATGGACACTGTACTGTACTTGTACTAATGCAATGTTTATGTTTGGATGTTGGGTGGGTGGGGGAGTTGAGAGTGGGAGCGAGAACCATGTACGGTTAAAAGGATATAACGACGACAAGCTAGGAACCATAGTTGATACATGGAGTGTATTTGGTTGAAATTAGGAACATGGAATGTTAGAGGTCTGAGGAAGGAAGAGAATGAAGGTGTGGGTGTTTATGAAATGTAACGGATAGAGGTGGCACTGTTGCAGGAAACACACTTAATGGGGCTGGATTTGGCCGTCTTGAGACGTAACTGGGGAGGAATGTTCTTTGTATACTCGTACTCCTCCTATGCAAGAGGGCTTTTGGTATGGATAGCTCAGGGTGTCCCAATAAATATAGGAAATAAGTGTGGGATTCAGATGATCAGACCCTCATAATGGTACACAGGCTGGATGGGATGAGTATATGCATTGAAAACTCATATGCACCAACTGCAGACAACAGGGAGTACTTTCCTTCGGTGTTGAAAATGGCTGGGGGGATATAAATCTGACATTATTATTTGGGTGGGAGACTTCAATTGGCTACTACACACAGAGATGGATAAGACCAGAAAGGGCGGCCCATCAAACAGATGACATCTCTATCATTGAATAAAACAGTTTCGGATCTGAATCTAATTGAACTGTGGAAGGAGACTCATGGACTCGAAAACAGCTATTTTTTTA